>NC_041387.1:613297934-613468264 GCF_002162155.2 Triticum dicoccoides | reverse complement strand
TGTGGCATTTCTTTTAAAGCCCTTTATGTGGTGTCGCTAAGACGCCCGACTGTGGCATTTCTTTTAAAGCCCTTTATGTGGTGTCGCTAAGACGCCCGACTGTGGCATTTCTTTTAAAGCCCTTTATGTGGTGTTGCTAAGACGTCCGACTCTGGCATGCTTGTTATTTATTTTATAATTTTAATACTACTATGTTATTGCATATTCATAAGTAACATGCTCGCACGCATCATAGTCTTATTTACCTTTTGTGACTGACGTCATGAGCATAAAATATTTTCAGTACATCATTGTTATATTATACTTGTGTTCATAATGTTTGCGAGTACATTCAAAGTACTCACTGGCTTGTCCCTGGGTATTGTCTTGGCCAGATTTTCTTGCGCGGAGAGGAGCGACCGTGCCGACATTCCCGGAACCTAAGCAACGGTGATAGCAGCCTCGCGAAGATAGGAGTTAACCTAGTCAGCTGTTCCTGTGGGAATTGGAGTCACATTGACACTGATGATCCACAAACCGCTTCCGCCATCAACCTTTAGAAACCATTTGTTGTACTCACAGGCCAAAATGGTCTTGTACTTCATATTTTGTATATTGCTTAGAATTTCTGTATCAAGTTGGTGCCTCATCAGCTAACAGTTATCCTGGGGCTGGTGAGCACAAGGGCCATTTTCTGGAAATTAATACCCGGAGAATCGGTCCCCACACAAGCTGCGAGCAGCCTGGCGAGCGATGGTGGAATCCCTTGGAAGACCACCGCATTTCGGTGCTTCCAAAGCTGCCAGCAGCATAGTAGTAGGAAGGTGGAGCCCGTCGCAACGGGCACCCGAGGCGGGGGAGTGCGCATGTGAAGCTGCCTAACGAAGGTGGCCTCGAGGGAGGTCTTCCCAACCACCCTCCAGAAGCGTCGGGCGAACGCACAACCGAAGATGAGGTCATCCGCCGTCTCAAGGGGTGAGGAACATAAGGGGCAACCAGGGCCCACGTCTTCGACAATGTGCTTGCGAAGAAGGACGTCCCGCGTGTGCACCCTGGCTTGCACCAGAAGCCAGGCGAAGAACCAGACACGGCTCGGAGCAAAATTCTGCCAGACGAAATCCACGAAGGGCACCTGCAGCCCCCCAAAGTGGCACAGCTGGTACACGCCGGCTGACGAGAGGATCTTGGCCTTGGCGCAGCCGAGGCGTAGAACCCGCTCGTCGGGTGCCTCCGAGAGGGTCACCCCCTCCAAGGCCCGGAGAAGGATGTCACGGTCGCGAGCCCCGGCATGGTTCAGCCGAGGTACCAGCACCCCATCGATGCTGCCGCTGAGGACTTGCGCCAGCGAGGCCTCCGGTACGGTGGCGTGGGAAAAAAGAGACGGCAGCCGCCAGACGAGGGCGCCCCCTGGTAACCAAGCGTCTATCCAGAAGGCGGTTGTCCGTCCATTCCCCACTTGGACAGAGGAGAGAGCTCTGTACACTGGCATCATGTCGGCCAGGGAGGCCCAGTGTGCCCCTGGGAGGGCCGACGCCGCCATCGGGGTGAGGAGGGAGCGCCCAAGCTCCGCCCAGACCCAGGCACCCCAGGGGGAGTCTTGCTGCGAGTGTAGGCGGTGCACCAATTTCAGCAAAAGGGAGCGGTTTTGGACCGGTAGAGCTCGCACTCCAAGCCCACCCTCGTTTTTTGGTCGGACCACCTTCTCCTAGGCGACTAGGCACTGGGCACCGGAGGCCGTCTCCACCGGCGTCCATAGGAAGGAACGTCGAAGCGCGTCCAGGGCGTGCAGCACCGACGGCAGCAACTCCATTGCCGCCATGGTGTAGGTGGGAAGCGCGTCTAGGACGGCATTCAGCTGGACGAGACGCCCCCCGAAGGAGAGCAGCTGTGCTCGCCACCCGGAAAGGTAGCGCTCGGCCTTGGCGATGAGGGGAAGGAAATCCTCCAGTGTGAGCTTGCGGTTGGAGAGGGGGAGCCCGAGGTACACCTACGGGAAGCTCCCAACCTGACAGCCAAGGACCTGCACCATGTCCTGGAGATCATCCAACGAGATATGCATCGGCACCACCGTGCTCTTGTGGAAGTTTATGACAAGCCCCGTAGCCGCCGCGAAGTCGTCCAAGATTCCCTTGAGGCGCCTGACAGCGCCCAGGTCAGCTCGAAGGACGATGAGGGTATCATCGGTGTACTGGAGCACTAGAGGGCGCCCGCCAGCCAGTAGGGGGTGAGCCATCCCTCCGTCGCTCTTGATCATCCTTTGCAACACATCGGCCACGAGCAAGAAGAGGTAGAGGTAGATGGGATCCCCCCTGCCGCAGCCCCTTCTTGCAGGAGATCCAACGCCCCAGCACCCCATTCAGGAGGACCGAGGACAAGGACGACCGAAAGATGGCGTCCATCCAGTCACACCAGCGCCTCGGAAAGCCTCGCACCTCCATGATCTTTCGGAGGCTTTGCCAGTTGATGGAGTCAAAAGCCTTCGTGAAATCCAGCTTGAGGTCGAGAGCCGGTGCCTTTCGCCGGTCACAGCACTGGACGACCTCGGCGGCATAGACGAAATTCTCTGAGATGCTCCGCCCTTTGATAAAGCCGGACTGGTCCACATCGATGAGCTCTGTGATTTTCCTCTGGAGGGGCGGGTCGTCAACGCCTTGCAAACCAGCTTGATGTCACAGTTTTGCAGCGAGACAGGCCGGAATCCACCCGGCGCGAGGACCCCATCGCCCTTAGGCAGGAGGACAATAAGCGCCCGGTTGATGCAGGTGAGGTCGACCGATGAGGTGAATACCCCATCAAACAGCCGCATGACATCGCTGGCAACTGTCGCCCAGGCAGCCTGGTAGAACGCCGGCCCCAAGCCATCAGGCCCAGGGGAGCTGGGCCTGTCGAGGCCATGCACGGCTTCCTGGACCTCCGGCAGCGTGAACGGAGCAACGAGCATGTCGCCGTCCACCTGCGGCACGCCCTTGTACAGCGCCCGAATGTCGAAGCGCCACTCCGGCTCCCTTGCCGTGCCCAAAAGATTGGTGAAGAAGGCGTGAAGGGCTTCCGCCTTGGCGGCGTGGCCGACGACCACCGTGCCGCCAATGTCAAGCGCCCGAATCCGGTTAACCCGGAATCGTTGGGAGGCCTGAGCATGGAAGAACCTGGTATTTTCGTCTCCCTCACGGACCCTTCGGAAATTCCCCCTCTGGCGCCAAAACGCAGCCTGTTGGCGCACCGAGAGGGCAAGGGCGGAGCGGGCATCCCGACGGAGGGCACCCTCATCACCTGAAAGCACACGGTGTTCCTCCAAGAAGTCAAACAGCTCAATGATAAATCTGCAGTTATTATCGTATTGAGGGACAAACCGGTGATTTGCTTTCCAAACCTTTGCCGCGTGGCGGAAGGACTTGACCCGAGCAGCGATATCCTTAGCACCGTCCGGAACACGGCTGGGGCGAGCCCAAGAGGTGGAGGTGGAAGGGAGGAAGAGAGGGTTGAGCAGCCACTTGTTCTCGAACCAGAACTGACGCGAGACCGGGATGAGGGTGGAGGCGGAAACTAGGAGGGGGAAGTGATCGGAGGTAACGCGAGGCCGCGAGGCCAACGTTGAGTTTGGGAGGGTAGCGTCCCAGTCAGTGTTGAAAAAGGCGCAGTCGAGGCGAGCCAGGGTCGGAGGGGTGCGGCGGTTCGCCCAGGTGAACAGACGGTCGGAGAGGGGCAGTTCAAGCCACGACATGGCGGCGATGAGGGCGTTGAACCGGGAGGCAAGGGAGGCGCAGAAGTTGGAGTTGTTCTTCTCCTCCGGGTATCTAATGAGGTTAAAGTCTCCGAGAGAGAGCCAAGTCCCCTGAATTTGGGGTGCGAGGGAGATCATTTCGTCAATGAATTCCTGTGTGAAGGAGTGGTCGGACGGCGCATAGATATTGGAGATGGTGAAGGCGAGGTCGGAAGAAGTGGAGGCGAGGGTAGTGCTTAAGGCGAACCGCCCGGCGTGCACAGAGACTAGAGAAAGAGCGTTGGGGTCCCAGGCGGTGACCAGCCCCCCACGCGAGCCGTCGGCCGGAGCACACTCAAAATTAGCCATGCGAGGAGGGAGGAAAGTTTTGGCCTTGAGTTGGGACACAGAGGAGAGTTTTGTTTCCTGGATGCATGCAACCAGAGGATTAGCGTCGTAGATAGCATTTCGTACAAGAACACATTTGTCCACGTCCCCGAGCCCTTGGACGTTCCAGGACATGATGGACAGGGTAAGGTGGCTTGTACTATCCATAAACAAGGAAAGCACCAGCAAGTAAACTGAAACACAGGCACGCATGGGCAACATAGAAGCCCGGCTGAGTCCGGAGACAATGCGTTGGCGCCGATATCAACCGAGACTGCACCAGGAACATGAAACTCACCACATTATATTACTCTCATCACCATCAGACAGAGTATTTCCTCAAAAACATCTGACAGAATCGATCTTGTGGCCACTATCAAAACTAGGCACGACCGTTATCTATATATGAAACTGATGCAGAAGCAGAATGACACAGGTATTTGACATGGAATCGCAATAATCTGATCAAAACACACCGACAAAGTGTGGCCACTTGATGAATTATCTCACGCTTAAGCTAGAAAAATACAACTTCACTTCAGAAGGTGGGAAATTCCAAATACAATCATGAAAGCGTCAGCTCTCGGCTCTTATTTGTCGGGTGGCATTGTAGTTTTCATTCTTCGGATAGCTCTCCCAACATCTTCTCAAAAATATCAGGACTAGTGTTGTTCCAATGATCGAGTGGTCAAGGAAATTTTGATTTCGGTATCCAAGACAACACATGACGACAGGAGACATTGAGAACTCTATCCATATGTTCAGGTCTTCAGTGGTATGAAATAGGAATTATTGAGTAGGAATAGGTGCCTCAAGCTTGGGTCTGAGCACAACTTCCATTTTCTGAAAAGCAGATTCTTTGGATGCATTTCTAACCGATCCCCAATAAATAGTGGAGTATCCGGTGGAGTAAACCCTTAGTGGAGTAAATTTACTCTACTAAGTTTCGCCGGACCTAGCCGATCTCCTATATATAACGAGTAAAATAATCATTTGTATTTCATTTTCGGCCACCGAAACACATGTCTTTACTTCTTTATTTCATTCAACGACATTGTAGTACATAATAATTTATCAATTCTTCGCTACGAGAGCAAGACAAAAAAAACAAGAACCAATTAGACATTTTAAAGATATTCAATTTCCCTAACTGCTCCCACTAGTTGGATTAATATCTTCTTTATGTCTTCATTATTGATCTGCCGCTTCTCGAGCTTGAACACTTCATTCCTCTTCGATTCTAAAGAAGTAGACATTGCTTCGTATCTAATCTCATCTCTAGTCTCATCTCTAACCTCTATTCTAGCAACGAGTGCACAAACATCTATCAATTTTCGTGCTATCAATAGATTGATGTGTTCTTGTTCCCAATACCAAAATTTGTATCCATCGTACACACAAATTTGAGCAAACAATAAGCTACCGAAATTGCGCCGAATCCGATAAACAACCGAATCAAAACAAGCACATACCCCATCATTTGTGCACTTGAAGAACACCCATCCGGGACGTTGCGGCATGGTAGAAACTCAGGGCTCCACCTGTCGCGGGCAGTCATCACACTGTATGACCGGCAACGGCGAGCCGACGAGCCATTGGGCCAGCTGAGGGAGTCCTGGACTAAGGGGTCCTCGGACTTCCGTGCTTTGTGATATGGGCCGCACTGATGGGCCATGAAGATACACGATAGAAGAACCTTCCCCGTGTCCGGATGTGACTCTCCTTTGCGTGGATGGCAAGCTTGACGTTCGGATCGTGTACCTTCCTTTCTCTGTAAAGTGACTCTGTACAACTCTAGATCCTCCCGGTGCCTATATAAACCGAAGGGCTTAGTCCATAGGGAGGATCCCAATCATACGGGCTAGAAATCTAGGGCTTAGCCATTACGATCTCGAGGTAGATCAACTCTTGTAACCCCTATACTCATCAAAGTCAATCAAGCAGGAAGTAGGGTATTACCTCCATTAAGAGGGCCTGAACCTGGGTAAACAACGTGTCCCCTGCCTCCTTGTTACCGATCCTTAGACACATAGTTCGGGACCCCCTACCCGAGATCCACCGGTTTTGACACCGACATTGGTGCTTTCATTGACAGTTCCACTGTGTTGTCACCAGAAGGCTCGATGGCTCCATCAACTATCCACGACAACACCGCCCTGAGGGAGACTTTTCTCCCCGGCCAATCTTCGTATTCGGTGGCTTCGCACTGCATGCCAATTCAATTGGCCATCTGAAGCAGATCGACAGCTACGCCCCTGGTCATCAGATCAGCTTCGGAAACCTAAACTATGTCCCTGATATCCGAGGAGACTTGAACTTCCAAGGGTTTGCGGCCTCAACCGCAGCTCCGCTCTTAGATCCGGAGATGCTCGCTGAGTCCGAAGATAGGAGTTTAGAGCCCGTCGGACCCTCCGCAGCCATAGAGCTCAACACCAAAGATACGGAGGGGATCGTTTCACCGGCCAGCCCGGAGTCACTCCTGGCTCCCTCTATCCTCATCGAGCCGGACTCACCTCCGTACAGCAACTCCGAACTCTTGAGGTCTGTGTTATACGAGCTCAGCTAGGGAACTCCTGTCCCGCCCCGCTCCACTGATTCTCGCTTCCCCGTCCATACCTCACCCTTAAACGAGGCTCTGGACTTAATGCGATCTCTCACCATTATAGAAGGATCGCTGCCGAACTATGCCCAGCCCGCACTAGGGGCTGAGAGCGGGGAATTTTACGTCCCACCCACCACCCACTTCATAGCCAATGTCGAGGAGTTGACTGACATGCTCGATTACGCTTCCGAGGACATCGACGGCATGGGCGATGATGCCAGAGAAGAGCAAAGCCAGAACCCGCCGCTTACCGGACGCTGGACGGTTACTTCCACATATGACGTGTATCTGGTGTACACACCCAAAGAGGATGATGGCGAAGGTGGTAAGGACCCAGTCGAGAATAATTCTCCTGTGGCACCACCAAAGCATCGTTGTCAGCGGCGCCGCTCTAAACCGCGCCGAGAAAAAGAGAGCAATACCAGCACCAGAGACAATAATACTCCGGATAACACCGAAGACCAAGAAGCCCCTATCGAACCAACATCCGAACATGATGATTGGGAGGAGGGGCAAGCAAACCTCGACGACCCCCTCGAAGACGAGGGCTCGGAGGATAGTAACTACGTACCAATCTCCGAAGAGGACGAGAGCCTCGGCGATGAAGAATTCATCATGCCAGAGTAACCCTTCGAACAAGAGTGCTTTAAGCGCCGGCTATAGCCATTGCGAGACGCCTAAAAAAGAAGCAGCAGCAGCTTCAAGCTGAGCTACCCGAAGCGCAAGCTGCTACCCCAATTCGACGACGAGGCCCCGGACCTATACCGCCCATGCGTAACGCTGCTGACGGACCTGACCGGCCACCACTTGGCCGGGACAGAATGATAACTCAAGCCGAACACCCGCCTGTACCACCCCTCCATAAAGGTAGAGAGACAACAGCCGCAGGATATACTTACGACCTACGACAGGACCTGGATAACAGAGCTGGTCAGACCAGATCAATATACAGATCAAGGGGGCGGGCCCCAGCGCGAGAAGATGGCCATCAAGCCTGGCGCGACAAGCATAACTTCACCCGGGCTGAAAACCACATACGGACTCCATCTGAACTGTGTCATGATGTGGCCCGATATAGAGGCGCTGCACACACCCTATGCTTCACTGATGAAGTAATGGAGCACCAATTCCCAGAAGGGTTTAAACCCATGAACATCAAATCATACGATGGCACAACAGATCCAGCAGTATGGATTGAAGATTTTCTTCTCCATATTCACATGGCTCGTGGTGACGGTCTACACGCCATCAAATACCTCCCCCTCAAACTTAAGGGACCAGCTCGGCACTGGTTAAACAGCCTCCGAGAAAACTCTATTGGGAGCCGGGAAGACCTAGAGGATGCATTTAGAGACAACTTCCAAGGCACCTATATCCGGCCTCCGGACGCCGATGACCTTAGTCACATAGTCCAGCAGCCCGGAGAGTCGGCCAGAAAATTCTGGACCCAGTTCCTAGTCAAAAAGAACCAAATTGCGACTGTCCAGACACTGAGGCTCTAGCAGCCTTCAAACACAGCATCTGTGACGAATGGCTTGCCCGACACCTCGGCCAAGAAAAGGTGAAGTCTATGGCAGCCCTCACATCACTCATGAACCGCTTTTGCGCAGGCGAAGATCGCTGGCTTGCTCGTAGCAGCAACAGTACCAGCGATCCTGGCACTTCCAACACAAAGAACAGAAACGGCAGGCCCCGACATAATAAAAACAAGCATCGAAGCAACAATAAAAATGCCGAAGACACTGCAGTCAACGCCGGATTCAGTGGCTCCAAGCCCGGTCAACGAAAGAGGCCATTCAAAAGAAACAAAGACAGTTCATCCAGCCTGGACCGAATACTCGATGGACCTTTCCAGATTCACGGCACCCCTGACAAGCCTGCTAACCATACCAATAGAAGTTGTTGGGTCTTCAAACAGGCTGAAAAGTTAAACATGAAGCACACGGGGAAAGGGTCGCTCAGCGAGGATGGCGGTGAGGAGCCTTGCCCACTGAACATAGGGGGACAAAAGAAATTTCCCCCCGAGGTCAAGACGGTGAACATGATATACGCTACTCACATCCCCGAAAGGGAGCGCAAGCGCGCGTTAAGGGACGTCTATGCGATAGAGCCAGTCGCCCCAATATTCAACCCATGGTAAGCATGCCCGATCACCTTTGATCGCAGGGACCATCCGACCAGTATCCGTTATGGAGGTTCAGCCGCATTGGTCCTCGACCCAATTATCGATGGACTCCACCTCATGAGAGTCCTCATGGATGGCGGCAGCAGTCTTAACCTGCTCTATCAGGACACAGTCCGGAAAATGGGTATTCACTCATCAAGAATCAAACCCACCAAAACTACCTCTAAAGGAGTAATACCTAGTGTAGAGGCCCGCAGCACAGGCTCAATCACATTGGAGGTCATATTCGATTCGCTGGACAACTTCCGAAGCGAAGACTTGATCTTCGACATTGTCCCCTTCCGCGGTGGCTATCACGCACTGCTCGGATGAACTGCGTTTTCCCGCTTCAATGCGGTCCCGCACTATGCTTACCTAAAACTCAAAATGCCAGGCCCACGCGGTGTTATAACAGTTCATGGAAACATGGATCGCTCCCTCCGTACTGAGGAACACACCGCAGCCCTCGCAGCGGAAGTGCAGGTCGGCCTTATCAACCCGAACCCAACATCGGCAATCAAGCCACCGGACCCTGTCAAACGAGTCCGGACTACCCTGCAGAATGATAGTCCAGCTCATCAGGAGCTCGACTAGCAATCCGGCCTCTGTCTTTGGCCCAACCAAGCAGCGGCGTATGTACCGCGTGCTCATAACTATGCAGTAAAAATACCATGGGCGACGATGGAGGCATATCGAGGATGAAGTCCACGATACGGCTCAACCGTATCCGGACCCCCATCTATCTTTTACTTAATGCTACCTCTTGAGCATGCCTTGGTTTTCCCTTGAAGAGGAAAGGGTGATGCAGCAAAGTAGAGTAAGTATTTCCCTCAGTTTTTGAGAACCAATGTATCAATCCAGTAGGACGCTACACTCAAATCCCTTGTACCTGCACAAAGAAATAAGAACCTTGCAACCAACGCGATAAAGGGGTTGTCAATCCCTTCACGGCCACTTGCAAAAGTGAGATCTGATAGAGATAATAAGATAAATATTTTTGGTATTTTTATGATATAGATTGAAAATTAAAGATTGCAAGATAAAATAGATCGGAAACTTATATGATGGAAAATAGACCCGGGGGCCATAGGTTTCACTAGGGGCTTCTCTCAAGATAGCATAAGTATTACGGTGGGTGAACAAATTGTTGTCGAGCAATTGATAGAAAAGTGCATAGTTATGAGAATATCTAGGCATGATCATGTATATAGGCATCACGTCCGCGACAAGTATATCGAAACGATTCTGCATCTTCTACTATTACTCCACACATCGACCGCTATCCAGCATGCATCTAGAGTATTAAGTTCATAAGATTAGAGTAACGCATTAGGCAAGATGACATGATGTAGAGGGATAAGCTGAAGTAATATGATATAAACCCCATCTTTTTATCCTCGATGGCAACAATACAATATGTGCCTTGCTGCCCCTGCTGTCACTGGGAAAGGACACCGCAAGATTGAACCCAAAGCTAAGCACTTCTCCCATTGCAAGAAAGATCAATCTAGTTGGCCAAACCAAACTGATAATTTGAAGAAACTTGCAAAGATAACAAATCATACATAAAAGAATTCAGAGGAGATTCAAATATTGTTCATAGATAATCTTGATCATAAACCCGCAATTCATCGGATCTCGACAAACACACCGCAAAAAGTATTACATCGAATAGATCTCCAAGAAGATCGAGGAGAACTTTGTATAGAGATCCAAAGAGATAGAAGAAGCCATCTAGCTAATAACTATGGACCCGAAGGTCTGAGATAAACTACTCACACTTCATCGGAGAGGCTATGGTGCTGATGTAGAAGCCCTCCATGATCGATTCCCCCTCCGGTGGAGCGCCGGAAAAGGCCCCAAGATGGGATCTCACGGGTACAGAAGGTTGCAGCGGTGGAAATAGGGTTTCGTGGTGCTCTCGGATGTTTTCAGGGTATATGACTATATATAGGTCAAAGAAGTCAGTCAGGGGAGCCACGAGGGGCCCTCGAGGGTGGGGGCGCGCCTACCCCCCTGGGTGCGCCTCCCTGCCTCGTGGCCGTCTCGTTGCTTCCTTGATGCCCACTCTGTTGGGGATATAGCTACTGAGTATAGACCGCCCAGGAGGGGCCGGGTTACACTCATAAGGAGTCATCCGTATTGAAGCCCATGAAAACAAGGAGTATGGCGCTTTACTACACAGACTTGAAGGCCTAGAGCCCAAAGGCGGATTAGGGCCCGTAGACATAAACCGCCATGAGATATGTAACTTGTGTTGTAAGATAGGGAAAGGTAGAAACCGAGCCGGACACATGTATGAGCAGGCCTCGGGATTCTGTAAACCACCAAGCGTCAACCTGTGTATATAAACGGACGATCCGACGGCGGTTCAGGGACAAGAAACAACAACTCGAGAGATAGGTAAAGCGGATTCGCTCCCTGCTCATCGAGACCCCATCAATTCCACCACAATTGGATCGTAGGCTTTTACCTACACCGCAAGGGGCCGAACCAATATAAACTCCCCGTGTCCTTTGTCTGGTTTAACCCCTTTAAGATAATCTCGTTGCGATGGGTCCACGACTAAGTCCTCTCACTAGGACACCTGACGTGTTAATTCCATGATAGTTGGCGCCCACCGTGGGGCTATCGCATGATGGTTTCGAGTTCTTGAAGGGCAACTTTGAAGGACTCAAGGGATACACAGTGGGCCGGATAACCAAGAGTCGTCGCGGCAAGCTCTACATCGACGATGCAGGCTGGGGCCCCGACGCTGGCTCAATCGAGTACGGGTACCGGGTCTCCTTTGGAGGAATTCACGTCTTCGTCGGCAAGATCGACGAACCGGGCCCTGAGTCGGACATCTGCACCAACCTCGTCGAGATGACTCAGCGTGCAAGCCCTGCCCGGGTTCAGCCTGCCATGAAACGTGCATTCGTAGGATTCATCCACGGTGCAGAGTCTGAACCGGTGTCCTACGGTGAGACGGTCGTCTATTCTGATGGCGAATCATCCACGGGTGAGACCGAGTCACTGTACCAATTGCAAGACAGCCGGTTTGGGGGATGTTCCGATGGTGACAGTATTCCGGACCCCCTTGAACCGCCAAACCAGGTTGCGATCTTCATGGCCGGTACGCAGCCCACGTTGCAATCTTCAACTCCAGCAATGATGATTTCCGGATCGGCAGCAGGGGCAGGAGGCCCCGCGCGCTGGACGGCTCAAGTTATGTCCGGTTTATTGGATGCCTGGACGACACTGTTGACCACGGAGGTTAGCCCGAAGACTCAAGATCAGCATAACGCAGAGGTCACAAAGTTGCGAGATCAGATAACTCAGGCCAAAGAGGACTTGGCAGCTGAAGAAACTAGGATGGCTGATGAGTGATAACCCACAAGTGTAGGGGATTGCAACAGCTTTCGAGGGTGAAGTATAACCCAAATTTATTGATTCGACACAAGGGGAGCCAAAGAATATTCTTGAGTATTAGCAGTTGAGTTTTCAATTCAACCACACCTGGATAACTTAGTATCTGCGACAAAGTGTTTAGTAGCAAAAGTGGTATGATAATAATGGTAACAGTAGGAACAGTAAAGATAAGTGTTTTTGGGTTTTTATAGTAGTTGTAACAGTAGCAACGGAAAAGTAAATAAGCGAAGAACAATATGTGAAAAGCTCGTAGGCAATGGATCAGTGATGGATAATTATGCCGGATGCGATTCCTCATGCAATAGTTATAACATAGGGTGATATAGAACTAGGTCCAATTCATCAGTGTAATGTAGGCATGTATTCCGTAAATAGTCATACGTGCTTATGGAAAAGAACTTGCATGGCATCTTTTGTCCTACCCTCCCGTGGCAGCGGGGTCCTAGTGGAAACTAAGGGATATTAAGGCCTCCTTATAATAGAGAAGCGGACCAAAGCATTAACACATAGTGAATACATGAACTCCTCAATCGCGATTATTGTCACTTCGGGATTGTCGGATCATAACACATAATAGGTGACTATAGACTTGCAAGATAGGATCAAGAACACACATATATTCATGAAAACATAATAGGTTCAGATCTGAAATCATGGCACTCGGGCCCTAGTGACAAGCATTAAGCATAGGAAAGTCATAGCAACATCAATCTCAGAACATAGTGGATACTAGGGATCAAACCCTAACAAAACTAACTTGATTACATGGTAAATCTCATCCAACCCATCACCGTCCAGCAAGCCTACGATGGAATTGCTCACGCACGGCGGTGAGCATCATGAAATTGGTGATGGAGGATGGTTGATGATGATGACGGCGACGAATCCCCCTCTCCGGAGCCCCGAACGGACTCCAGATCAACACTCCCGAGAGAGATTAGGTCTTGGCGGCGGCTCCGTGTCGTAAAACGCGATGAAACTTTCTCCTTGTTTTTTTTCTCCCCGAGACAGTATATATGGAGTTGGAGTTGAGGTTGGAGGAGGTCCAGGGGGCCCATGAGATAGGAGGGAGCGCCCTGGGGGGGGCGCCCCCTATCTCGTCGACAGCCCGTGGGCCCCCTGGCCTTGATTCTTTTGCCAAAAATTCTTATTAATTCTAAAAAGTGCCTCCGTGGATTTCCAGGACATTCCAAGAACTTTTCTTTCCTACACATAAAACACATCATGGCAGTTCTGTTGAAAACGACGTCAGTCCGGGTTAGTTTCATTCAAATCATGCAAGTTAGAGTCCAAAACAAGGGCAAAAGTGTTTGGAAAAGTAGATACGTTGGAGACGTATCAACTCC
Source organism: Triticum dicoccoides (assembly GCF_002162155.2). NCBI lineage: Eukaryota > Viridiplantae > Streptophyta > Magnoliopsida > Poales > Poaceae > Triticum > Triticum dicoccoides. Next base: position 613,454,675 of record NC_041387.1, on the reverse strand, counting down.
CCCAAGCTTAAACCTTTGCTTGTCCTCAAGCAATTCAGTTGATAAACTGAAAGTGATAAAGAAAAACTTTTACAAACTCTGTTTGCTCTTGTTGTTGTAAACATGAAAAGCCAGCATTCAAGTTTCAGCAAATATTATGAACTAACCATACTCACAATAACACATAGGTCTCACAATTACTCATATCAATAGCATAATCAGCTAGCGAGTCATAATAATAAAACTCGGATGACAACACTTTCTCAAAATAATCATAACATGATATAAAAAAATGGTATCTCGCTAGCCCTTTCTGAGACCGCAAAACATAAATGCAGAGCACCTTTAAAGATCAAGGACTGACTAAACATTGTAATTCATGGTAAAAGAGATCCAGTCAAGTCATACCCAATATAAACCAATAATAATGAATGCAAATGACAGTGTGCTCTCCAGCAGATGCTTTTAATAAGAAGGATGATGACTCAACATAAAAAGTAAATAGATAGGCCCTTCGCAGAGGGAAGCAGGGATTTGTAGAGGTGCCAGAGCTCGATTTTAAAATAGAGATTGAATAACATTTTGAGCGGCATACTTTTCCTGTCAACGCAACACCTATGAGATGGCTGTATCTTCCATACTACATGCATTATAGGCAGTTCCCAAACAGAATGGTAAAAGTTTATACTCCCCAACCACCAACAAGCATCAATCCATGGCTTGCTCGAAACAACAAGTGCCTCCAACATACAACAACCCTGGGGGAGTTTTGTTTAATTAGTTTGATTTTCTTTGATCTTTTTGGATCATGGGACTAGGCATCCCGATTACCAGCCCTTTCTCGTGAATGAGGAGCGGAGTCCACTCCTCTAAGAATAACCCACCTAGCATGGAAGATATAGGCAGCCCTAGTTGTAACATGAGCTGCTCGAGCATACAAAACAGAATTTCATTTGAAGGTTTAGAGTTTGGCACATACAAATTTACTTGGAACGGCAGGTAAATACCGCATATAGGTAGGTATAGTGGACTCATATGAAACAACTTTGGGGTTTTAAGGAGTTTGGATGCACAAGCAGTATTCCCGCTTAGTACAGGTGAAGGCTAGCAAAAGACTGGGAAGCGACCAACTGAGAGAGCGACAACAGTCGTAAGCATGCATTAAAATTAATTCACACCGAATATAAGCATGAGTAGGATATAATCCACCATGAACATAAATATCGTGAAGGCTATGTTGATTTTATTCAACTACATGCGTGAACATGTGCCAAGTCGAGTCACTTGATACATTCAAAGGAGGATACCATCCCATCATACCGCATCATAATCATTCTAATAGCATGTTGGCACGCAAGGTAAACCATTATAACTCATAGCTAATCAAGCATGGCACAAGCAACTATAATCTCTAAATGTCATTGCAAATATGTTTACTTCATAATAGCTGACTCTGGAACGATGAATCATCATATTTACAAAAACAAGAGAGGTTGAGTTCATACTAGCTTTTCTCATCCCAATAAGTCCATCATATATTGTCATTATTGCCTTTCACATGCACGACCGAACGATGTGTATAATAATAAGAGTGCACGTGCATTGGACTAAGCTGGAATCTGCGAGCATTCAACTAAAGAGAGAAGACAAGTAACATGGGCTCTAAATATAAATAATCAATCATGCAAATAAGAGCCACTAAGCATTTTCAATATGGTCTTCTCGACCCCCAAAAGAAAGAAAAGAAAATAAAACTATTTACACGGGAAAGCTCCCAACAAGTAAAAGAAGAACGAGAAATCTTTTTGGGTTTACATTATAATTTCTACTACAAGCAAGGAAATTAAACTAACTAATTTTTTGTTTTTTCTTAAGGTTTATCAAACACACAAGGAGAAAACTAGAAAAAGAATTTTAAACTAGCATGGATAATACAATAAAAGAGTATGAGCACCGAAGACTAGTGTGTGAACATGAATGTAAAGTCGGTGAGAAATATGTACTCCCCCAAGCTTAGGCTTTTGTCCTAAGTTGGTTTAATACCAAGGACCGCCTGGCTGATATCCATAAGTGAAACTGGGATAGTACTGGGATGCAGAGGCGACCGCCTCCTGAGCTGCAGCGTGTTGGCGGGCTGCCTCCATTCCCCTCTCGTAATCAACTGCTTCTTCCCTGGTGATAACATATCTTCCTTTTGCCTGATAATCAAAAAGGTAGGGAGCAGGAAGAGTAACAGGGACGACGTTGCGTCTGTCATAGATTAGTCGATAATGGAGGAATTGTTCATTCCTCTCAAGAAAATGATGATCAAACATAGCTTCTTTATCCAAATAAATAGGAGGTATAATCATATCCCCCTCTCATGGAACTATATTAAGAAAATTAGCCACACGGGTTGCATAAATTCCTCCAAAGAAATTTCCCCTTTTACTATTATTCTGCAACCTACGTGCAACTATTGCCCCCAAGTTATAACCTTTATAACCTGACACAGCACTCTTGAGGACACAAAGATCAGGGGCACACATGTGACATACCTCGTCCTTACCGTTAATGCATCTACCAACAAAGAGAGCAAAGTAATGTAAAGCAGGAAAATGAATGCTCCCTATGGTAGCTTGTGCTACGTCCCTAGATTCTCCCACAGTAATACTAGCAAGAAAATCTCTAAATTCAGATTTGCGAGGATCATTGATATACCCCACTGAGGGAGTTTTCAAGCAGTTGTGAAATCCTCTAAATCCATGGTATAATATGTATCATAAATATCAAACATGACACTAGAAGAATTACTCGAAGAAATATATTTGAACCTCCGCACAAAGGAATCAGTCAATTGATAATATTGAGGACACTTATCTTGTAAGAAGTCCTCCAGCTCGGCATTACGCACATACGCGTCAAATTCCTCTTTGAAGCCTGCTTCGACCATAAAATCATCGGATGGCCACTCGCAAGCCCGTACATTTGCTTCCCTTGGCAAATTAACATCTTGTTCACATATAGCAATCCTGGGCCCTTTCTTTGCCGAGGAACCACCTTGGTACATTCTTCTAAGCATTTTTCTTTTTCTGAAAATTTCTGAAATTTTAGTAACTTCAAAATAAAAGTAGATAAAACTAAACAGGATTGATATCAACTACTCCTACAAGTGCCTAGAGCCTATATCATGCATTAGGATTGCTTGGGACCTCAAAAATTTAACATGCAAGCTCAAGAACATGGTCACCTATGCAGCAAGAATTTGCAATGAATAAAGCACTAGAACAAAAACTAATTGGACCAACGGAGGAGTCACATACCAAGCAACAATCTCCCAAAGCAGTTTTGTGAATGGAGCTTTGAGCTAAGAGATCGAAAATCACAGCAAAATAAGCTAGAACTCGGGCTTGAGCTGGATGGGGATTTTTTTGGGTAGAAGATGAAGTGTGTGGGTGCTGGCATAAGTGGAGGAGGCCACGAGGGGCCCACGAGACAGGGGGCACGCCCTACAGGGGGGCGCACCCTCCTCTCTCATGGCCTGGTGTTTGGCCCTCCCGCAGTGTTTTCAGTGCCTAAAATCGTCAAATATTCCAGAAAAAATCATACTAAATTTGCAGGGTATTTGTGGCACTTTTATTTTCGGACTATTTTTTTAATGCACGGATACTTCAGAAAACAGACGGATAATACTATTTTTGCTTTATTTATTCTAAGTAACAGAAAGTAAAAAGAGGGTACAAAAGGTTGTGCCTTCTAGTTTCATCCATCTCGTGATCATCAAAATGAACCCGCTAACAAGGTTGATCAAGTCTTGTTAACAAACTCGTTCTGAATAACATGGAACCGGAGAAATGTCGAATAACACTAGGTTACCTCAACGGGGATATGAAAATCCCCAACAATAAGAATGTCATACTTTTTCTTGACGGTAGGGAGAGGAAATTCAAAATCTCCGAAAATGATAGTTGGAACTTTTTCAATAGAATTGATGCTATGAACTTGACATTGTTTCCTCGGAAAGTGTACCATATGCTCATTGCCATTTACATGAAAAGTGACATTGCCTTTGTTGCAATCAATAACAGCCTCTGCAGTATTAAGAAAAGGTCTACCAAGGATAATAGACATACTATCATCCTCGGGAATATCAAGAATAACAAAGTCCGTTAAGATAGTGACATTTGCAACCACAACAGGCACATCCTCACAAATACCGACAGGTATAGCAGTTGATTCATCAGCCATTTGCAAGGATATTTCAGTAGGTGTCAACTTACTCAATTCAAGTCTACGATATAAAGAGAGAGGCATAACACTAACACCAGCTCCAAGATCACATAAAGCAGTTCTGACATAATTTCTTTTAATGGAGCATGGTATAGTTGGCACACCCGGATCTCAAGGTTTCTTTGGTATTCCACCCTTAAAAGTGTAATTAGCAAGCATGGTGGAAATTTCAGCTTCCGGTATCTTTCTTTTATTAGTGATGATATCCTTCATATATTAAGCATAAGGATTTATTTTCAGCATATCAGTTAAATGCATACGTAAGAAAATAGGTCTAATCATTTCAGCAAAGTGCTCAAAATCCTCATCATCCTTTGACTTGGATGGTTTAGGAGGAAAGGGCATGGGTTTCTGAACCCATGGTTCTCTTTCTTTCCCGTGCTTCCTAGCAACAAAGTCTCTCTTATCATAACGTTGATTCTTCGATTGTGGGTTATCAAGATCAACAGCAGGTTCAATCTCTACATCATTGTTATTACTAGGTTGAGCATCTACATGAACATCATTATTAGCATTATCATTAGGTTCATGTTCATCTTCGGATTGTGTTTCAGCATCAGAGATAGAAGTATCATTGGGATTCTCAAGTGTTTCTACATTAGGTTCACTAGAAGTTTGCAAAGTCCTATCATTCTTCTTTTTCTTCTTCTTAGAAGAACTAGGAACGTCTAGATTATTATTCTGAGAATCTTGTTCAATTCTTTTAGGGTGTCCTTCAGGATACAAAGGTTCCTGAGTCATTTTACCAGTTCTAGTAGCCACTCTAACAGCAAAGTCATTTTTATTATTCAACTCATCAAGCAAATCATTTTGAGCTTTGAGTACTTGCTCAACTTGAGTAGCAACCATAGAAGCATATTTGCTAACGCGGTGAAGTTCATCTTTAACTCTAGCCAAATTATCACCTACGCGTCCTATCTCAAAAGCATTATTCTTTAACTCTCTACCAACATAAGCATTAAAACTTTCTTGTCTAGCCATAAAGTCATCAAATTCATCTAAGCATGGGCTCTGAAATTTAGTAGAGGGTACTTCAACTTTATCGTATCTATGGAGAGAATTTACCTTCACTACCTGTGTCGGGTTATCAAGACAATGTAGTTCTTCAGGCGGTATATTCAGACCATGTATTTCTTCAATAGGAGGTAAATTCTTAACATCTTCAGCTTTAATACCTTTTTCTTTCATTGATTTCTTTGCCTCTTGCATATCTTCAGGACTGAGAAATAAAACACCTCTCTTCTTCGGAGTGGGTTTAGGAATAGGCTCAGGAGTTGGCTCAATTGGTTCAGGAATTACTTCAGGAACTGGCTCGGGAAGAGTCCAATTATTCTCATTAGTCAACATATTATTCAATAATATTTCAGCTTCATCGACCGTTCTTTCCCTGAAAACACAACCATCACAGCTATCCAAGTGGTCCTTGGAAGCATCGGTTAGTCCATTATAAAAGATATCAAGTATTTCATTTTTCTTAAGAGGATGATCAGGCAAAGCATTAAGTAACCGGAGAAGCCTCCCCCAAGGTTGTGGGAGACTCTCTTCTTTGATTTGCACAAAATTATATATTTCTCGCAAGGCAGTTTGTTTCTTATGAGCAGGGAAATATTTAGCAGAGAAGTAATAAATCATATCCTGGGGACTACGCACACAACCAGGAGCAAGAGAATTATACCAAGTCTTAGCATCACCCTTTAATGACAACGGAAATATCTTAAGGATATATAAATAGCGAGACTTCTCATCATGAGTAAATAGGGTGGCTATATCATTCAACTTGGTAAGATGTGCCACAATAGTTTCAGATTCAAGGCCACAAAAAGGATCAGATTCAACTAAAGTAATAATATCAGGATCAATAGAGAATTCATAATCCTTACCAGTAACACAGATATGTGAAGTGGCAAAAGTATGATCGGGTTTCATTCTAGCATTAAGAGACTGATGCTTCCATTTAGCTAATAATTTCTTAAGATCAGATCTATCATTGCAAGCAAGAATTTCCATAGCAGCTGCTTCATTCATAACATAACCCTTAGGAACAACAGGTAATACATAATCATTGGGGGAACGTTCATCATCACTATCATCAGTAGCATCTTCAATATTTTCATTCCCCCCAACTCTAGCAAGTTGTTCATCAAGAAATTCACCGAATGGCAAAGTAGTATCACGCATAGAAGTAGTTTCATCATGCATAGCAGAAGTGGCATCATCAATAACATGTGACATATCAGAATTCATAGCAGTAGCAGGTTTAGGTGTCACAAGCCTACTAATAACGAAAGGAGAATCTAGTGCAGAGCTAGATGGCAGTTCCTTACCTCCCCTCGTAGTTGAGGGCAAAATCTTGGCCTTACCGTCTTTCAACTTCTTCATAGTGATCAACAGATATAAATCCCAAGTGACTCAGAGAATAGAGCTATGCTCCCCGGCAATGGCGCCAGAAATTAGTCTTGATAACCCACACGTGTAGGGGATCGCAACAGCTTTCGAGGGTGAAGTACAACCCAAATTTATTGATTCGACACAAGGGGACCCAAAGAATATTCTTGAGTATTAGCAGTTGAGTTGTCAATTCAACCACACCTGGATAACTTAGTATCTGCAGCAAAGTGTTTAATAGCAAAAGTGGTATGATAATAATGGTAACAGTAGCAACAGTGAAGATAAATGTTTTTGGGTTTTTGTAGTAGTTGTAACAGTAGCAATGGAAAAGTAAATAAGCGAAGAACAATATGTGAAAAGCTCGTAGGCAATGGATCAGTGATGGATAATTATGCCGGATGCGATTCCTCATGCAATAGTTATAACATAGGGTGATATAGAACTAGCTCCAATTCATCACTGTAATGTAGGCATGTATTCCATAAATAGTCATACTTGCTTATGGAAAAGAACTTGCATGACATCTTTTGTCCTACCCTCCCGTGGCAGCGGGGTCCTAGTGGAAACTAAGGGATATTAAGGCCTCCTTTTAATAGAGAACTGGACCAAAGCATTAACACATAGTGAATATATGAACTCCTCAAACTACGGTTATCACCGAGAAGTATCCCGATTATTGTCACTTCGGGGTTGTCGGATCATAACACATAATAGGTGACTATAGACTTGCAAGATAGGATCAAGAACACACATATATTCATGAAAACATAATAGGTTCAGATCTGAAATCATGGCACTCGTGCCCTAGTGACAAGCATTAAGCATAGCAAAGTCATAGCAACATCAATCTCAGAACATAGTGGATACTAGGGATCAAGCCCTAACAAAACTAACTTGATTACATGGTAAATCTCATCCAACCCATCATCGCCTAGCAAGCCTATGATGGAATTACTCACGCACGGCGGTGAGCATCATGAAATTGGTGATGGAGGATGGTTGATGATGACGACGGCGACGAATCCCCCTCTCTGGAGCCCCAAACGGACTCCAGATCAGCACTCCCGAGAGAGATTAGGGCTTGGCGGCGGCTCCGTGTCGTAAAACGCGATGAAACTTTCTCCTTGATTTTTTTCTCCCCGAGACGGTATATATGGAGTTGGAGTTGAGGTCGGAGGATGTCCAGGGGGCCCACGAGATAGGAGGGCGTGCCCTGGGGTGGGGGGCGCCCCCCTATCTTGTGGACAGCCCGTGGGCCCCCTGGCCTTGATTCTTTCGCCAAAAATTCTTATTAATTCTGAAAAGTGCCTCTGTGGATTTCCATGACATTCCGAGAACTTTTCTTTTCTACACATAAAACAACATCATGGCAGTTCTGTTGAAAACAACGTCAGTCCGGGTTAGTTTCATTCAAATCATGCAAGTTAGAGTCCAAAACAAGGGAAAAGTGTTTGGAAAAGTAGATACGTTGGAGACATATCAATGAGCGGGCCGCTTTAGATGCCCAGTCACAGCGGATTCAGGCAGAGAATTACTGGCTCATGCTGGATCAGAATGTTTCAAACGACGTGTTGAGGAGGAGGCATCAGTATCGTATACCGCCGGTTTATGAACCAATGAATCTCTTCAACACGCCAGGAGCAGGACCTAGTAATCTGGCAGTGGTAAACCGGACTGAAGCACCTGGGACAGGAGGGCCGGATCAGCCACGGGTGATGGACCCGCTTCGACGGACCCATGACCCACCGCAGTACATGCCGACACCACCGGGTCACTTCTCCACCCCTTTGGATAATATGATCGTTGTGGCATCGCGGCTGGCAGCTATTCCAATGGAGAGTGAGTCCCCAGCGGTGGTTGAAACACAGCGGGCTAGAGATCTCCTTCAAATAGCTATGGTTTAGCAGCAGGCTTATTCGTATAGTCGAGATAGAATTCATTCAACCCCTCGCCCGAGCAACAGTTACAGCAGGCACATTGATGAACCGGCTATGTCAAGTAGTGTGCGGAACCGTGACGCCCCTCGAGGGCCTAATCCGGCGCGCGATGGTGCAAACGCTCAGGACGTGGTGGATAATGGTAGAGCGCATCGAGAAGCCGAGTTAGCAGCACAACTTATTCCGGTTCATCCGCCGATGTCGGTGGAATGAGGTCTTGCTTTCAGCTCTTGTGGGGTGCCGTGTCTCACCCCGGCTCTACGCAGTGTGTGGCTGGCCAAGGATTTCAAGGGTCCGCGTAAGGTGCCCAATTACAGCGCTGATTTACCCCTCGAGTCATGGGTTGAAAGTTATGAGATGGCAATGGAGATGCTGGATGTGGATGAAGCGGCATGTGCAAAGTACTTCACCATGATGTTGGATGGAACGTCTCCCATTTGGTTAAAAAGTTTGCCAGCCAACTCCATTGGGTCATGGGCCAAGTTGAAGCCCGGTTTATAACAAACTTCAAGGACACATGCAAGCAACCCATGTCAATTGTGGATCTGGCCGCCTATGTCCAAGAAGAAGGAGAATCAACAACCCATTGGGTGCGCCGGGTTTGGGAGATCTTGCATTCATCAGTTGGGTGCGCCTATGCTGATTCGGCAGTCATAACATTGGAAGGCAATTGCCGGTTTAAGCCGCTGAAGTTGAAGTTGGCACGACTCAAGCGTCACTTCAATGACATGGGAACACTTATGGCAGCTTTAGTTAAGTATGCCAATTCTGATAGTACCAAGGATCTCGAATCTGACAATGAGAAGCCGGGGAAGGGAAAGAAGAATGGTCGTGCAAAAGGGCAGCAACATAACCAGGTGGGCCAAGGGAACAATGGTAAGCGTAAAGCGAATAGTAATTCCGATTTTGTGGCTAACACCAATGCGCAGGACAATGACCAGCGTCATAAGGGTAGACCGCCCCCGCGGAGTGGAGGATCAGGTGTCAATCTTGAGCGCTTGTTAAATCAGCCCTGCCCAAGGCATGGGACACGAGAAAAGCCAGCTAAGCATCTCTGGAAGGATTTCTTTATTATGAGAGAGTTCAAAAACTCGGATCTCTTTCGATATGATCATGGCCCGCCCGGCGGTTCAGGATCCGGGTCGCAAGGGCCAGGTTACGGTGGAGGTAACTCCGGTTCAGGATTTCAAGGTAATCAGAGTGGACATGGTAATCAAGGCAATCAGGGAAGCCAGGGAGGTTATAATCAACAGGGGAATCAACATCAGCAATAGTTGGGTTACCAGAGCCACCCGAAGCAGTTGAATAGTGGGCAGTATCATGTCTTCACCACTAGCCTGTGCAAGCGCGATTAGAAGCTTCATAAAAGGGCGGTGAACTATGAGAAACCGGCGGTGCCCCATTACTTGGGCTCGTCTGAACAGCCCATTGTGTGGAGCCGAGAGGATCACCCGCCCCGGGTTGATAATCCAGGTCACCTAGTGTTGGTGGTGACGCCTCAGGTTGGAGGTTATAAGTTCACCAAGCTGCTCATGGATGGAGGGAGCAGTATCAACATCTTGTATTATGAAACCTTCCGGCGCAAGGGGTTGACAGATAAGAATCTTAAACCGTCAAACACTGTTTTTCATGGTGTGGTGCCTGGTAAGTCGGCCTACCCGGTCGGTAAGGTAGCTCTGGAGGTTGCTTTTGGAGATGATCATCATTCAAGGTTAGAGACATTGACTTTTGAAGTGTTGAAAATCAGGAGTCCGTACCATGCCCTGTTTGGATGGCCGGCTTATGCTAAGTTCATGGCAAGGCCGTGTTATGTTTATCTGCAGCTCAAGATGCTGGGTCATAAGGGGACCATCACAGTACATGGAGGCTGAAAGGTCGCTTTGGAATGTGAGGAAGGTGATGCGCCTTATGCTGAGTCGGTTTGTGCAATAGAGGATTTGAAATTATAAAAAGACAATGTTGATCCGGCAGATATGACGTCTTTGAAAAAGCCAACTACGGAGCATGATCCGGCATTGAAGTTTAAATCGGCTGATGAGACTAAGCTGGTTGATTTTGTTCCTGGCGATTCATCCAAGCAGTTTAGCATCAGCGCTAACCTAGATCCGAAATAGGAAGGCGCGTTCATCAAGTTCATCTGTGAGAACCGGGACATCTTTGCATGGAAGCCTTCTGACATGCCAGGTGTACGGAGGGAACTCGCTGAGCACACTCTTAATATCGATCCTAAGTTTAAATCGGTCAAGCAGTTTCTCCGCCGCTTCAATAAAGAAAGGCACAAGGCTATTGGTGAGGAGGTAGCCCGGCTCTTGGCGGCAGGGTTTATTGTGGAGGTTTTTCACCCTGAGCGGTTGGCTAACCCGGTGCTGTTACTCAAGAAGAACGGCACTTGGCGTATGTGTGTGGATCACACAGATTTGAACAAGGCTTGTCCAGCTGATCCCTTTGCTCTCCCTCATATTGATCAAATCATTGATGCTACGGCGGGTTGTGAGCGTTTGAGTTTTATGGATGCTTATTCGGGTTATCATCAGATTAAAATGGCAGTTAAGGACCAGGAGAAGATAGCTTTTATAACTCCCTTTGGAGCCTTCTGCTATGTGTCTATGCCTTTTGGGCTCAAGAGTGCCCAGGCAACTTATCAGCGATGTGTGCAGAATTGTCTTCATAATCAGATCGGGCGCAATGTTCATGCTTATGTGGATGATATCGTGGTGAAATCTAGGAAAGCAGAGACTTTGATAGCTGATTTGAAGGAACCTTTGACAATCTCCGGGTTTATAAGATGATGCTTAATCTGGCCAAGTGCGTTTTTAGTGTACCGGCAGGCAAGCTCTTGGGTTTTCTGGTGTCTAACAGAGGCATTGAAGCTAATCCGGAAATGATCAAGGCTATCACGTCCCTAGCTAAACCGGCATGTATCAATGATGTTCAACGTCTGGCGGGTCGTATTGCGGCACTAACCCGGTTTATCAGCCGGTTGGGAGAGAAGGCCACCCCCCTATATCAGATGATGAAGAAGACAGACAACTTTGTTTGCAGTGATGCTGCTAACGCGATGTTTGAGGATCTGAAGAAGCAGTTAGCCGAGCCGCCTGTTCTTGCTGCACCCATTGATAAGGAACCATTTCTGTTATATGTGGCTGCTAACGCCCGGGCTGTCAGCGTGGCTATTGTGGTGGAGTGCAAGGAGGCAGGTAAGGAGTATCCGGTTCAACGGCCGGTTTATTACATTCGCGAGGTGCTTATTGAGTCAAAGCAGAGATATCCACATTGGCAGAAGCCAGTGTATGGAGTTTTTATGGCGTGCCGGAAGCTTAAGCAATACTTTCAGGGCCATCCCATTACTGTGGTCAGTTCCGCTCCTTTGGGAGATATAATTCAGAACAGGGAGGCGACTGGCTGGGTTGCTAAGTGGGCTATCGAGCTTGGACCTCACGGGTTAAAATATATGCCTCGCACAGCTATCAAGTCCCAAGCGCTCGTGGATTTCATCAACGACTGGACAGAGTTGCAGGCCCCGGAGGATAAACCGGATAACACGTACTGGACTATTCACTTCGACGGATCCAGACAATTGGAGGGCTCGGGGGCTGGAGTGGTTCTTACTTCCCCTTGAGGTGACAAATTTTGTTATGTTCTCCGCTTAATGTTTCCCTGTACTAATAACGTAGTTGAGTATGAGGCCTTGTTCCACGGTCTTCGGATGGCGAAGGAGATGAACTTAATCCAGGTACGTTGCTTCGGCGACTCCGATTGAGTGGCTCAGCAAGTGGCTGGTACTTGGGACTCTAAGGATCCACTCATGGTGGCTTATCGGCGTGAGGTGGATATCATTGCCGGTCACTTCAAGGGTTACCGGGTCGAGCACATTGATCAGCGCAAGAATGAAGCGGCGGACGCTTTAAGCCGGCTCGGATCCCAATGTAAACTGGTGCCGCCCAATGTTTTTCTTGACGTTCTGCATAATCCGCCGGTCAAGATACCAACAGAGGAGGATCTGGTTGTTCCCGACCCGGAGGCTCAATTGGTGGTGGTTCTTCATGCTATCCTTGATTGGACGATGCCATACCTGGCGTATATAACCCGGGGCGAGTTACCCGAGGACGAAGTTCTGGCCAGACAGATAATCCGGTGTTCCAAGTCCATGACTATTGTCAATGGCGAGTTACATCATTGCAGTGTCTCAGGGGCGTTTCAGCGTTGCATTTCTCCTAAAGAAGGTTGTGAGATCTTGCATGAAATCCACGAAGGAGATTGCGGTCATCACGCCGGTTCAAAATCCCTGGTGGCTAAGGCTTTCCGACACGGGTTTTACTGGTTAACAGCTCATGCTCATGTTAAGGATCTGGTCAGGAAGTGTGATAGCTGTCAGAAGTTTTCACGCCGAGCTCATGTTCTGGCTCTGGAATTGAGGATGATTCCAATCACCTGGCCGTTTGCAACTTGGGGGCTGGATATGGTTGGGCCTTTTAAGAGGTCCAAGGATAAGAAGACCCAACTTCTGGTGGCGGTTGATAAATTCACCAAGTGGGTGGAGGCAGAGCCAGATAGCAAGTGTGATGCAGCCACGGCAGTTCAATTCATGAAAAAGGTGATTTTCCGCTTTGGTTTTCTACACAACATTATAACATAATGGCACGAATCTCTCCAAGGGTGCTATGGAAGAGTTCTATCAACATGAGCACATCCGGCTTGATGTCTCATCAGTGGCTCATCCATAGTCCGATGGCCAAGCGGAGAGAGCTAATCAAGAAATCCTGAAGGGTATCAAGCCCCGGCTTATAGTCCCTTTGTAGAGGACACCGGGTTGTTGGGTGGAAGAGTTTCCTTCCGTACTATTAAGCATTAATACCACCCCAATAGATCTATGGGTTATACACCCTTCTTCATGGTTTATGGATCAGAAGCAGTTCTCCCAAGTGATATTCGCCATGACTCGCCCCGAGTGGCAGCTTATGTTGAAGCAGACAATGAAAGAGCACGCCAAGATGCATTGGACCTGTTAGATGAGAAACGGGACATAGCGGCAGCTCGATCGATGATTTATCAGCAAGACTTGCAGCGTTATCACAGCCGCCGGGTTAAAACCAGAGCTTTTCAAGAAGGCGACTTAGTGCTCTGGCTTATCCAAGATCAGACCGACATGCACAAGTTATCCCCACCTTGGGAGGGGCCTTTTGTGGTCAGCAAGAATCTGAACAATGGGTCATACTACCTTATCGATGTTCGAGAGTACAAAAACTCACGCAAGTCGGAGGAGGATACCCACCGGCCGTGGAATACTTCTCATCTTCGGCCTTACTATACCTGAGCCATAGGCTCCTATCATGTACATATTTTTGACAATGTATATATTATGATCAATAAAATAAACCGGCATCCTTGCTAAAGCGGGTCCTCTGCAGTTCGTCTTATATATCTTCTTGGTTACATGGGGGCTTTTGCTTGTAAAGCGGAGTTCTGATTATCCATGGATCCAGCTTATAAAGCTACAAAAAAACAAAAAAAAGGAGCATAGCTCAAATACAAGCTTGGGGGCTTAATACTCAGCATCATAAGGAGCCAAAGAGAGTTTATTGCAAAGCATAACTCAAACATAGGCGCTTACTGAGCACAGCTCAAAATATTGCCTGGGGGATCTTTTCTTCTACAAAAACAAAGAATCCACACCTTGCAATAGGCTATAAAAGCCAGGCTTGGAAGCCAGGTGTATTCACCTAAAACCCCGGGTTAACCTGCCTTTATCAAGTAAGTCACTCCAGCCAGGTAATCCTGGTATGACCCGCCGAACATTTGACGAGTCAATCTTATATAGACCATGAACTTGTCAAAGTTAAAATGGCAATTGGTTAATGTGAGGTCCATCTTAAAATGCTTTGTAAAATGGTTTAACTCAGTGGCCTGGCAGCCCATGAAAAGCCTCGCCTTTTTTGAACATTTTATTCGCAAATCTTTCTTTGCGATGTTTATTTCGATGAGGTTTATATTCAATCCGGTACTTGCTAACCCGGACTGTTTTTTAAGTTGCCAAGTGCAAACTTATAAGATGACCGGTGTCAATTAACCCGGCTTGGCTTTCAACTATAAGTTGTCAGTACACTATCAGTTATAATCCGGTATTTGTTAAACCGGTCTGGCTTTGACTATAAGTCGCGAGCATGATCATCCGGTGTTTATTATAACCCGACATGGCTTCTTCATAAACCAGCACAGCATGATAGGAGTTATCAGCACTCAAAGATTTGAGTTATCACCCTTACTACAATAAAGTTAATAAAATCAATAATGTGATTCCATGTCACAGGTATGATATATTTCATATTTTATTATTTTTTATTAATACAACCTTGGTTATAAACCCTGGCTTTATCATTGGGTATTATGACCCGTCCGGTGGTAAACCGCCAGGACAATTCCAGTTTATTATATGCAGCAACGGAATTGCATAAAGCTGCTAAAAGATTATAAGCAGACAATGCATATCATGACAGATTAACAGTATTAGGCAAAGTGGCTATGCACGATGGCATAGCAGACCAAGTGTTTAAAACTAGCCTATTACAAGGCAGCAGACGCCCAAAAGAATAATTGTTTATCGCTGATATCTCGGTATGAAGAAGCTAAACCGGCCTCCAGATTATGATTCTTCCTCAAGCTGACGTGAAGGTTGTGGATCATCCTGCGCCGGTTCACCCTCCGCCTCCCCACATAGTGGTTGGAAGTCAATGGTTGCCCAGCCAATCCCAGATAAAGCTCGAAAGACGGCTTCATCGCTTATAAGATCGGACTGTTCAACATCAGGGGCATAAGTATGCTTACGGATTGGCGGGATAAGATTTTGCACTTCATAAACCGATGCATTAATCTGTTTGTTGTCTGCGTCATAAATCAACCAATGGAAAGAGAAATCAGTATCTTCAGCCAGTTTACTTGCAAGTGGACGCATTTCCTTCGTCAAAGCCCTGAGGGCATCATTGTCAAAGTCTGACCCATCTTCTTTTTGGCTGGGATAGCCGTTTCCAATGTCTTCCGGATCAAGATCAGATATCCAGGCCTTGGCCTGAGTCAATGCAGATAGAGCACCGGCTCTTGCAGCTGATCTCTTCACCTCCTCGAGCTGGGCAGGCGTCATGGATAACTTTGCCAATGTATCCTTGATTAAAGTTGGGGGTGGTTTGTTGTATGAAGCTGTGCAGATGACCCGTTGCGCGCCGGTATATAACTGCTCTATCAATGTATAGGCAACCTTCAGTTTTTTGCATATGTCTGAACCAAGATGAGCAACACGGCTACCTGCAGTGGTTACAATATTATTGTTAAACCGGCAGGTTTAAGGATGTTTAAGTATAACTTAGGAAGAGGATATTTACCAAAGACAGCAGAGGTCATAGCATTGATTTGCCGCTTTAGGCCAGCCAGCTCTTCTGTCACTGGGTTAAGGGCCACTTTAGCATCCTTCGCCCGCTTTAGCAAAGTTGCTCTTTCAGCTTCCCAATCTTCTCCTTCACCTTTGAAGCTGTCCTTCAGTTTTTCCATGGATGTTAAACCGTCGGTCAACTCTCCTTTAGCCTTGGAGGTTTTTGCTTGCTGGGACTTAATATTCTCTTGAAGGTCGGTGATTTGAGATTCCCTCTTGTTCAGATCAGCCTGCAAGAGGCAGTTAATGAGTTAATAGTGCATCTTTGAAGTCCCAAGCACATAAAAAGTTATACTCTTGGCACTTGGGGGCTAATGCGGATTGTTTTTTATCAACTGACATTTTAAGTCCCAAGCATACAACAAGTTATATACTTGGCACTTGGGGGCTAATGCATATCGAACCTTCATGACAGGAAAGGTACCAGTTCATCCTAAAGGTATAAACCGGCCCTTGGGGGTTACGCAAGCAAAAATTCAATATTGTTCTACTACAAGTCCCGGTTCACATCAATTTTATGAACCGACCCTTGGGGGGCTACTGGAGTGGATATTCTAAGCCAGTTATAAGGAAAGAAAATTTAGGCAAGAGGGAGTGATATTTACCTCATAACGTTCCTTCATTAGGCCCACTAAACCGACTTCATAGTCGCGGCTGGTGTACAGGCGGTTTAAATATCCAGAATGGATATCTTGGGCGCTGAGATGAGCATAGCTTGATAAATCTATCTTCCATTTGCCCTTGTCCATAGCAGAAAACTCTTCCTTAGCACTGTGCTTTGATAAAGCGACAGGGTTGCCAGGAGCAGTATGACCAAAACCAGTAATCACAAC
Organism: Triticum dicoccoides; assembly: GCF_002162155.2. Taxonomy (NCBI): domain Eukaryota; kingdom Viridiplantae; phylum Streptophyta; class Magnoliopsida; order Poales; family Poaceae; genus Triticum; species Triticum dicoccoides. The sequence continues at coordinate 613,437,849 of NC_041387.1, read as the reverse complement.
ATCATCTGTGCTATTATCAATAGTTTTGGCTCGGCTTGGTGGTTTGGCAGTTGTTTTTGCTGGACTTGGTGGATTGGCAGCTAGGCTTCGCGGATTAGCAGACTGGCTCATTGGATTCATATCTGCCGGCTCAACAAAAGCATCCTGAGCCTGAGGTACCGGATCATCCAGGATAATATCAGCATTCTGATCAAGAGCCTCTGAGGTCTTCTCCGGTTCAGTGGCCGGATTATCATCGGTTGGTTTAGTCAGCTTGGCTTTATTGCTAAGTCTGGCTTTGGCACTAGAAAGAACAGATGCAAAGGTTAGTACAATAAACCAGTACAAGGCATAAAGGGTTAAGTATAATATGCTTACCCAGGAACAGTCTTGAGTAGAGGCATTTGTGTGGTTGATGACTCGCCGGAGGATGAATGGGAGGTTCCTTGATAATTTGAATCAGACAGATTAAGAGGGTATCAGAAATAGCCCACCTTGGGATAAAGTGTATTAGAAGAACAAGAGACCTCTTGATGGCATTTGCGAACTGGAGAGTTCGGCAAACTGGAGGAGGTAACCACTTGGCCATTGTGCCGGGTTGTGCGGCGAGCTTCATGTTGTTGTGTCTTCAAAGAAAAGTGCGGATCCTAATAAGCAAGAGGGTGTGAATATTTTACTTTCCGGACTGCTCGATGGAGTTTTGGTACTGGCACATGATTTGAGTCAGAAGATAGAACAATTACCTCTGCATCACCAGCGCGGCTAGCTTCCGCATCATGCTGATAATAATCATTGTCAATGAGGTGTATGAAAAAAGAACCAAGAGAGTCAAGTTCTACCTCTGACTCTAGGTCATCGAGCTCTTTATCATTGGGCAAGTCAGAGGCCTCGGCGGTTCTTTTCTTTGCGGGTTTCTTTGTAACCCTGGTCTTGACGCGAGGCGCTCTCACCGGTTTATCTTGCGGCTTCGCCAGTTTATCTTGTGATTTCCTCTTCCAGAACAGATCATCACCCTGCACAGATGGACAACGAATTATAAGGGAATTTTTAAGAGGGGACGAATTAAGACAAAAATGAGGCAATTCTTACAGCTGGCGGTTTGTTGGAAGTACAGAAGGGACTAAGCCCTACTTTGCTGCATACCGTCACCGGTTCATCAAGCATCTTCTTGACAGATTCGGTGACCTCGTCATCAGTGAGTTGGATGTCAATATGGCGCTGAGGGTCATTCAAATCCCCCGTGTATTCACACATTAAACCAGGGCGCCGGCTTAAAGGCATAATGCTCCAAGAGACCCAGCACCGAACGAAGTCGACGCCTGTTAGACCGTTTGTGTCGTGGAATTGTCACGTCAGATGTCCTCGTGAAAGGACTTAGTTGTGGAGCCATCGCAACTAGGAAGCTTGAAGGGGTTAATCTGGACAAAGGACACGAGAGGGTTTATACTAGTTCAGCCCCTTACGGTGAAGGTAAGGCCTACGTCTAGTTGGGTTGGTATTGATATTTCGATGACCAGGGAGCGAGATACGCTATGCCCGGTTCTCGATGATTTTGTTCCTTGCCCTAAGCCACCAGCGGGCCGTCCCCTTATATACACGGGTGGACACCCTGCGGCTTACAGAGTCCCGGCCGGCTTATAAACAATGTTCGGTTCAGTGACTAGTTAAATCTACCTTATGATACAAGTAATATTATTATGGCGGTTTACTACAACGGGCCTTAAGTCGCCTGTGGGCCTTAAGCCCTCTATGAACCGCCATCTTCATGCTTTGGTCTTGGGCCTTCTCTCTGGTAAGTCTTCTTTGCATAACCCGGCCCCTCCTGGGTGGCTTACTCAAATAGTTATATCCCCAACATTAGGCCCCAGATTGATTTGAACTTGTTCATGTCAATCTTAAAGTACCTCATGGAACTGTCCTTAGTCTTTTGTCTTGCATGAAGGTTGTAACCCACCGTGACGTCATCATATGGATCCGGGTTAAGTCTCTGTGACGTCATCTTCAATAAAACTTATTTTTACTCTGTCATATCTTCCAACGGATCTTTGCCTTTACTGACCATCCCGAGAATCGAGGCATCGGGGCCGCTGGATAATGATGTTTTGGTCTCGTTGTTTCTCGCGCCATCTCGGTCAGTCTTCCTTTATAAATAGAGCGACCTAGGTCTTTCACTCTTCCTTCTTTTAGTCGTCCTCTTCCTCTTGCCGTCGAACCCCTCGTCTTCACCAACTCGGGCCGCTACATCAACCTGACTCTGACCAGAGATCGATGGCGAACCTCCGCAGCTCTTCCGCATCCGTGAGTTCCTCTCCTTCCCTTTCTCAGATCTGCATTAGGACTTTGTCGAGTTCGTCGGCGTTCATCACCTCCCGATGCAAACCCTCGCTAGTTCTTACCTCCGATGGCCTATTTAGATCATAAAAACTATGTAGAACTGCTGCGGTACTTGTTTGTGTCAATCTTGCATAAAAATAGATCTCATTTCCCTTGTTTGGAAACCCTCGTCGAGTGTATGAACTTCTCTGCCCTGTTTTTAGGTCTAGAAAATTTTCTTTTCAGAGCAATATTTTGATCTAGAGTAATAACTGTCATCTGTGAAACTTGTTTTTATCACCCGGAAACTTCTTCTGGTAAACGCCCTTAAACACAACAGTCAAGGTGTCCGGCTTAGATAAATGACACAAAACCTTAATTGCTCCTCATGACCTGAAGAATTTTGAACTGCTCTTGATACCTGTAGCGGCTTAAATATTGTTGCACAGTCATCCTTATATCATTAGGCCCCTCCTTAAGCCGCCACCTTGAATAATTAGGATTTTTCTCCCTGATTAAAATTGAACCGGATCTTCTTATTTTATCATAGGACAACTGTTGTCATGGCTCCTAAGGTGGCCAAGGCCCAGGTAACCTGCAATTGGGTCCCGTCCATAGTTACCAAGAGTAAACTGGCTGAGTTCGTGATATCCGGCCATCTGCCAAAAAGGGAGATTATGTCTTATCGTGTCCCTGACCCGTCTGAAGAGAAGCCTCATCCCAAAGATGGGGAGGTGATAGTTTTTATGGATCACATTAGCCGGGGATTTTCCCCTCCCGGCTCAAAATTCTTCAGGGAAGTTTTGAATTTCTTCGACCTTAGACATCAAGACATCGGACCCAATTCCGTGTCAAATATTTGCAATTTCCAAGTCTTCTGCGAGGTGTACCTGGGAGAGGAGCCAAGCCTGCTATTGTTCAGGGAACTTTTCTATATGAATCGGCAAAATGAACGTGACAACGGGCCCAGTCTTGAGCTTGGCGACATCTCGATCCAATGACGGAGAGACTGCCTTTTTCCTTATGCTGAACTGCCGAGTCACCCAAAATCTTGGAACCAAACGTGGTTCTACTGTCAGGACACTTCTCCGGCTGATGAGAAACCTCTGCCCGGCTTTCGCGCCCTGCGCCTTGAATCCAACCATCCGTTACCAGACAAACTGACGGCCGTTGAACGTCCGCCTCTCAATCCCACCATCAAAAAGATCAAAGCTCTCTTGGGAAACGGTTTAAACAGCATCGATCTGGTCCGAGTCTGGGTCACTTGGCGAGTACTTCCATTAAGCCGTCGTTCTAGCTTAATGTGTACTTATACAGGCGAAAAGGATGACCCATTACGCCATAGTCCTGACGACTTACCAGATGACGTGGTGGATGCTACGACCCAATCGCTGCTGAAGGAGGGCACTGTGACGAGCAACGCCTTCAGCTTACTCCCCTTTTGCAAGAATAACACGGCCCCTGCAGTAAGTTATCAATCGTAATAAATACTTATTGCTATATTATACCTTTTTTGGTACTCATAATTCCTTATCCCTTTCCACAGGCCGATGATAACTTCTGAAAGCCAAATATGATCATGAAATTGCCAAACAAGCCAGGACAACCAAGAAAGCCGAAAGGAAAGCCGCCAAGACGAGAACCTCAAAGAAGAAGAAACCCAGTGCCTCCGACTTACTCAGATTGGAGGACAGTTCTTCGGATGATGAAGAGGTAATCTTAAAATTTTGTTTTACTTCCCTTGTCATTACCTGTCTGACATTCGATCCTTTTAGGAGGATACGGGAAACAGTCGAGCAGCCAATGAAGAGGTAACTATAATCTCGTCCGACTCAGAGCCTTTGCCAAAGCAAAAGATCCGAAGGGTGACCCGGAAAGTAAGATTTTCACATGCTCTTGCTTATCAAGATCCTCAATTTCTTTTGAAGCAACAACAGCTTGAGAACCGGAGGCAGACCCGGAACAACAAGGATGCGGAACTCTCCTCCGGCTTACCTGACGTAACCAGGAAGCGTCGGACTGAGGTTATCTCCGCTTTACGTTCTGTTTTACCTTTAGCGGGCTTAATTCACCATCCTCTCAATTCGTCTGACTCCAATTATCAGGATACCTCTCCTTCTTCCAGTGAATCCATGCAGTCAAACATGCCGGCTTTCAAAACTGCTCCCGGGTAATGTAACCTTATGCACTTTTTACTTTACCCATGCTTGCGTATTCATCCTTCTGTTTTTGTTAACAGCATGCAAGTGAAGCCCAGTAAACGGGCAAAGAAGAATAAGCCATCCGAAGAACCGGTCGTGGCTGAACTGGTGATTAACGCGTCTGCTCTAGACAGCTCTACCCATCAGCCGCCGCCTGATCCGGCTTCTGATATTCCAATGCCAGCCTCTGATCCGCCTGCCGAAGATACTCTCAACACAAGTGACTCGGAGACTCCTAGCCCGGTCAAAACAAATGAACCGGAAGTTGAGATTGTGAGGTCTCAGTTTGTTGAACCAGGGCGGCCTACCGTCCTTGCCAAATGTACCGCCAAGGAAGATTTGGCCCAACGCCGAAAAGCCAAGCAGGACATTACTGATTATACTCACTTAAGCATTGGTGATATAGTTTCGGGCTATCTGAATCAAGTGCATAATAGCCGTGACCTGGAAATTGATATGGTAAAACAAATACAGCACAAATCTGAGGTATAACTTATACTTTTTACCTGAGTCTTACATACTGTACCAGCCCCCAAGTCTATCGCTTATGAATAAATATGTTGTAGACTTAGAAATCTGCTTTTCTTATGAATTGAACCGGTTCAAAGAGAATATATTTAACCCGGTTATAACATGATAGTTGTAAATTTTGCAATATACATTAGTCCCCAAGTGTCAAGTATCTTTACTTGTAAGGTGCTTGAGACTTAATATGTATGACCCAGTAGGATAAGGTTAAAATTCTTCAGCATACATTAGCCCCCAAGTGCCAAGTATCTTTACTTGTAAAGTGCTTGGGACTTGAATGTTACCTTACTATAATCCTTACCATAACCTGGTGACAATGCAGGCTGCCATAAGTTAGTTTGAATCAGAGCTTGCTGTCCTGAAGAGTCGTCTGGAAACTCAAGAACTTGAGACTCAGAAGGCTAACTCCAAATTTGAATTCAGTGTCTCTGAAAATGAGAAGCTGAAGAAGAATTTTGAGTCGGAGAAGAAAACTTGGGCTAATGAGAAGGCTTCTCTGGTGACTCGGGCTGAAATAGCAGAAGCATCTCTCGCAGAAGCAACAACCGAGCTGTCCGACTTAAAACGGCAGATATCTCAAATGGTCTCAGCCATCTTCGGTAAGTTATCGTGCAAAACTTCCAACCTTGTAACCTTACAATGACTATTGTAATAATTACTTCCGGCTGATTGTTATACTTGTGCACAAACAGGCCCCAGGAGTACCAACCTAAAGCAAAACATGCTGATTAAGCTTAAAGCAGTTTACACCTTAGTGGAACAGCTATACTCCGGGTCACAACGCGCCTTGGCCGTTGTAGCCTTATCAACAACACATCCCCGCCTTCTGCAAGACGTATTGAAGAGCCTCGCTTATCTTCCTCAGCGGATCCAAGACTTAAGGCGGGCGCCCTCAAGAGCCGGAGCCGTAGCCGCATTGAGCCGGGCTAAAGCATGGCTCCCAGAACTAGACCCGGCCGACCTTGCCCTTGGATACCCAAGTCTGAAGGAGGACAGCACTGCATTTGACGACCATGACTTCACCGCCTGTGTCAAAGCCATACGTCCCGTGGCAAACCTTATTGGAAATGACACTGATCTTAGCAAGTATGCACCGGCTTATGACAGTGAAAACCGGAGAATTCCAAACGCTCCATATGATCAAATCAGCCTAATCCCTCCAATTCGTAAGCCTACTTTTGCCCCTGAAGTGGACCCAGCCGGTTTAATAGATGATGAAGCTGAGTTTGAAGCTTTGAGCAGCATTGATTGGGCCTCATCAACTTTCCAGGACAAAACAGCCGACGGAGAAGTGGAGAAGGATAACCCGGAGGCTTCAAGCCCGCCGAAGGAGTGAATCACCAGATGTTTTGCAAAACACAATGCTTCATTTATTCAGACTCTGGGAGTCTTGTAATAGGGTGGAAAAACCTCTCAACTTTGTCATGCCTTCGCACATGTTTATAGCGCTTAATACTTTCATAAGCCGCCATTGCTATATATTTCCAGCTTATGTTGATCGTTTGCCTCCCTGATGTTAAATTTGCTTGTCTTATCCTGCACATGAAACAAACCAAAGCTCCCTTGGCGGTTTATCACACCGGGTGTCACATAAAGTATTTGTAACCCGGAAACGAACCAAAGGCACCCTACACAGGCCGATTTACGACTATACCTTGCTAAGCATAAACATAATAGCATGCATGCGATCCTTTGAGAACCTTTCCTGCTGATTTGATGCTCACCTGGTACTTAACAACCTGGTGTGACCAATATTAAACCGGAAAGACAAAAAACATCTCATAATGTTTTCCCAAGTTCTCGGCATAGTCAAAATAATTAACAGGCTTCTGATTCGAATACGATCAGTAAACCGTTCCAAAGGGGTTAAGCTAATATTCGGATACGATCATATAGCCCCCAGTGGCTTGGTGATGCCGATCAAGTGGGTATCGACAGCTATGTTCTCTTTGGTTCGAATACGACCTATGTTTGTACAGGAAGCCCCCAAGTGACCATGAGATTTGTTTAATGACGTTGATTTGTATACGATCCACGTCAGACCCAAAGGGGTTAAGCTATGATTCAAATATGATCAAGAAGCCCCCAAGTGGGTTTGGCAGTATGCCGATCAAGCGGGTATCGACGGCTATGTTCTCTTTGGTTCGGATACGACCTATGTTTGAACAGGAAGCCCCCAAGTGATCATGGCTAGATTCAGATATGATCATAAGCCGGACCAAAGGTAAAGCCGGATTCAGATATGATCCGCTCCCTGTTGGTTGTTTCCACCATCTGACAAAAAGACATATAAACTTTTGAGGGCGAAAAAGGACAGAGGTCCTGCTTTATTACTTTATATAATATATACATTGTCAAAAAATATATACATCTTACGAGGCGATGGCTTAAGTATAGTAAGGCCGAAGATGGGCTATATTCCACGGCCGGTGGGTCTCCTCCTCCGACTTACGTGAGTCTTTGTGCTCTCAAATATCAATGAGGTAGTATGACCCGTTGTTCATATTCTTGCTGACCACAAAGGGTCCTTCCCAAGGAGGGGATAGCTTATGCATATTGGACTGATCCTGGATGAGCCGGAGCACTAAGTCGCCTTCCTGAAATGTTCTGCTTCTGACCCGACGGATGTGATAGCGACGAAGGTCTTGCTGGTAAATCGCTGAGCGGGCTATTGCCAAGTCTCGCTCCTCATCCAACATGTCAAGTGCCTCCTGTCGAGCTTTTTCATTATCAGCCTCAACATAAGCCGCCACCCGGGGCGAGTCGTGCCGGATGTCACTTGGCAGAACTGCCTTTGCTCCATAAACCATGAAAAAAGGTGTATAACCCGTGGATCTGTTAGGCGTAGTGTTGATGCTCCACAGTACATAGGGTAACTCTTCCACGCAACAACCCAGAGTCCGTTGTAAGGGGACCAAGAGCCGTGGTTTGATACCCCTTAAGATCTCCTGATTTGCTCTTTCTGCTTGACCATTGGATTGAGGGTGAGCAACAGCCGAAACATCAAGCCGGATATGCTCTCATTGACAGAACTCTTCCATTGCACCCTTGGAGAGATTAGTGCCATTATCAGTTATGATGCTATGTAGAAAACCAAAACGAAAGATCACCTTTTTGATGAACTGAACTGTTGTGGCTGCATCACACTTACTGACCGGCTCTGCCTCAATCCACTTTGTAAATTTATCCACTGCCACTAGGAGGTGTGTCTTTTTGTCCTTAGACCTCTTGAAGGGTCCCACCATGTCTAGTCCCCAGACCACGAACGGCCAAGTAATTGGAATCATCCTCAACTCTTGAGCCGGCACATGAGCTCGTCGTGAGAATTTTTGACATATGTCACATTTGCTAACAAGATCCTCCGCATCAGCACGAGCCGTCAGCCAGTAAAAACCATGACGGAAAGCCTTGGCCACCAGGGATTTTGAGCCGGCATGGTGACCGCAATCGCCTTCATGGATCTCTCGAAGTATCTCTTGACCCTCTGCTAGTGACACACAATGTTGGAACGCCCCTGTGACACTGAGATGATGTAACTCGCCATTAACAATTGTCATGGATTTGGACCGCCTGACAATTTGTCTTGCCAAGGTATCGTCCTTAGGCAGCTCTTCCCGGGTCATGTAAGCCAAGTATGGCAATGTCCAATCTGGGATGACGTGAAGTGCGGCCACCAACAGTGCCTCCGGGTCTGGCACTGCAAGCTCTTACTCTTTAGGTACCTTGACAGAAGGATTATGTAGAACATCAAGAAAGGTGTTAGGCGGCACCGGCTTATGCTAAGAGCCCAACCGGCTTAATGCATCAGCCGCCTCATTCTTCCTTCTATCAATGTGCTCCACCTGATACCCTTTGAAGTACCCAGCTACAACATCTACTTCACGACGATAAGCCGCCATAAGAGGATCCTTGGAATCCCACGTGGCTGAGACCTATTGAGCCACGAGGTCTGAGTCGCCCAAGCACCTTACCCGGCTTAAATTCATCTCCTTAGCCATCCGGAGACCATGGAGCAAGGCCTCGTATTCAGCTGCATTGTTAGTACAGGGAAACATGAGCTGGAGCACATAACGAAATTTGTCACCTCGAGGGGAAGTTAAAACAACTCCAGCCCCTGATCCTTCTAACTGCCTGGACCCATCAAAGTGAATAATCCAATATGTATTGTCCGACTTCTCCTTAGGTGCCTGCAACTCTGTCCAATCATTGATAAAGTCCACCAAGGCCTGAGATTTGATGGCAGTACGGGGCATATACTTCAAATCATAAGGCCCAAGCTCAATAGCCCACTTGGCGATTCGTCCTGTGGCCTCCTTGTTCTAAATGATGTCTCCCAAAGGAGCTGAACTTACCACCGTTATAGGATGACTTTGGAAGTATTGCTTCAGCTTCCGGTTTGCCATAAACACACCATAAACAAGCTTCTGCCAATGTGGATACCTTTGCTTAGACTCAATGAGCACCTCGCTGATGTAGTAAACCGGCCGTTGAACCGGATGCTCCTTGCCTGCTTCCTTACGCTCCACCACGATGGCAACACTGACGGCCCGCGAGTTAGCAGCCACATATAACAATAGCGGCTCTCTATCAATGGGAGCCGCAAGAACCGGTGGCTCAGACAACTGTCTCTTTAAATCTTCAAAGGCAGTGTTAGCAGCATCGCTCCAGACAAAAGTGTCTGTTTTCTTCATCATCTGATATAGCGATAAGGCCTTCTCCCCTAACCGGCTTATGAACTGGCTTAAAGCAGCAACACGTCCCGCCAGGCGCTGAATATCATTGATACACGCCGGCTTAGCCAGAGAGGTAATCATCATGATCTTCTCCGGATTAGCTGCAATGCCTCTATTTGACACCAGAAAACCCAAGAGCTTGCCTGCAGGTACACCAAACACACACTTGGTCGGGTTAAGCGTCATCTTGTAAACCCGGAGATTGTCAAATGTCTCTCTCAAGTCGGATATTAAGGTTTCCTTTTCTCTGGATTTCACCATGATGTCATCCACATAAGCATGAACATTATGCCCAATCTGATCGTGCAAACAATTCTGCACACATTGCTGATAAGTCGCCTGGGCACTCTTGAGTCCAAACGGCATAGATACATAACAGAAGGCCCCAAACGGAGTGATGAAAGTTGTCTTCTCCTGGTCCTTAACTACCATCTTGATCTGATGATAACCAGAGTAAGCATTCAAGAAGCTCAAACGTTCACAACCCGCCGTAGCATCAATGATTTGATCAATACGGGGGAGAGCAAAGGGTTCAGCCAGACAAGCCTTGTTTAAGTCTGTGTAATCCACACACATCCGCCAAGTTCCGTTCTTCTTGAGCACCAACACCGGGTTAGCCAACCACTCCGGATGAAAAACTTCAACAATAAACCCGGCTGCTAAGAGCCGGACAACCTCCTCTCCAATAGCTTTTCGTCTCTCTTCGTTGAACCGTCGGAGAAACTGCCTGACTGGCTTATACTTCGGATCAATATTGAGAGTGTTCTCAGCGAGTTCCCTCGGTACACCCGGCATGTCAGAAGGTTTCCATGCAAAGATGTCCCGGTTCTCACTTATGAACTCGATGAGCGCGCTTTCCTATTTCAGATCCAAATTGGCACTGATACTGAACTTCTTAGAGGCATCTCCCGGGGTAAAATCAACAAGCTTTATCTCAACGGTCGATTTAAACTTCAACGCCGGGTCATGCTCGGTAGTTGGTTTCTTGAGGGAGGTCATATCCGCCGGGTCAACATTGTCTTGATAGAATTTGAGTTCCTCCGCGGCACAGGCAGTCTCAGCATAAGCCGCGTCGCCTTCTTCACATTCCAAGGCCACCTTTCGACTCCCATGCACGGTGATGGTGCCCTTGTAACCTGGCATCTTGAGCTGTAAGTAAACGTAACACGGCCGTGCCATGAACTTAGCATAAGCCGGTCGCCCAAACAGAGCGTGATATGGACTCCTGATTTTGACCACTTCAAACGTCAATTTCTCAGCCCTGGAGTCATACTCATCTCCAAAGGCCACCTCTAATTCAATCTTGCCAACTGGGTAAGCCGACTTGCCTAGAACCACCCTTTGGAAAACAGTGTTGGATGTTCTCAAATTCTTCTCAGTCAACCCCATGCGCTGGAAAGTATCATAATAGAGGATATTGATGTTGCTACCTCCGTCCATGAGTACCTTAGTGAATTTATATCCACCAACCTGAGGTGCTACCACCAAGGCTAACTGACCCGGATTATCGACTCGTGGAGGGTGATCCTCTCTGTTCCATATGATGGGTTGCTCTAACCATCTCAAATAACGAGGAACTGCTGGCTCAACCGAATTTACAGCCCTCTTATGAACCTTCTGATCACGTTTGCATAAGCTAGTGGTAAACACATGGTACTGCCCACCACTCAACTGTTTTGGCTGGCTCAGATAACCCGACTGCTGCTGCTGTCCCCCCTGACCAGATTGCTGCTGATTATTTCCACCCGGCTGTCCCTGAAAACCGGAATTTGAACTGCCGCTCGGGCCATGAAAGCCGCCAGCCCCTGAACCACTGCCAGATCCATGACTACCATCAAAGGTATTGGAATTTTTAAACGCCTTCATGATCGCGCAATCTTTCCACAGGTGCGTAGCGGGGTGCTCCCGGGTGCCGTGTTTCGGGCAGGGCTCATTGAGTAGTTGCTGAAGAGATGGGCCTGACCCGCCGGATCGAGGCCACTTACCCTTACGTCTTTGATTGTTACCCTGTGTATTAGTGTTGGCTACAAGCTTCGGATTACCGTCCGCCTTACGCTTATTGCCGCTTTGATTCACCGAGTTGTGCTGTTGACCCTTTCCATTGTCGTTCCTTTTTCCATTCCCTGTCTTCTCATCGTTAGACGCGGGATCCTTGGTACTATGAGAATCGGCATATTTGACTAAAGCCGCCATCAGTGTACCCATATCTCTGTAGTCACGCTTAAGGCACCCCAGTTTTTGCCTCGGTGACTCAAAGCTGCAATTTTTCTCTAACATGAGGACTGCAGAACCGGCATCCATCTTATCAGATGAACGAATGATCTCCTTGACCCAGCGTACCCAATGGGTGGTGGATTCGCCCTCCCCCTACTTACAATTTGTCAAATCCACGATTGACATAGATTGCTTACAGGTGTCCTTGAAGTTCTGGATAAAATGGGCTTTTAACTCCTCCCACGAACCAATGGAATTGGGCGGTAAACTTTTTAACCAAGACCGGGCTATTCCATCTAACATCATGGTGAAATATTTAGCCATTGCCGCGTCACTAACTTCCAACAGCTCCATGGCCATCTCATAACTCTCAATCCAGGCTCCAGGCTGTAAGTCAGCCATGTAATTCGGCACCTTTCGGGGTCCCTTGAAGTCCTTGGGTAGGTGCTCGTTGCACAAAGCCGGTATCAAACAAGGAACACCACTGGTTTTGGTGGCTACTCCCATCTCAGTAGAAGTCGTTGGATACTCTAGAATATCCTGATGTGCCGCCTGTTGAGCCGCCAGCTAAGCTGCCCGCTCGTTCTCCTGACGTACTCGGTCTTGCACCGGGTTATAGCCACCATGTTGGTCATGGCGTTAAGCGTTACTTGACAAAGCTTCAGATTCCATGTGCCTGCTGTAACTCGGGCTCCGGTTTTGACGAGGCGGTGCTAACCAAGGCGGAGGAGTTGAATGAATCCTATCCCAACTATAAGAATAGGTCTCTTGCTGAGCCAGGGCCGTCTGAACAAGTTCCCTGATCCTCCGGGTCTCCATCGCTGTTGGATCATCGCCGTCCACTGGAAGAGCCGCCAGTCACGCTGATGCTGCAATTAAATTCTCCATCGGGTTGGAAAAGTGACCCTCCGGTATCGGCACATAACGCGGTGGTGCCATTCTCACATGAGGAGGTGGCATCTCTCGACACTGAGCCGGTCCTCCTACTCTGGATGTCATGAACTGATTGACGTCTGGCGGGTTACTTGGGCCGGCTCCGGGTGTAGCGAAAAGAACCCGAGGTTCGTAATTTGGAGGTAACCGGGATTGGGTCTTCTGGTGTCTCCTCCTCATTACCTCATTGGACGCGTTTAAGCTCATCGTGAGCTGGTAAGCCTCTGACTGCAACCGCTGTGCCCGGGCATCAAGAGCCGCCCGCTCCGTAGCTAGTCTAGTATCCTCAGCTGCCAAGGCCTCCTTGGCCTGAGCTATCTCCTCACGTACCCGTGCCACATCTGCGTCATGATCATCTTTGTTTGCAGGGATAACTGTGGCGGTTAACAGGGCCGTAAGCTTGTCCATGAGGTCTATCAGCACTTGAGCCGGCGGGCGCACAGGGCCTCCTGCCCCGGCCGCTCCTATCCCGGACGTAATTGCAGTAGCGGCCGTAGAATTTTGACCGGGTTGAGTCCCAGACATGAAGACCCCTGCCCAATTCGGCGACTCACAGGGGTCCGGAATACTGAAGCCATCGGAACAACCCCCGAGGCACCATCTTGAACATGATACAGAGAATCTGTTGAACCGGCGGATGAATCACCGTCAGAGTTGTTGGCCGTCTAACCAGCATCTTTAGGTCCTTCTGAAAGCTCTTCTCCATGGACGCAGCCCACAAAGACACGCTTCATGCCAGGTTAAGCTCGGGCGGGTCTCGCACGCTGAGCCGTCTCGACGAGGTCGGTGCAGTTGTCCGGCTCAGGCCCCGGCTCACCAATCCGGCCAATGAAGACGTGGATCCCTCCGAAGGGGACTCGGTACCCGTACTCAATTGAGCCAGCGTCGGGGCCCCAGCCTTCGTCGTCGATGTAGATCTTGTCGCAACGACTCTTGGTCATCCGGCCCACTACGTATCCCTTGAGCCCTTCGAAGTTGCCCTTCAAGAACTCAAATCCATCGTGCGTTGGCCCCACGGTGGGCGCCAACTGTCGTGGAATTGTCACGTCAGATGTCCTCGTGAAAGGACTTAGTCGTGGAGCCATCGCAACTAGGAAGCTTGAAGGGGTTAATCGGGACAAAGGACACGAGAGGGTTTATACTAGTTCGGCCCCTTACGGTGAAGGTAAGGCCTACGTCTAGTTGGGTTGGTATTGATATTTTGATGACCATGGAGCGAGATACGCTATGCCCGGTTCTCGATGATTTTGTTCCTTGCCCTAAGACGCTAGCGGGCCGTCCCCTTATATACACGGGTGCACACCCTGCGGCTTACAAAGTCCCGGCCGGCTTATAAACAATGTCCGGCTCGGTGACTAGTTAAATCTACCTTATGATACAAGTAATATTATTATGGCGGTTTACTACAACGGGCCTTAAGTCGCCTGTGGGCCTTAAGCCCTCTATGAACCGCCATCTTCTTGCTTTGGTCTTGGGCCTTCTCTCTGGTAAGTCTTCTTTGCATAACCCGGCCCCTCCTGGGCGGCTTACTCAAATAGTTATATCCCCAACAGTTTGCAACAAAAGCTCTGAGTTTTGACAACTGAGGGGCGTATTTTGATCGTTCCTTGGCAGTCAGTCGCTGAGGAACTGGATGTTCTCTGGTAAGCTGGTGTGCACGGTAACCCGGCAGAGGATTCTCTTCAGGTGGAGATGTATCACGGCAGTAAAACCAAGTTTGATTCCAGTCCTTGGATGACTATGATGCTTGGCGTGAGGGAAGCTGACATCTTTTCTCTTCTGGATTGAAACCCTGCCCAGCTCAGTGTTAGGCCCATCTGTGAACTCGGTGCGGCGGTTCAAATAGAAATAATCTCTGAACAGCTCAACAGTGGGTTCTTCTTGCAGATAAGCCTCACAAAAGACTTGGAAATTACAAATATTGGACACGGAGTTAGGCCCAATATCTTGAGGGCGGATCTGGAAGCTGGCAAGAACGTCAGAAAGAACTTTGAACCGGGCGGGCTAAACCCTCGACCTAGATGGTCAACAAAAATAACCACCTCTCCATCCTTGGGCTCAGGAGGATTTTCTGGACAGGGAACTCTCCAGTTTATGACTTCCTTCTTAGCTAAAACGTCTGTGGAAACAAGCCCATCTAACTGTTCTTCAGTAACCCGGGAAGGAACCCAATTGCAAGCATAGAACGTTTTGGCCATTTCAATGGAAAGCTGGAAAAGAGGATCAATGCTGGTTTAAGATTCATGACTGATGTAGATAAACCGGCCTAAAGACAGAGGGAGAAGAAATTGAAACATATGTACATGATAAACCGGATTTTTACATTGAGGTTGAGTTGGCGGTTTAAGAGAGGGCTAATGGTACCTGGCGGGTTATCATCTTCTAAAGGTTAAACTGCCTACAATGGTGTGGAAGCTATAGATCTGAAAATTCCTAAGTATTGCACAAACAGGTTTTATAGGTTGGTATTATAATTTTGGATCCACCGCGGTTTTAAAGGAGAAAAATTCCAAAGCCCTAAATGGTGACAGCGGAACAGCTAAAAACCAGATGGGATCTGTTTACTGAAAAAGAGATGCTATGATGAGGAAAAATGGACTATAGCTACGGCCGCACAGGGAGAATATCAAGTTTTATCAAGTTATGATGTGGCAGCAAAGTATAGTAATGAAGGATGACGAACACCGAAGAACACCATTGAACACCGAAACCCTAGCAGTAGATCTGGGGTAGAAGGAAAGAAAACATACAAAGGTTGAAGGAGTAGCGGAGAGGCGCCGCATTTCTCTGGTCAAATCAGGTTGATGCAGCGGCTGTCGTTGGAGCAGAGGCTAAGGTCGACGGCGGCGGCCATGCTCGAGCACTGAGGCGACAAGAGGAAGAAGAAGAGGCGAAGAGGCACGAAAGGGGAAAATAAAAAATGACCCCTGGTCCTATTTATAAGATGAAGGGATAAGCGACAGGCGCAGGAATCGAGGAGTCCAAAAAATGGATACGTGACAGGGCTGTCACCTCGATTTTCGGAGGCATATTAATAGAAGGGAAGTATATACGGTTTTAATAAACAGATGACGTCATGGCGGTTTACTACAATCTCAGAAATGACATCACGGCGGTTTAAAAAGTTCACGTGAAGATGATGTCATGGAGGTTTACAAGATTCACGTGAAGATGTTCAAGAAGAAATTTTCCAAAGTATTAAAGATTGACATGAACAGGTTCAAATCAATCTGGGGCCTAATGTTGAGGATATAGCTACTGAGTATAAACCGCCCAGGAGGGGCCGGGTTGCACTCATAAGGAGTCATCTGAATTGAAGCCCATGAAGACAAGGAATATGACGCTTTACTACAGAGACTTGAAGGCCCGGATCCCAAAGGCGGATTAGGGCCCGTAGACATGAACCGCCATGAGATATGTAACTTGCGTTGTAAGATAGGGAAATGTAAAAACCGAGCCGGAGACATGTATGAGCCGGCCTCGGGATTCTGTAAACTACCGGGCATCAACCTATGTATATAAAGGGACGATCTGGCGGCGGTTCAGGGACAAGAAACAACAACTCGAGAGATAGGTAAAACGGATTCGCCCCCTGCTCATCGAGACCCCATCAATTCCACCATAACTGGATTGTAGGCTTTTACCTTCACCGCAAGGGGCCGAACCAGTATAAACTCCCCATGTCCTTTGTCCAGTTTAACCCCTTTAAGATAATCTTGTTGTGATGGCTCCACGATGAAGTCCTCTCACTAGGACATCTGACGTGTTAATTCCACGACACACTCCAAGTCTCCTAGATTGCGTTTGTTCCAAAAACGACTCTCCCGAAGGTTTCATTCCATTTGGACTCCGTTTGATATTCCTTTTCTGCGGAACACTGAAATAGGCAAAAAAAACAGCAATTTGGACTAGGCCTCCAGTTAATAGGTTAGTCCCAAAAATAATATAAAAGTGTATAATAAAGCCCATTAAACATCCAAAACAGATAATATAATAGCATGGAACAATCAAAAATTATAGATACGTTGGAGACTTATCAAGCATCCCCAAGCTTAATTCCTGCTCGTCCTCGAGTAGGTAAATGATAAAAACAGAATTTTTGATGTGGAATGCTACCTAACATAATTCTCAATGTAATTTTCTTTATCGTGGCATGAATGTTCAGATCCAAAAGATTCAAGATAAAAGTTTAATATTGACATAAAAATAGTAATACCTCAAGCATGCTAACCAAGCAGTTTATGTCTTATCAAAATAGCATAGCCAAAGAAAGCTTATCCCTACAAATTCATATAGTTTGGCCATGCTTCATTTTCGTCACACAAAATGCTCCGATCATGCACAACCCCGGTTTCAGCCAAGCAATTGGTTCATACTTTTTAACGCGCTTCAGCCTTTTCAACCCTCACGCAATACATGAGCGTAAGCCATGGACATAGCACTATGTGTGGAGTAGAGTATGATGATAGGGATTATGTGAGAGAACAAAAAGGAGAAAGTCTCACATTGATGCGGCTAATCAACGGGCTATGGAGATGCCCATCAATTGATGTCAATACGAGGAGTAGGGATTGCCATGCAACGGATGCACTAGAGCTATAAATGTATGAAATCTCATCAAAAAGAAACTAAGTGGGTGTGCATCCAACTTGCCTGCTCATGAAGACCTAGGGCATTTTGAGGAAGCCCATCATTGGAATATACAAGCCAAGTTCTATAATGAAAAATTCTCACTGGTATATGAAAGTGACAAAATAAGAAACTCTCTATCATGAAGATCATGGTGCTATTTTGAAGCACAAGTGTGGAAAAAGGATAGTAACATTTTCCCTTCTCTCTTTTTCTCTCATTTTTTTGGTGGGCTTCTTTGGCCTCTTTTATTTTATTTGGGCTTCTTTGGCCTCTTTTATTTTCCATAAAGTCCGAAGACTCATCCTGACTTGTGGGGGGGTCATAGTCTCCATCATCCTTTCCTCACATGGGACAATGCTCTAATAATGGAAATCATCACACTTCTATTTATTTACAACTCAATACTTAGGACAAAATATCACTCTATGTGAATGCCGCCGGCGGTGTACCGGGATATGCAATAAATCAAGAGCGACATGTATGGAAGGATTATAAAGGCGGCTTTGCCACAAATACGATGTCAACTACATGATCATGCAAAGCAATATGACAATGATGGAGCATGTCATAATAAACGGAACGGTGGAAAGTTGCATGGCAATATATCTCGGAATGGCTATGGAAATTCCATAATAGGTAGGTATGGTGGCTGTTTTGAGGAAGATATAAGGAGGTTTATGTGTGATAGAGCGTATCGTATCACGGGGTTTGGATGCACCGGCAAAGTTTGCACCAACTCTCAAGGTGAGAAAGGGCAATGCACGGTACCGTAGAGGCTAGCAAATTGCATAAGGGTAAGAGTGCGTATAATCCATGTACTCACTTTAGTCATAAAGAACTCATATACTTATTGCAAAAGTTTATTAGCCCTCGAAGCAAAGTAGTACTATGCATGCTCCTAGGGGAAGGGTTGGTAGGAGTTAACCATCGCGCGATCCCGACCTCCACTCATAAGGAAGGCAATCAAAGAACACCCCATTCTTCAAATTTGTCACACAACGTTCACCATACGTGCATGCTACGGGACTTGCCAGCTTTAACACAAGTATTTCTCAATTTCATAATTACCCAACTAGCATGACTCTAACATTACCACCTTTATATCTCAAAAACAATTGTCAAGTATCAAATTTGTCATAGTGTTTAATGCACTCCATATGAAAGTTTTTATTTTATCCAACTTGGATGCCCATCATATTAGGACTAATTTTATAACCAAAGCAAATTACCATGCTATTCTAAAAGAATCTCAAAATAATATAAGTGAAGCATGAGAGATCAATAATTTCTACAAAATAAAACCACCACCGTGCTCTAAAAAGGTATAAGTGAAGCACTACAGCATAATTGTCGTGCTCAAAAGATATAAGTGAAGAACATAGAGTATTCTAATAAATTCTGATTCATGTGTGTCTCTCCAAAAGGTGTGTACAACAAGGATGATTGTGATAAACTAAAAATAAAAGACTTAAATCATACAAGACGCTCCAAGCAAAACACATATCATGTGGTGAATAAAAATATAGCATCAAGTAAAGTTACCGATGGACGAAGACAAAAGAGGGGATGCCTCATGGGGCATCCCCAAGCTTAGGCTTTTGTTTGTCCTTGAATTTTACATTGGGGTGCCTTGGGAATCCCCAAGCTTAGTCTCTTGCCACTCCTTATTCCATAATCCATCAAATCTTTACCCAAAAACTTGAAAACTTGACAACACAAAACTCAACAGAAAATCTCATGAGCTTCGCTAGCGAAATAAAACAAACCACCACTTTAAGGTACTGTAATGAACTCATTATTTGTTTATATTGGTGTTAAACCTATTGTATTCCAACTTCTCTATGGTTCATACCCCCCCCCCACCCCGATACTAGCCATAGATTCATCAAAATAAGCAAACAACACATGAAAAATAAAATCTGTCAAAAACAGAACAGTCTGTAGCAATCTGTAACTCTTGAATACTTCTGGAACCCCAAAACTTCTAAGAAATTAGGAAGTCCTAGGTAATTTGTTTATTAGTCTTCTGCAGAAAGAATCAACTGAAAATAACATTTCTATAATTTATGAAAATTATTCTCATGCGCGTAAAAGTTTCTGTTTTTCAGCAAGATCAAATTAACTAACACCGTAGGTTATCCTAAAGGTTTTACTTGGCACAAACTCTAATTAAAACACAAAACCACATCTAACCAGAGGCTAGATGAATTATTTATTACTAAACAGGAACAAAAGTCAAAGAACAAAAATAAAATTGGGTTGCTTCCCAACAAGCGCTATCGTTTAACGCCCCTAGCTAGGCATAAAAGCGAGAATAGATCTAAGTATTGCGATCTTTGGTATTCAATTCTTAGGTGGCTCTCATAATAGATTCATAAGGTAATTTGATTTTCTTCCTAGGAAAGTGTTCCATTCCTTTTCTTAATGGAAATTGGAATCTAATATTTCCTTCTTTCATATCAATCATTGCACCAATCGTTCTAAGGAAAGGTTTGCCAAGAATAATAGGACATGAAGGATTGCAATCTATATCAAGAACAATAAAATCTATGGGCACATTATTCCTATTTGCAACAATAAGAACATCATTAATCCTTCCCATAGGTTTCTTAATGGTGGAATCCGCTAGGTGCAAGTTTAAAGAGCAATCATCAAATTCATGGAAACCTAACACATCACACAAAGTTTTTGGAATCGTGGAAACACTAGCACCCAAATCACACAAAGCATAGCATTCATGATTTTTAATTTTAATTTAATAGTAGGTTCCCACTCATCATAAAGTTTTTCTAGGGATAGAAACTTCTAATTCAAGTTTTTCTTCATAAGATTGCATTAAAGCATCAACAATATGTTTAGTAAAAGCTTTATTTTGACTATAAGCATGAGGAGAATTTAACACGGATTGCAACAAGGAAATACAATCTATTAAAGAACAATTATCATAATTAAATTCCTTGAAATCCAAAATAGTGGGTTCATTGCTATGTAAAGTTTGACCTCTTCAATCCCACTTTTACCAAATTTTGCATCAAGATCTAAAAACTCCGAATCATTGGGATGCCTCTTAACTAAAGTTGACTCATCTCTAGTCCTATCATTATCAAGATTCATATTGCAAAACAAAGATTTAATAGTAGACACATCAATCACTTTTAGATCTTCATCCCTATTATCATGAAAACTAGAAGAACTCGCTATTACAAAGCAATCTTTTTTTACACGCATTCTAGCGGTTCTTTCTTTGCACTCATAAATGGAAATTCTCATGGCTTTGAGGGACTCATTGATATCATGCTTAGGTGTAATAGATATAAGTTTCAAAGAATCAACGTCAAGAGAAATTCTATCCACGTTCCTAGCCAACTCATCAATCTTAGGCTATTTTTATTCAAGCAAAGCATTGAAATTCTTTTGAGAAATCATAAACTCTTTAACACTAATCACAAAATCAGAGGGCAACTAATTAAAATTTCCATAAGAGTTGTTGTCGGAATTACCATAATTATTAGAGGAATTACTAGGGAACGGCCTAGGTTAAAGTTTCCTCTATAACGTTGTTACCAAAATTGTTCCTACCAACAAAATTCACATCCATAGATTCATTATGATTCTCAATCAAAGTGGATAAAGGCATATCATTAGGATCAGAGGAAACACTTCATCGGAGAGGCTATGGTGTTGATGTAGAAGCCCTCCGTGATCGATTCCCCCTCCGGCGGAGTGCCGGAAAAGGCCCCAAGATGGGATCTCACGGGTACAGAAGGTTGATACGTCTCCAATGTATCTATAATTTTTTATTGTTCCATGCTATTATATTACTCATTTTGGATATTTATGGGATTTACTATACACTTTTATATCATTTTTGGGACTAACCTATTAACCGGAGGCCCAACCCAAATTGCTATTTTTTTGCCTATTTTAGTGTTTCGCAGAAAAGGAATATCAAACGGAGTCCAAACGGAATGAAACCTTTGGGAGAGTTATTTTTGGAACAAACGCAATCCAGGAGACTTGGAGTGGAGGTCAAGAAACACACGAGGAAGCCACGAGGCAGGGAGGCGCACCCCCCACCCTCGTGGTTCCCTTGACCGACTTCCTTCGCCTATATATCTACATACCCCAAAAACATCCAGCAGCACCATGAAACTCTATTTCCACCGCCGCAACCTTCTGTACCCGTGTGATCCCATCTTGGAGCCTTTTCCGGCGCTCCCTCGGAGGGAGAATTGATCACGGAGAGCTTCTACATCAATGCCATAGCCTCTCCGATGAGTTGTGAGTAGTTTACCACAGACCTTCGGGTCCATAGATATTAGCTAGATGGCTTGTTCTCTCTCTTTGAATCTCAATACAATTTTCTCCTCGATCTTCTTCGAGATCTATTAGATGTAAATCTTTTTGCGGTGTGTTTGTCGAGATCCGATGAATTGTGGGTTTATGATCAAGTTTATCTATCAGAAATATTTGAATCTCCTTTGAATTATTTTATGTACGATTGGTTATGTTTGCAAGTCTCTTCGAATTATCAGTTTGGTTTGGCCTACTAGATTGATCATTCTTGCAATGGGAGAAGTGCTTAGCTTTGGGTTCAATCTTGCGGTGTCCTTTCCCACTGACAGCAGGGGCAACAAGGCACGTATTGTATTGTTGCCATCGACGATAAAAAGATGGGGTTTATATCATATTGCTTGAGTTTATCCCTCTACATCACGTCATCTTGCCTAATGCGTTACTATGTTCTTATGAACTTAATACTCTAGATGCATGCTGGATAGCGGTCGATGTGTGGAGTAATAGTAGTAGATGCAGAATCGTTTCGATCTACTTGTCGCGGACGTGGTGCCTATATACATGATCATGCCTAGATATTCTCATAAATATGCACTTTTCTATCAATTGATTGACAGTAATTTGTTCACCCACCGTAATACTTATGCTATCTTGAGAGAAGCCACTAGTGAAACCTATGGCCCCTGGGTCTATTTTCCATCATATAAGTTTCCGGTCTAATTTATTTTGCAATCTTTACTTTTCAATCTACATCATAAAAATACCAAAAATATTTATCTTATCTTATTATCTCTACCAGATTTCACTTTCGCAGGTGGCCGTGAAGGGATGGACAACCCCTTTGTCGTGTTGGTTGTGAGGTTCTTGTTTGTTTGTGTAAGTACAAGGGACTTGCGTGTAGCCTCCTACTGGATTGATACCTTGGTTCTCAAAAACTAAGGGAAATACTTACGCTACTTTGCTGCATCACCCTTTACTCTTCAAGGTAAAACCAACGCAGTGCTCAAGAGGTAGCAAGAAGGATTTCTAGCACCATTGCCGGGAGGTGTTTGCTCAAGTCAAGACATACCAAGTACCCATCACAAACTCTTCTCCCTCGCATTACATTATTTGCCATTTGCCTCTCGTTTTCCTCTCCCCCACTTCACCGTTGTCGTTTTATTCGCTCTCTTTCCCGTTCACCTCTTTTTCCCTTACCTCTTGTGTGTTTGTGTGTTGGATTGCTTGTCACGATGGCTCAAGATAATACTAAATTGTGTGACTTTTCCAATACCAATAATAATGATTTCCTTAGCACTCCGATTTCTCCTCTTACCGATGCTGAATCTTGTGAAATCAATGTTGCTTTGTTGAATCTTGTCATGAAAGATCAATTCTCTGGCCTTCCTAGTGAAGATGTCGCTAGTCATCTAAACAACTTTGTTGATTTGTGTGATATGCAAAAGAAGAAAGACATGGATAATGATATTGTTAAATTGAAGCTATTTCCATTTTCATTTAGAGATCGTGCTAAAACTTGGTTTTCATCTTTGCCTAAAAATAGTATTGATTCATGGAATAAGTGGAAAGATGCTTTTATCTCTAAGTATTTTCCTCCCGCTAAGATCATCTCTCTTAGAAACGATATTATGAATTTTAAGCAACTTGATCATGAGCATGTTGCACAATCTTGGGAGAGGATGAAATTAATGATTCGTAATTTCCCTACACATGGATTAAATTTATGGATGATCATACAAATTTTTTATGCCGGATTGAATTTTGCTTCTAGAAATCTTTTAGATTCGGCCGCGGAAGGCAGTTTTATGGAAATCACTTTAGGAGAAGCTACTAAACTCCTAGATAATATTATGGTTAATTACTCTCAATGACACACCGAAAGATCTACTAGTAAAAAAGTTCATGTGATAGAAGAGATTAATGTTTTGAGTGGAAAGATGGATGAACTTATGAAATTGTTTTCTAATAAGAGTACTCCTATTGATCCTAATGATATGACTTTGTCTACTTTGATTGAGAATAATAATGAATCTATGGATGTAAATTTTGTTGGTAGGAATAATTTTGGTAACAATGCTTATAGAGGAAACTTTAATTCTAGGACGTTTCTGTTGGAAATATGCCCTAGAGGCAATAATAAAAGGATTATTATTATATTTCCTTGTTCATGATAATTGTCTTTTATTCATGCTATAATTGTATTATCTGGAAATCGTAATACACGTAGGAATACATAGACCATAATACGTCCCTAGTAAGCCTCTAGTTGACTAGCTCGTTGGTCAACAGATAGTCATGGTTTCCTGACTATGGACATTAGATTTCATTGACAACGGGATCACGTCATTAGGAGAATGACGTGATGGACAAGACCCAATCCTAAGCATAGCACAAGATCATGTAGTTCGTTTTGCTAGAGCTTTTCCAATGTCAAGTATCTTTTCCTTAGACCATGAGATCGTGTAACTCCCGGATACCGTAGGAGTGCTTTGGGTGTACCAAACGTCACAACATAACTGGGTGACTATAAAGGTGCACTACAGGTATCTCCGAAAGTGTCTGTTGGGTTGACACGGATCGAGACTGGGATTTGTCACTCCGTATGACGGAGAGGTATCACTGGGCCCACTCGGTAGTGCATCATCATAATGAGCTCAAAGTTACCAAGTGTCTGGTCACGGGATCATGCATTACGGTACGAGTAAAGTGACTTGCCGGTAACGAGACTGAACGAGGTATTGGGATACTGACGATCCAGTCTCGGGCAAGTAACGTACCGATTGACAAAGGGAATAGTATACGGGGTTGATTGAATCCTCGACATCATGGTTCATCCGATGACATCATCGAGGAGCATGTGGGAGCCAACATGGGTATCCAGATCCCGCTATTGGTTATTGACCGGAGAGCCGTCTCGGTCATGTCTGCATGTCTCCCGAACCCGTAGGGTCTACACACTTAAGGTTCGGTGACGCTAGGGTTATTAGGAAGACTCGTATGTGATTACCGAATGTTGTTCGGAGTCCCGGATGGGATCCCGGACATCACGAGGAGTTCCGCAATGGTCCGGAGGTGAAGATTTATATATGGGAAGTTGTCATACGGACACCAGAAAGTTTCGGGGGCATATCGGTATTGTACCGGGGCCACCGGAGAGGTTCCGGGGGTCCACCGGGAGGGGCCACCCCTCTCGGAGGGCCACATGAGCCGCAGGGGGTAGGGAACCAGCTCCTGGTGGGCTGGGCGCGCCCCCCCTTGGGCCCATGCGCCTAGGGTTGGGGGGGAACCCTAGTGGGGGCGCCCCCCTTGCTTGGGGGGCAAGCCCCCCTCCCTGGCCGCCGCCCCCCTCTAGATCTCATCTAGAGGGGGCCGGGCCCCTTCCCCCGTCCCCTATAAATAGAGGGGCGAAGGGAGGGCTGAACACCTGATCCAAGGCGCAGCCCCTCCCCTTCCCAACACCTCTCCTCCTCCGTTAAGTGCTTGGCGAAGCCCTGTCGGAGTACTGCCTCTCCACCAACACCACGCCGTCGTGCTGCTGCTGGAGCCTTCTTCCTCAACCTCTCCTTCCCCCTTGCTGGATCAAGAAGGAGGAGACGTCGTCCATTCCGTATGTGTTGAACGCGGAGGTGTTGTCCGTTCAGCACTTGGTCATCGGTGATTTGGATCACGGCGAGTACGACTCCATCATCCCCGTTCCCTTGAACGCTTCCGCACGCGATCTACAAAGTGGTATGTAGATGCAATCTCTCTCCCATGACTCGTTGCTTAGATGAACTCATAGATGGATCTTGGTGAAACCGTAGGAAATTTTTTTATTTTCTGCAACGTTCCCCAACAGTGGCATCATGAGCTAGGTCTATGCGTAGTTCTCTATTGCAGGAGTAGAACACAAATTTGTTGTGGGCGTAGATCTTGTCAACTTGCTTGCCGCTACTAGTCTTTTCTTGCTTCAGCGGTATTGTGGGATGAAGCGGCTCGGACCGACCTGTCACATCCCCAGTTTAGGCCTTGCTTGTTTTTGCTTTAGCCTCCATGCATCATGTTTAAATTTTATGAAATTTGAGATGGGGAAGACAGAACCCCCAGAACCCTCTGAATCCAATTAGGGTTTACTAAAAATATTTTCAATAAACCTGAAATGACCTTCTAAAATGTTCATCATCTTTGCCTTGGTCTTAAACCTCTGACAAAAATGCTGCACAATTTTCTAGGTCATCCTAAGGTCACTGAATTAAATCATAAGTATTTGAATTTGGAAATTTAAATTCTATAAAATATTTTAAATGTCCAAATATTCCTAAACTGAAATATTCCATGTTGGATATATTCTATACAGTGGGAATGTGCAGTTTAGTGAATTTTGAAAGGGTCTAGGTATTTTTAGAAAAGCCCTAAAGATTACAGAAAAATAGAAAACTGAAACAAATAAAAGAGAGAGAGAGAAGGACTACCTGGCCACCTACCTGTAGCTGGCCCAGTTCGCTGGCCCAGCCCACCTGGTGCATCCTATCGTCTTCCTCTTGCCAGTAGGAGCAGCTGCGTGCCCGCACGCGCGCGGCCGAGGAGGCCAGCTCCTCCCTGCCTGCCTGCCCCCCCCCCTTCCGACGCATCTGGATGACGCCACGCAGCCCCCGACCTCTCTCTCACTCTCCCGTGCCTCTCCCCTCCTCTGCTTTCTCTCCCTCTCCCCACCGAGCGGACCTCGTCGCCGCCGACGCGGTTACCGCGGCCACAACCACCCCCTCACCCCTCTGACGTGCCCAAGAGCCCCGAGACATCGTCCTCGTCCTCTACACGGATCCGAGCAGCGCGGGATACCCCGCTCCGCCGACAACAGGCTCGACTTCGTCCTTGACCGCCGCCGATGGTCGCCGTCGATTCTCCGTCACCCGCGCGCCCCCGAGCTCGTCTATGACCCCTTCTGATGCGCTGTGAGATTCTCCGCCTTTCCCCCTCCTCCCCGAGCTCGTTCCTGTCCTCTAGCTATGCCCGCCGCCGTACCCGAGCGCCACCGTCCGCCATGGTCGTTGCTCTCGCAGCCAGCGTGCATCTCCGCTCGAGCTTGAGCCTTCGTCGTGCTCCTGAAGCAACGACGAGTCCAACGCAGCCCCTAGCTAGCTCCCCCATGCACTGGAACCAAGCGGCCGCCCATGCCCGAACTCCGGCCACCGCATCACGGGACGCCGTGCTCAACTCCGGCCACCCCCGTCTCCGTTGTTTGCTCCATCGGATCTGCGTCACTTCCCGGAGCACGTAGGTGCAAGTGGCTCTTCAAACCGGGCCCCGTAGCGAAAGTCCGACGGCCTCCGCTGCGGATTTGGTCGCCGGCGTTTACACGCCGGTGGTGATGACGTGGCACCATCATTAGGGCTTAATTGCATTTAGTTTAATCACACTAGCCACTGACATCTGGGGCCCACCAGCTAAATAACCTCGGGTTATTTTCTTAACTAGATTTAGCTAAAACCTGTGGGCCCACGTGTCAGCTTTGACCATGCTGACATGGCCTTTGACTAGGCCCACTCGTCAGTGACCCAAGCCAGCACTATGACACTGACCAGTGGGACCCACTGGTCAGGTTTGGCCGGATCAGGTTGACCCTGTTGACCCTGTGACGTCACGCTGACGTCAGGCTGACGCAGTAAGTATTTTCGGGGATTTAAATAAATCAGAAATGATTTATAAATTCCAGAAAATGTTTAAAACTTGTAAAAATCATAGAAATTCAACCGTAATTCCAAATGAAATAATTTATATATGAAAAATTATCATAAAAATCCAATCTATCCATCTGTATCATTTTCATGCATGTTAGAACAACTTATAGTTGTTGTTTAGGACAAATGGTATGAATGGCATTTAAATAACCACATGTGGAGTTTGAATTTGAATCTTGGATTCAAACCAACTCCATTTAACCTACTGCTAGATGCATTAGCTCAAATCATAGCATATTGCCATGTCATGATCATGCATCGTATTGTGCATTGCATGGATTGTGTTTCTTCCTTGTTTGTCAGTGTTTGTCCCCTCTCGATAGACGTGGTTCCAACGATGTGATCAATGACACCAATGAAGAGCTATACTATCTTCAGAAGTGCCAGGCAAGCAAAACCCCCTTGTTCATTCCGATAAAATCCCACTCTCTCGCTCCTGCTCTCTTTTACTGCATTAGGACAACAACGATTCATCTGTTACTTGCTGCGGTAGCTGAACCCCTTTATCCTCTGCATGACCTGTCATTGCCACAGTAAATAGATGAAACCCACTAGCATGAGTAGGAGTTGTTTGAGCCCTGATGTGCCTACTCATTCATGCTTGTTTGTCATGCCTGCTATTGCTTAGAGTTGAGTCAGGTCTGATTCATCGGGGATGAATCGGAGGTGTGTGAACAGGTCCTACTGTGTGTGAGCTAAGTGTGTGAACACGATTTGGTAAAGGTAGCGGTGAGAGGCCATGTAGGAGTACATGGTGGGTTGTCTCATTGCAGCCGTCCTCAGGAACTGAGTTCTGTGTTTGTGATCCATGAACAGCTACTACCACACATTGGGATCCTTATTTGACTCTCTCGACTTATTAACCGACTCGATCTCTGTCCAGGAGTTGCAACTAGTTTCTGGTGTTTGTAGGTAGTGTTAGTAGTCTACCAAGTGGCACCCAGTACAGGTGGGCTTGGGACAGACTAGGCACAATGGCCCGGTGTACCAAGTGGCACCCGGATGGTGGACTTGGCAACCCTGCACACATCGTTTGGGGCCGTGAGCAACACCCCGGCCGGATCTCCTTGCGGATGGAACCCGAATAGGCGATAAACCTGGACGAGAGACTTGTGTGGTTAGTCAGGTCGTGGCCGACACCCTCGCTGGGCTTCCGCTTGAAGGTTGCCGAGTACATGTCGTGTAAACGGCGGTAAGTGGTGAGAGCATGTGTGAAGAAGTACACCCCTGCAGGGTTAATATGATCTATTCGAATAGCAGTGTCCGTGGAAAAGGACTTCTGGGTTGCCTGTATAGTTCATAGACAAGTGAAAGTGGATACTCTAAAATACGCAAGATAAGCGTGAGTGCTATGGATGGCGTTCTCGTAGGGAGATGGGAGCGGATCCATAGTGGTGTATTGATATGGTGAATATGTGGACTCGTGTGCGCCACCTCAAAAGAGTTACTTGCAGTCGTAGTTCAGGATCGCCACCGAGTCAAAGCTGGCTTGCTGCAGTTAAACCCCACCATCCCTTTGTTGATACTGATGCATATGTAGTTAGTCCTGATGTAAGTCTTGCTGGGTACATTTGTACTCACGTTGCTTAATTTATGTTTTTGCAGAGAGACTTCGGTCTCGCTAGTAGTTCCGCGTGGACTTCGACGTTTAGCTTGTTACCTCAGCTACGATCTTGTGCCCTCGGCAGGATCTGGTAGATAGTCAGGCTTCTCAGCCTTTTTCATTTGTAGATGTCTGTACTCAGACATGTTAAGCTTCCGCTTGTGCTTTGACTTGTATGCTCTGAGTGTTGGGTCATGAGACCCATGTTTGTAATACCTCGCTCCTCGGAGCCTATTGAATAAAATACTTGAGTTGTAGAGTCATGTTGTGATGCCATGTTGTATTTGCACATATCGAGCATATTGTGTGTATGTTATTGAAATGCTTGGTATGTGTGGGATCTGACTATCTAGTTGTTTATCCTTAGTAGCCTCTCTTACCGGTAAATGTCTCCTAGTGTTTCCACTAAGCCATGGTAGCTTGCTACTGCTCCGGAACACTTAGGCTGGCCGGCATGTGTCCTTCTTCGTTCCTGTGTCTGTCCCCTCGGGGAAATGTCACGCGATGAATTCCGGAGTCCTGTTAGCCCTCTACAGCCCGGTTCACCGAAGTCCTGCTATCCTAGTGCTACAGCCTGGATTCACTCACTGATGACTGACACGTTCGTTGTTGGGTCATGTATGCCTATCCCTGTAAGTTAGTGCCACTTTGAGTTCACGACTAGCCATGTCAGCCCGGGTTCTTTGTCATATGGATGCTAGCGGCACTATCATATACGTGAGCCAAAAGGCGCAAACGGTCCCGGGCCAGGTAAGGTGGCACCCGTGGGAATACCGTGTGTGAGGCCGCAAAGTGATATGATGTGTTACATGCTAGATCGGTGTGACTTAGGATCGGGGTCCTGACAGCTTTGGTATCAGAGCTTGACTGCCTGTAGGATTACCAAGCCAAACTGGTCGAAGTTGAGTCTAGAAATTCTTTAGTTATATAAGGGAATTGATTGTGGGATGGAACGTAAGGCTCTTTTTACTCCTTTACCCTATGCCCTTCTGATCCGAGTCATCTTATCCTTCCTACGGGGTTAAGGAACTAGGCTATCACTTCTTTCCATCAGAATCACGTGTTACTAATCCGTAGACTTATTAGATTGTTGGATTTAAGTCTCAGTTCAGTTCCTACTACTTCCGTATGTTAACTGTTGATCTCGAAACCTTGATTTTGTGCTTCTAAGTGGTTATGCCACCATTTTTGTAGCATGTCTAAATATTTTTGAGCATTTACGGCCGTTATGCTGTCCGAGTCATCCCAGGTTTCTAAATAATCTGATGCAATTGCAAAATCCTTTCCCTCTATTTTCAATGACCTTTCTGGCCAGGTTAACCACACTAATCAGTGAGTTGAGGTACTCTATTGCCTCGACGTATATGTTGGAGTTATTATTATGACCTAGGTGTCTAGAGTATCACCTAGTAATCCAGCCATGCTTTTGTGTTCCCAGTGTGATGATTCCCCGTGATGCCATTTAGTTAGTAGGTATTCTACTCCTGGGTTTTGAACCGAGATTCACCCTACTTGCTTCATGTTGATAGTTTTTGCTCATTCCTTTAGGTTATTAGTAACCTTTGCATTAGTCCTCGAGGCTCGTGGTATTTCCTTCTTCCAAATACTATGAACCACTTATGGCAGAAGTTCTTTGAACCAAGGATCACAACCAGAGTGATCTCGATGAGTTCACCATTCTATATTGTGACCTTGCCAGTCCTACCTTTTCTGCATGGGTTATCCGAAAGAAATGTTGAGCTTTGCTCGACATACTAATCTATGCATCCACAACTCAGAAAATTATATGTTCCTTTGAGTTGCTCTTTTTAGTTGTTTTCTGACCTTCGTCTATCAATTGATAGTCAAGAGTATGCGTGTCTTCGTTCATCAATGCCTATTATACTTGTGTTCCGTCAAGCCATTCTATCCCAGAATGACTAGGAGAAATGAACTCCAGTACCTCATCCATATCTAGGATTGGGTCAAAGTAGTCATACTCCGCAGATCAAATACTAATCCAGTTTTTGTTCTGTTCTACCCTGAAGTATTACCCTCTTTATGTCAAGAAAGTCATAGGAATTACACATCATCTTATGAATTCATGGTGCAGTGATACTTCTCACCATCATTATTCATTCCTCGGTTCCCATGTTGTTGTAACCGAAATACCGACAAGTGATCTGTGATGTGTGAAATCAATACTGCTAGCAACCCCGTTGCTTGGTAGTTAAAGGACAATACTTCATTCTTAGCGTGTTGGTTCTTGAATCGTCATTCTAAGATAGATTGTGCTACCTAGTCCTTATTTCCGGTGCACTCTTTGATCAATGAGTTAGGATTGTGCCAATCCCTCACTCTTTTGATCATATCATCTTGCCCTGAAAAGCAAGATTGTTCTCGAGCTTAATAGCATATCGGTGGTTCGTGATTTTTCGATTATCTTCTCGGAAGTATCACCAGGTTGTCACCTGACTGCTATGTTGAGCTCATGACCAAGTTGGTTTTCGAAACCACCCTTTCTCCAAGAATCAGTGTTGGATACCCCTGAGCTAGTTGGTTAAGCTAAACGACAACTTGGAGAGTTGGAAGATAAAAGCTTACCTAACCTAGTTCGTTTCAAAGGGATATCCTGGTGTTGGTGTGTTTTGAAGAAAGATGATATCTTCATTGGTTGATCCTCATGGTCAATTACTGGATCTATTATCTTATCCAATCTTTGATTTGAGTATGGGCTATCGTCAAATCAAATCAGAACCAACGATATTCGTAATGTTGTCTTACTCATGGTTTTTCCTCGAGCCTACACCATTATATTCTTGGTCTGACCAATGCTATCAGCGTGTTCACTTAACTATGGAATTCCTTTTATATGTAAACCTGGATGAATTGTTGTTGAGCCCATTGACAACATCCTTATCTCCTCCATGATTTTGTTGAACATTAAGCTAGTGTTGGAAACTTGTGTAAGCATTTTCTTCATGCCCCGTTCATGAAGTATATGTTGGATGAAAGAAGTTACTTCCTTTGATTCACGTGCATTTGATGTAAGTTGCCGCCGTGAATTCGAGAAAGTTTGTTTTTGCTCCTCTGGAATCATCCCAAGTTAGTCATGCACGTGCGAAGTACTCTATGGTTTGATAGGTTGGCCGCCTCCATTCTATATGTGTTCCTAGCACACCAATCCACTGATTTGACTTGTTCAAGGAGAAGAAGTTCCTTCATAAGAGCTAATCATATGACTTATGCAAGGACTTCGTTAACCGCAATGATGGTTTCCCAACCTGAACTCGGTAGTGTTTTATTATAAGACTACTACGTGGTCATGCTTGTCTTGGACAGCGTGTTCACAGGTTTGTAGCAGAACTAGCTCATGTTTTGGAGCTTGCTATTGTAGTTCATTCCTCGAGAATCTCGCAACGTCATCTCATCGATTTGTGTTGCAAACTTCCATTTTTTTTCCTAGACTCGATGAGTCTGGAATATCCTGACACCAACCAGATCTGAATCTCAGGAAGATATGATGGTTGGAACGTTTTCCCAAGAACTATAATATTGGTCCCTCGATAACCGGTAAAGTGGATGTCATGGCCAACACACCCAGCCGGAAGACCTATTATTGTAGTATCCTGTTTGAGGAAGTTGGCCACCTCCCCATAAGGATTTCGTAGGATTTACTCCCTAGTTGTCCCTTATGGATTTTTGTGTTCCCGAAGTCCGATCTTTACTTGATGTTCTAGATATCAAACCATATGAATGGTATACACTAGCACATCAAGGAGAACATTAGAAGCGGAGTGCTAAATGTCTCTCGGTCGATCATCCAGATTTTGTTTCCTTGGCCTTACTAAGGTGAAATTTGAGAAGGGTTATCCTCCTTTACATCTGCATCGTCCATTGTTGTTCATCATGGTAGTATGATGTGTTGCCAGGATCCCTGACACGGATGTTGGTAAAACCTTGATGAATATGGAAATGCTCAAGTTCTCGAGGGCATGCTCAGACACTAGGTTATATCATCGGTATCAATTGGAATGTGCCTTCCGTTTGTCGAGTTGTCTTATAACTCTAGTTTCCTTTCCAAACTGAGTATGCCATTCATTCGAATTCGTTCAAATGATCGATTGTAATTTGCCTTTGGCTGGTATAAAGAATTTTATGATCTATGAATCAAAAGTAATTCTTTTTGCCACTTCAAAGAATATTCTACGAGTCGCCTGTTCTAAGATGTCTCGTTATGCTATCATGGCAACTCAACTCCTCGCTACGTTGACAATCGTTTACCACCTTCCTAAGTGTGGAATTGTAGTCAACCTAGTGAACCCTTGCCATCTGTCTCACTGCATTTCTTCAGATGTGTGCTTCGTGTCTCAACCCGAGAGATGGTTCTATGCCTCATTCCGTGAGTTGCTCGATCTTCAAGAAGATCGATTCTTCCAGAATTTTCCTTTCTTCTCATTGTCATGTTGGATGGAGTTCTCAAAGCAAGACGTCGAGACAAAGATGAGGATCAAATCAACGCTCTTATGAAGTGCACCCTGGATCATGAAGATTATACTAGTTTGCGTTTCCCCTTCGTCTTACCCTACGCTTGAATCTCGGGTCGAGATTCTTGTTTAGTGGGGGTGAGTTGTCACATCCCCAGTTTAGGCCTTGCTTGTTTTTGCTTTAGCCTCCATGCATCATGTTTAAATTTTATGAAATTTGAAATGGGGAAGACAGAACCCCCAGAACCCTCTGAATCCAATTAGGGTTTACTAAAAATATTTTCAATAAACCTGAAATGACCTTCTAAAATGTTCATCATCTTTGCCTTGGTCTTAAACCTCTGACAAAAATGCTGCACAATTTTCTAGGTCATCCTAAGGTCACTGAATTAAATCATAAGTATTTGAATTTGGACATTTAAATTCTATAAAATATTTTAAATGTCCAAATATTCCTAAACTGAAATGTTCCATGTTGGATATATTCTATACAGTGGGAATGTGCAGTTTAGTGAATTTTGAAAGGATCTAGGTATTTTTAGAAAAGCCCTAAAGATTACAGAAAAATAGAAAACTGAAACAAATAAAAGAGAGAGAGAGAGAGAAGGACTACCTGGCCACCTACCTGTAGCCGGCCCAGTTCGCTGGCCCAGCCCACCTGGCGCCTCCTGTCGTCTTCCTCCTGCCAGTAGGAGCAGCTGCGTGCCCGCACGCGCGCGGCCGAGGAGGCCAGCTCCTCCCTGCCTGCCTGCCCCCCCTTCCGACGCATCTGGATGACGCCACGCAGCCCCCGACCTCTCTCTCACTCTCCCGTGCCTCTCCCCTCCTCTGCTTTCTCTCCCTCTCCCCACCGAGCGGAGCTCGTCGCCGCCGACGCCGTTACCGCGGCCACAACCACCCCCTCGCCCCTCTGACGTGCCCAAGAGCCCCGAGACATCGTCCTCGTCCTCTGCACGGATCCGAGCAGCGCGGGATGCCCCGCTCCGCCGACAACAGGCTCGACTTCGTCCTCGACCGCCACCGATGGTCCCCGTCAA
The DNA here is from genome assembly GCF_002162155.2 of Triticum dicoccoides. Classification (NCBI taxonomy): domain Eukaryota; kingdom Viridiplantae; phylum Streptophyta; class Magnoliopsida; order Poales; family Poaceae; genus Triticum; species Triticum dicoccoides. The sequence goes on along the minus strand of NC_041387.1, from coordinate 613,403,197 downwards.
TTCTCCGTCACCCGTGCGCCCCCGAGCTCGTCTATGACCCCTTCTGATGCGCTGTGAGATTCTCCGCCTTTCCCCCTCCTCCCCGAGCTCGTTCCTGTCCTCTAGCTATGCCCGCCGCCGTACCCGAGCGCCGCCGTCCGCCATGGTCGTTGCTCTCGCAGCCACCATGCATCTCCGCTCGAGCTTGAGCCTTCGTCGTGCTCCTGAAGCAACGACGAGTCCAACAGAGCCCCTAGCTAGCTCCCCCATGCACTGGAACCAAGCGGCTGCCCATGCCCAAAATCCGGCCACCGCATCACGGGACGCCGTGCTCAACTCCGGCCACCCCCGCCTCCGTTGTTTGCTCCATCGGATCCGCGTCACCTCCCGGAGCACGTAGGTGCAAGTGGCTCTTCAAACCGGGCCCCGTAGCGAAAGTCCGACGGCCTCCGCTGCGGATTTGGTCGTCGGCGTTTACACGCCGGTGGTGATGGCGTGGCACCATCATTAGGGCTTAATTGCATTTAGTTTAATCACACTAGCCACTGACATCTGGGCCCCACCAGCTAAATAACCTCGGGTTATTTTCTTAACTAGATTTAGTTAAAACCTGTGGGCCCATGTGTCAACTTTGACCATGCTGACATGGCCTTTGACTAGGCCCACTCGTCAGTGACCCAAGCCAGCACTATGACACTGACCAGTGGGACCCACTGGTCAGGTTTGGCCGGATCAGGTTGACCCTGTTGACCCTGTGATGTCACACTGACGTCAGGCTGATGCAGTAAATATTTTCTGGGATTTTAATAAATCAGAAATGATTTATAAATTCCAGAAATTGTTTAAAACTCGTAAAAATCATAGAAATTCAACCGTAACTCCAAATGAAATAATTTATATATGAAAAGTTATCATAAAAATCCAATCTATCCATCTGTATCATTTTCATGCATGTTAGAACAACTTATAGTTGCTGTTTAGGACAAATGGTATGAATGGCATTTAAATAACCACATGTGGAGTTTGAATTTGAATCTTGGATACAAACCAACTCCATTTAACCTACTGCTAGATGCATTAGCTCAAATCATAGCATATTGCCATGTCATGATCATGCATCATATTGTGCATTGCATTGATTGTGTTTCTTCCTTGTTTGTCGGTGTTTGTCCCCTCTCGATAGACGTGGTTCCGACGATGTGATCAATGACACCAATGAAGAGCTATACTATCTTCAGAAGTGCCAGGCAAGCAAAACCCCCTTGTTCATTCCGATAAAATCCCACTCTCTCGCTCCTGCTCTCTTTTACTGCATTAGGACAACAATGATTCATCTGTTACTTGCTGTGGTAGCTGAACCCCTTTATCTTCTGCATGACCTGTCATTGCCACAGTAAATAGATGAAACCCACTAGCATGAGTAGGAGTTGTTTGAGCCCTGATGTGCCTACTCATTCATGCTTGTTTGTCATGCCTGCTATTGCTTAGAGTTGAGTCAGGTCTGATTCATCGGGGATGAATCGGAGGTGTGTGAACAGGTCCTACTGTGTGTGAGCTAAGTGTGTGAACACCATTTGGTAAAGGTAGCGGTGAGAGGCCATGTAGGAGTACATGGTGGGTTGTCTCATTGCAGCCGTCCTCAGGAACTGAGTTCTGTGTTTGTGATCCATGAACAGCTACTACCACACATTGGGATCCTTAATTGACTCTCTCGACTTATTAACCGACTCGATCTCTGACCAGGAGTTGCAACTAGTTTCTGGTGTTTGTAGGTAGTGTTAGTAGTCTACCAAGTGGCATCCGGTACAGGTGGGCTTGGGACAGACTAGGCACAGTGGCCCGGTGTACTAAGTGGCACCCAGATGGTGGACTTGGGAACCCTGCACACATCGTTTGGGGCCGTGACCGACACCCCGGCCGGATCTCCTTGCGGATGGAACCCGAATAGGCGATAAACCTGGACGAGAGACTTGTGTGGTTAGTCAGGTCGTGGCCGACACCCTCGCTGGGCTTCCGCTTGAAGGTTGCCGAGTACATGTCGTGTTAACGGCGGTAAGTGGTGAGAGCGTGTGTGAAGAAGTACACCCCTGCAGGGTTAATATGATCTATTCGAATAGCCGTGTCCGCGGAAAAGGACTTCTGGGTTGCCTGTACAGTTCATAGACAAGTGAAAGTGGATACTCTAAAATACGCAAGATAAGCGTGAGTGCTATGGATGGCGTTCTCGTAGGGAGATGGGAGCGGATCCATAGTGGTGTATTGATATGGTGAATATGTGGACTCGTGTGCGCCACCTCAAAAGAGTTACTTGCAGTCGTAGTTCAGGATCGCCACCGAGTCAAAGCTGGCTTGCTGCAGTTAAACCCCACCATCCCTTTGTTGATACTGATGCATATGTAGTTAGTCCCGATGTAAGTCTTGCTGGGTACATTTGTACTCACGTTGCTTAATTTATGTTTTTGCAGAGAGACTTCAGTCTCGCTAGTAGTTCCGCGTGGACTTTGATGTTTAGCTTGTTACCTCAGCTACGATCTTGTGCCCTCGGCAGGATCTAATAGATAGTCAGGCTTCTCAGCCTTTTTCATTTGTAGATGTCTATACTCAGACATGTTAAGCTTCCGCTTGTGCTTTGACTTGTATGCTCTGAGTGTTGGGTCATGAGACCCATGTTTGTAATACCTCGCTCCTCGGAGCCTATTGAATAAAATACTTGAGTTGTAGAGTCATGTTGTGATGCCATGTTGTATTTGCACATATCGAGCATATTGTGTGTATGTTATTGAAATGCTTGGTACGTGTGGGATCTGACTATCTAGTTGTTTATCCTTAGTAGCCTCTCTTACCGGGAAATGTCTCCTAGTGTTTCCACTGAGCCATGGTAGCTTGCTACTGCTCCGGAACACTTAGGCTGGCCGGCATGTGTCCTTCTTCGTTCCTGTGTCTGTCCCCTTGGGGAAATGTCACGTGATGAATTCCAGAGTCCTGTTAGCCTGCTACAGCCCGGTTCACCGGAGTCCTGCTAGCCCAGTGCTACAGCCTGGATTCACTCGCTGATGACCGACGCATTCGTTGTTGGGTCATGTATGCCTGTCCCTGTAAGTTAGTGCCACTTTGGATTCACGACTAGCCATGTCAGCCCAGGTTCTTTGTCATATGGATGCTAGCGGCACTATCATATACGTGAGCCAAAAGACGCAAACGGTCCCGGGCCAGGTAAGGTGGCACCCGTGGGAATACCGCGCGTGAGGCCGCAAAGTGATATGATGTGTTACATGCTAGATCGGTGTGACTTAGGATCGGGGTCTTGACACGACCTTACACGTACGCTTACGTGAGACAGGTTCCACCGACTAACATGCACTAGTTGCATAAGGTGGCTAGCGGGTGTCTGTCTCTCCTACTTTAGTTGGACTGGATTAGATGAAAAGGGTCCTTATGAAGGGTAAATAGAAGTTGACAAAATCACGTTGTGGTTATTCGTAGGTAAGAAAACGTTCTTGCTAGAACCCAATTGCAGCCACGTAAAAGATGCAACAACAATTAGAGGACGTCTAACTTGTTTTTGCAGCAATTGTCATGTGATTTGATATGGCCAGAAGTTGTGATGAATGATGAATGATATATTGTGATGTATGAGATCATGTTCTTGTAATAGGAATCACGACTTGCATGTCGATGAGTATGACAATCGGCAGGAGCCATAGGAGTTGTCTTTATTTTTTGTATGACATGTGTGTCATTGAAGAACACCATGTAAATTACTTTACTTTATTGCTAAACGCGTTAGACATAGAAGTAGAAGTAGCCGTTGGCGTGACAACTTCATTAAGACACAATGATGGAGATCATGATGATGGAGATCATGGTGTCATGTCGGTGACGAAGATGATCATGGAGCCCCAAAGATGGAGATCGAAGGAGCTATATGATATTGGCCATATCATGTCACTACTATATAATTGCACGTGATGTTTATTATGTTTTTTGCATCTTGTTTACTTAGAATGGTGGTAGTAAATAAGATGATCCCTGATAATAATTTCAAGAAAGTGTTCCCCCTAACTATGCACCGTTGCTAAAGTTCGTCGTTTCGAAGCACCACGTGATGATCGGGTGTGATAGATCCTTACGTTCACATACAACGGGTGTAAGACAGATTTACACATGCAGAACACTTAGGGTTAACTTGACGAGCCTAGCATGTACATACATGGCCTCGGAACACAGAGACCGAAAGGTCGAACATGAGTCGTATGGAAGATACGATCAACATGGAGATGTTCACCGATGATGACTAGTCCGTCTCACGTGATGATCGGACACGACCTAGTCGACTCGGATCGTGTAACACTTAGATGACTAGAGGGATGTCTAATCTGAGTGGGAGTTCATTAAATAATTTGATTAGATGAACTTAATTATCATGAACTTAGTCTAAAACTTTTGCAAAATATGTCTTGTAGATCAAATGGCCAACCCTCATGTCAACATGAACTTCAACGCATTCCTAGAGAAAACCAAGCTGAAAGATGATGGCAGCAACTATTCGGACTGGGTCCGGAACCTGAGGATCATTGAGGGAGTTCCGGACTAGGGGGTGTCCGGATAGCCGAACTATCATCATCGGCCGGACTCCAAGACTATGAAGATAAAAGATTGAAGACTTCGTCCCGTGTCTGGATGGGACTTTCCTTGGCGTGGAAGGCAAGCTTGGCGATACGGATATGTAGATCTCCTACCATTGTAACCGACTCTGTGTAACCCTAGCCCTCTCCGGTGTCTATATAAACCGGATGGCTTTAGTCCATAGGACGAACAACAATCATACCATAGGCTAGCTTCTAGGGTTTAGCCTCCTTGATCTCGTTGTAGATCCACTCTTGTAACACACATCACCAATATTAATCAAGCAGGACGTAGGGTTTTACCTCCATTAAGAGGGCCCGAACCTGGGTAAAACATCGTGTCCCTTGTCTCCTGTTACCATCCGCCTAGACGCACAGTTCGGGACCCCCTACCCGAGATCCGCCGGTTTTGACACCGACATTGGTGCTTTCATTGAGAGTTCCCCTGTGTCGTCACCGATAGGCTCGATGGCTTCTTCGATCATCACCATCGGCGCAGTCCAGGGTGAGACTTTTCTCCCCGGACAGATCTTCGTATTCGGCGGCTTTGCACTGCGGGCCATTTGCTTGGCCATCTGGAGCAGATCGAAAGCTATGCCCCTGGCCGTCAGGTCAGATTTGGGAGTTTAAACTTCCTGGTTGACATCCGCAAGGACTTGATCTTCGACGGATCCAAGCCACAGCCGAGCGTGCCGCACTGTCACGGTGAGCATGATTTAGCTCTACAGCCGGACAATACCCTGGAGGCCGCACTAGAACCCGCTCCGATCTTCAATTCGGAGCCGGCTGCGCAGATCGAGGACGGATGGCTAGACACCGCCTCGGGGGCTCCAACCTCTACGGCGATAGAGCCGAACAGTGACCTTGTCCCTCATGAAGCTTGTGACTCCAAGGCGCCGGACTCCTTGCCGGACTCTGAACCTCCCGCGCCCCCTCCGATCGAATCCGATCGGGCGCCGATCATGGAGTTCACCGCAGCGGACATCTTCCAACACTCACCTTTTGGCGACATCTTGAGTTTGCTAAAGTATCTCTCGTTATCAGGAGAGCCCTGGCCAGGCTACGGTCAGGACGGTTGGGATGCGGACGACGCAGAAATTCAAAACACACCCACCGCCCCCTTGGTAGCCGCTGTCGACAATCTAACCGACATGCTAGACTATGACTCTGAAGACATCGACGGTATGGACGACGATGCCGGAGACGACCAAGAACCAGCGCCCACTGGGCACTGGAAAGCCACCCCTACTCACGACGTATACATGGTGGATACACCAAAAGGAAGCGACAATGAGGAAAAATGGGACGTGGCGAAGGACAACTCCCCCAACAAACAACCAAAACGGCGACGCAAGCGCCGCCCGAAGACCGGCCTCGATAAAAACGGCACCCATACAGACAAGGCCCTAGAGCAGGGCGAAGCAGTGGACGACGCACACGTCACCAAGCAGCCAGCCGGACGTGAACTGGACAAGCAACCCATCCCCGGCGAAGATGATCTCACCTCACCAGAGCACACGAATCTGCATACAAGGCTCGTCGCCACGGCAAGAAGTTTGAAGAAGCAAAAGCGAAAGCTCAAAACAGCGGAGGACGCACTCAGAATGAGATGGAGCAAAGTACTCAACAGCGCAGATAAACATGGCGCTAGTCACCAGACAAAGAGCTACCCGAAGCGCAAGCTGTTGCCCGAATTTGACGAGGAGGCCTTAGAGCCCCCGCAGTCAAAAAAGAAAGAAGCTGCCTGGCCGGATAGACGACCAGATGACAGGCCAAGAGCAACAAGGGGCGCCGCACACAAGCCGGCACAAGATCGGCATAAAGATCCTCGGAAAAAAGGCTACCCAGTCAGATCTATTTACGGATCAAAAAAGAAGACTCCAGGAAGCAACATAACCCGCCGAACATCTGAAGACAACGGCACACCCAAATATAGGGGCGCCGCACACCCACTATGTTTCGCCGACGAGGTGCTGGATCATGGATTTCTAGCGGGATTCAAACCCGCAAACATAGAGGCATATGACGGAACAACAGACCCCGGAGTCTGGATTGAGGATTATATCCTACACATACATATGGCCAGAGGAGACAATCTCCATGCCATTAAATACCTACCCCTCAAGCTCAAAGGGCCAGCTCGGCATTGGCTTAAAAGCCTCCCAGAAAATACCATCGGAAGTTGGGAAGAGCTTGAGGATGCGTTTCGAGCAAATTTTCAGGGGACTTATGTCCGGCCTCCAGATGCAGACGATTTAAGTCACATAACTCAACAACCCGGAGAGTCAGCACGCAAATTCTGGAACAGGTTCCTCACTAAAAAGAACCAGATAGTCGACTGTCCGGACGCTGAAGCCTTAGCAGCCTTTAAACACAACGTCTGAGACGAATCGCTCACCAGACACCTCGGCCAAGAAAAACCAAGAACAATGGCCGCACTAACAAGCCTCATGACCCGCTTTTGTGCAGGGGAGGACAGCTGGCTGGCTAGATGTAGCACCAGCGACCCGAGTACATCTGAAGTCAGGGATGGAAATGGGAAATCATGACGCAGAAAAGATCAGCGTCGGAACAAGGAAAATGGCCCAAATAGTACGGCGGTCAACGCCGGATTCAAAAGCTCTCGGCCGAATAACAAAACACTACCCCTCAAGGACTACAGTGATGAGCTATCGAACCTAAATAAGATTCTGGACAGGCTATGTCAAATACACGGTACCTCCGGAAAGCCTGCAAGCCATACCCACAGAGATTGTTGGGTCTTCAAGCAGTCCGGCCGACTTAATGCCGAACACAAGGGGCTCGACACACCAAGTGGAAGTGACGAATCCCAAAAGCAACACTCCGGACAATAGAAGACTTTCCCACTAGAAGTCAAAACAGTGAACTCACTTCATGTGATAACACGAAAATAGAGTGCGGCACCTGCCATACCAGGAGACCATCCGCAGAATGGGGATAGACCATATCAACATTCGACATAACAGCACTTCCCTTAAAGGAGTGATGCGAGGCCTTTAAGCCAATCATACGGGCTCTGTACCACTAGAGGCCGTGTTCGGTTCATCCAACAACCTCCATCGCGAAAGGCCCATTCTTCGCAGCACCCCATTTCACAGTGGCCATCAAGCACTACTGGGGCACAAAGCTTTCGCCCGCTTTAACGCCATACCACACTACACGCCTCTTATTCTTACAACGCCCGGTCCACGCGGCATAATCTCATTTAAGAGCAACTACGAGTGTCCCTCGACAACAGAGAGTGTGGGGCTGCCTTGACAGCCACTCCGACCCTGCAGGTCAAGGCCCCTAACCACAGGTTATTCAGACCCCGGACACGGTTAGGCGAGTCCGGCTTAACTTAACAAGGGGCTTCCAGCCGCATATCCCCTTTACAAGGGGCTGCGCGTATAAATGATGAGAGCCAATAAAGCTCAACTTTCTTCATCTTCCAAATTATACTTTATTTCATACAATTTTTTGCACGATATTTCTTAGAAACTAAGTCCTTCTCTTTTACAGATGAAGCACGTGCTACACCCGTCCAGGATACAGCACAACGGAGACACAGGCGCAGACATGCAGCAGGGACCCGTTGCAAGGATTCTTTTCAGATTAAGACCCTGCGTAAACCTTTCTTAATGTCTCTTATTGATACACATCCCCCGGTTTCCCACCATAGCCGAGGAGGAGGCTGGCGTTTTGGCATCAGCCGTGCCAGAAGTTCCCGCCCGTACCTGGACACTAGGGGCTTAGGGCATTATTCTGCCCAATATCATAAAGATCAAAAACCTCAGGGAGTGTTCGGCGTCTCGAGTTAGGCCTTATATGCATCAGCTCCGAATCATGTCTTTGGTCAAATGTTGGGTCTGCCCGGCTCCTGTGTTTTGCTGCCTTACATTCCGTATCATCGGCTAACGCGGCACCAGGAGAACTACTGCGATTGTGCCCCGGTTTGGCCGGGCGAGCACCTCAGTAGAGAAAGCCGAAAACTGACTGTCATGATATAGCGAGGGACTGGTCAACCACTCGATCGACCATTGAAATGTTTAGAATTCCTCCGCTTTGACGAAGGACCGCTTCCCGGTCAGGCACATACGCGCCCCGAAGTTCGGAGAGGAGCGGTGCCGCTAGGGGCTATATAGTAGCCCCACATTCGAGCTCCTATGGCTAAGTGAAAGTGATAAAGCATTATAGTCCGGTTGCCTAGTTTGCTACGCTATCACCTCCCTAAAAGGACCAAGACGTTGGATTAAGTGTGAAAAAGCGCCTTTTTATTTGCAAACACCCCCGCACCATGTGCGTGGGGGCTGAAGCCAAAGACTGCAACTTTCAGGTTATTCATACATATACGGCCGCACAGGAGATAGTTCAATACTTGAGCACACAAGTATAAAAAGTTATTGCATTATAAACATAATCTCAGAAATCATACATATCATTCAAACATAACATCTTTCGAGCACTGTGCCTCTATTATACGAGCGCCCTGCAGGACTTCCTCAAAATAGTGCTCGGTGGGGAATCGACTTTTGTCCGAACCCCGGGATGCAACAGTGGTGGCATCCATCTCCGCCCAGTATGTCTTACCACGGGCGAGAGCCATCCGTGCACCTTCTATGCACGCCGACCGCTACATCGCCCCAATACGCGACACCGCCCCAAGGATTGCTGCAACAAGCCAAAATAACTCTTCGGCTTGGGCCTTTTCGGCCATAGATGAGCGACCACATCCGTCATGGCAAGTCCGGACAATCTATTCAGCTCAGCCCACTCAACCAGCCGATCACTCAACGGAAGTGGACACTCCGGACTATGGAATTGAGATCAGAAAAGCTCTTCCATTTCATGATCCTCCTGGCTTCGAAAGTGCACAACTGCGTCCGCCGCACTCGCCGCCAAGTCCAGATACGGATCCTCCGCACCGTACAATCGGCCCAGCTGAGCATACTTCGGATCCGTGAACTTCCTACGCAGCATAAAGGGCTTTCCAGCCACAATATCTCCAATCTGACGAAGTTCCTCCTTCATAGCCCGCATTGCACTACGGGTATCCTTGGCTTCGGCGTCGGCCTTCTTCAGGTCCTCTTGCTCCGCTCGGCATTCTCCTTCAAGAACCTCCAGGCGGTCGATGGCAACTTTTAATTTCGTGGCCATTCCGGCCATCTCCTCCCTGCTTCGGCAGTGAGCAGCCTTCTCGGCTTCTAGCCCTTCCGCTGCCTTCGAGGCAGCCGCCTCGCTTTTTCTGGCTTGCTCCTTGGCCCGAGCAAGTTCTGCTCGAAGGCCTTCCACAGCGGCAGCACTATCTGCATCAGGCATACAAATTGTAAGGAATGGGCGTCAGCTCCCTTACTAGGCGACCATAGAGCAACCATGCACCTTGTGACTCATCGAGTCGTTTATTGACCAGCGAGATGTCCGCATCCGCAACGTCGAGTTGCCTCTCAAGCTCGGCAACTCCATCAGTCCGGCTAGCCACCGAATGTTTCGCCACCTGCATAGGAAAGGCGACATTATATAACTGAGATTATGATCCTCGGCACGCTGCCGCTTTCGACAGCATACCAAGTCTCAGGGGCTACTATCTATACAGGCCGCACTTCATGTGCAAAAACTGTCAAAAGGTATATCATTTTTTGCATACCTCAAATCCCGTCAGCAAACTCCCGACGGTCTCACACAACCCGCTTTCGGCGGACGAGATCCTCTCAATCACCATACTCATTAATGTGCGGTGATCTTCTGAGATGGATGCCCTCTCAAGCAAATCCTGCAGCTCCACCGGCCATACTCCCATGGGTGCCGAACTCTCTGGCCCCGCCGGACTCGAGGAGACCCTCCGTGACGACACCTCAGGGTCGTCCGCCCCGCACGATGGGGCCGTAGATGGAGGCGTTTCGCTCTCCATCATATCCGGACGAAGGTCTCCCGAAGATGAGCTATGCGGAGATGGGCTGAGATCCGACCTACAAGGTGGAAACTTCGGTTACCCTTAGAAATTAAACGGGGATGTTCACTATTACAAAATTCCCCCTTTTTACTTACGGCTCGCTAGAGGGCTGATTCCTCCAAGGAGACAGTTCGGCCGGGGCTCTTCCTGGCACGGGACCTTCCGGTACAGATTTCTTCCCCTGCTTTGAGGCCTTGACCTCCGGGTCTTCGGAAGTGGTCCTCTTCTCTCCTTGGAAGGAGGGACTCTCGATTCCTCCCTTACTGAAAGCCTCCGTGGTTGAGGTGGTAGATCCCTGGTGTCCTCCTTCGCCCTCCTCCGAAGGTACAACCTCTAACATTTTGATTAACACGGGATCCTGCGTGGTCTCAGGGAGGGGGGCCGGACACCGTATCAGTTTTGCTTGCGCTATCCACTCCTGTCCAAGGGATAGCTGGTTAAAAGGCAAACCCACAATAAATAAATGGACGATGTGTCCGGACACAGGGCTACTTACTTGAGTATCCGGGCGATTGCAGCTTAGGCCAGCATCCTCGGTCAATTCCGGACGCATTTCTTGCGATCCGAAGAACAGTTTGTACATCTCCACGGGTGTCAAACCCATGAAGTGTTAGAGAGCTTGTGGCCCCTCCGGATTAAATTCCCACAGACGGAGGGGGTGACGTTTGCAGGGCAGTAAGCGCCGGATCAACATAACCTGGACCACTACGGCCAGATTGATCTCCCTTTCTTGGAGACCTTGAATCCGGTCCTGCAACAGGGGAACGTCCTTGGATGGCCCCCATTCACGCCCCTTGTTGACCCATGACGTCAGCCGCTGTGGGGGGCCCGAGCGGAAGACGGGCGGCAGTCTTTGCCTACTACCCCTGGGAGTGGTGATATAGAACCACTCATGTTGCCATAAGCCGAGCTCCTCCTGAAAAGAGCCTTCGGGCCATGGAGCATCGGCCCTCTTACTTATAACCGCCCCTCCGCACTCTACCTGACGCCCCTCAATCACCTTCGGCTCTATGTTGAAGGTTTTGAGCCACAAACTGATGTGAGGGGTAGTGCGGAGGAAGGCTTCGCAGACGACAATGAATGATGAGATGTGGAGGATAGACTCCGGAGCCAAGTCGTGGAATTCCAGCCCATAGTAAATCATGAGCCCCCTCACGAAGGGATCCATCGGGAAGCCTAAACCCCGACGGAGGTGAGACACAAACATGACGCTCTCGCCGCGCTCGGGAGTAGGAATAACTTGCCCTCGGGCAGGCAGCCTATGTGAAATCTCGTAGGTTAAGTACATGGCGTCTCTTAGCTTTAGCACGTCCTCCTCCGTGACGGAGGAGGGAATCCACCGGCCTCGTAGGTCGGGGCCGGACATTGTCGAAGATCGAAGATACCCGAATATGGATCCTTGGGTGTTGGAACTCGGGGCGACGGGCGGATTCGATAGAGGATTGAAGAAGAAGAACGGGCCTTGGTCTCATTATAAAGAGGAAGAATACCAAGAGCCGTCCCCGTGACCGTTTGGAACCCGCCTTCGATGGAGGGGGCGTGGCAACGGGCGCGGTTCGGTTACCCACGTCCGTATTGATGGGAATCCCAGAATAAGGGGAACACGATCTCTGCTTCGACAAGACGTGCTAAGGAAACCGCCTCGCGAAACGCGTTGAGGTGGAACAATAAAAATAATTTGAAGGCTTGGTAGTGGTGTGACGTTGCGCCACAAAATACGTCAGCAGATTGAACTTGTGTAATATTATTATCTCTACGGGGGTACGTGGAATTTATTTTTGCAGAGACGGACACTATCCTGGTGTTCACAATCTTCTATAAGTTATTCGGAGGAAGAACCCGCCTTGCAATGCCGAAGACAACATGCGCGCCGGACTCGTCGTCATTGAAGCCTGGTTCAGGGGCTACTAAGGGAGTTCCGGACTAGGGGGTGTCCGGATAGCCGAACTATCATCATCGGCCGGACTCCAAGACTATGAAGATAGAAGATTGAAGACTTTGTCCCGTGTCCGGATGGGACTTTCCTTGGCGTGGAAGGCAAGCTTGGCGATACGGATATGTAGATCTCCTACCATTGTAACTGACTCTGTGTAACCCTAGCCCTCTCCGGTGTCTATATAAACCGGATGGCTTTAGTCCATAGGACGAACAACAATCATACCATAGGCTAGCTTCTAGGGTTTAGCCTCGTTGATCTCGTTGTAGATCCACTCTTGTAACACACATCATCAATATTAATCAAGCAGGACGTAGGGTTTTACCTCCATCAAGAGGGCCCGAACCTGGGTAAAACATCGTGTCCCTTGTCTCCTGTTACCATCCGCCTAGACGCACAGTTCGGGACCCCCTACCCGAGATCCGCCGGTTTTGACACCCACAATCATCCTCATAGCAGCCAAGAAAGATTATGTCCTAGAAGCACCGCTAGGTGAAGCACCCATCCCAGAGAACCAAGACATTGTGAATGCTTGGCAATCACGTGCTGATGATTACTCCCTCGTTCAGTGCGGCATGCTTTACAGCTTAGAATCGGGGCTCCAAAAGCGTTTTGAGAAGCACGGAGCATATGAGATGTTCGAGGAGCTGAAAATGGTTTTCCAAGCTCATGCCCAGGTCGAGAGATATGAAGTCTCTGACAAGTTCTATAGTTGTAAGATGAAGGAAAACAGTTCTGTCAGTGAGCACATACTCAAAATGTCTGGGTTGCACAACCTCCTGTCCCAGCTGGAGATCAACCTCTCGGACGAGGCGGTCATTGACAGAATCCTTCAGTCGCTCCCACCGAGCTACAAGAGCTTTCTGTTGAACTACAATATGCAGGGGATGGTGAAGACCATTCCTGAAGTATTCTCAATGCTGAAGTCAGCAGAGGTTGAAATCAAGAAAGAACATCAAGTGTTGATGGTCAATAAGACCACTAAGTTCAAGAAGGGCAAGGGTAAGAAGAACTTCAAGAAGGATGGCAAAGATGTTGCCGCGCCCGGTAAGCCAGTTGCCGGGAAGAAGTCAAAGAATGGACCCAAGCCTGAGACTGAGTGCTTTTATTGCAAGGGGAAGGGTCACTGGAAGCGGAACTGCCCCAAATACTTAGCGGAGAAGAAGGCCGGCAACACTAAAGGTATATTTGATATACATGTAATTGATGTGTACCTTACCAGTACTCGTAGTAACTCCTGGGTATTTGATACCGGTGCTGTTGCTCACATTTGTAACTCACAGCAGGAGCTGCGGAATAAGCGGAGACTAGCGAAGGACGAGGTGACAATGCATGTCGGGAATGGTTCCAAGGTAGATGTGATCGCCGTCGGCACGCTACCTCTACATTTACCTACGGGATTAGTTTTAAACCTCAATAATTGTTATTTAGTGCCAAGTTTGAGCATGAACATTGTATCTGGATCTCGTTTGATACGATATGGCTACTCATTTAAATCCGAGAATAATGGTTGTTCTATTTATATGAGAGATATGTTTTATGGTCATGCCCCGATGGTCAATGGTTTATTCTTAATGAATCTCGAACGTAATGTTACACCTATTCATAGTGTGAATACCAAAAGATGTAAAGTTGATAACGATAGTCCCACATACTTGTGGCACTGCCGCCTTGGTCACATAGGTGTCAAGCGCATGAAGAAGCTCCATACTGATGGACTTTTAGAGTCTCTCGATTATGAATCATTTGACACATGCGAACCATGCCTCATGGGTAAAATGACCAAGACTCCGTTCTCCGGAACAATGGAGCGAGCAACCAACTTATTGGAAATCATACATACCGATGTGTGCGGTCCAATGAGCGATTAGGCTCGCGGAGGATATCATTATGTTCTCACTCTCACTGATGACTTGAGTAGATATGGGTATGTCTACTTGATGAAACACAAGTCTGAGACCTTTGAAAAGTTCAAGGAATTTCAGAATGAAGTAGAGAATCAACGTGACCGAAAGATAAGATTCTTACGATCGGATCGTGGAGGAGAATATTTAAGTCACGAATTTGGTACACACTTAAGAAAATGTGGAATCGTTTCACAACTCACGCCGCCTGGAACACCTCAGCGTAACGGTGTGTCCGAACATCGTAATCGCACTCTATTGGATATGGTGCGATCTATGATGTCTCTTACCGATTTACCGCTATCATTTTGGGGATACGCTCTAGAGACAGCTACATTCACTTTAAATAGGGCACCGTCTAAATCCGTTAAGATGACACCGTATGAATATGGTTTGGAAAGAAACCTAAGCTGTCGTTTCTAAAAGTTTGGGGATGCGATGCTTATGTCAAGAAACTTCAACCTGAAAAGCTCGAACCCAAGTCGGAAAAATGCGTATTCATAGGACACCCCAAAGAAACCATTGGGTATACCTTCTACTTAAGATCCGAGGGCAAGATCTTTGTTGCCAAGAACGGATCCTTTCTGGAAAAAGAGTTTCTCTCGAAAGGAGTAAGTGGGAGGAAAGTAGAACTCGATGAAGTACTACCTCTTGAACCGTAAAGCAGTGTAGCTCAGGAAAATGTTCCTATGGTGCCTACACCAACTGGAGAGGAAATTAATGATGATGATCAAGGTACTTCGGATCAAGTTGCTACTGAACTTCGTAGGTCCACAAGGACACGTTCCACACCATAGTGGTATGGCAACCCTGTCCCGGAAATCATGTTGTTAGACAACGGTGAACCTTCGAACTATGAAGAAGCGATGGCGGGCCCAGATTCCAACAAATGGCTAGAAGCCATGCAATCTGAGATAGAATCCATGTATGAAAACAAAGTATGGACTTTGACTGACTTGCCCGATGATCGGCGAGCGATAGAAAACAAATGGATCTTTAAGAAGAAGACGGACGCGGATGGTAATGTCACCATCTATAAAGCTCGACTTGTCGCTAAGGGTTATCGGCAAGTTCAAGGGATTGACTACGATGAGACTTTCTCTCCCGTAGCGAAGCTTAAGTCCGGCCGAATAATGTTAGCAATTGCCGCATACTATGATTATGCGATATGGCAGATGGACGTCAAAACGGCATTCCTTAACGGCTATCTTAAGGAAGAGCTGTATATGATGCAGCCGGAAGGTTTTGTTGATCCTAAGAATGCTAACAAAGTGTGCAAGCTCCAGCGATCCATTTATGGGCTGGTGCAAGCATCTCGGAGTTGGAACATTCGCTTTGATGAGATGATCAAAGCGTTTGGGTTTATGCAGACTTATGGAGAAGCCTGCGTTTACAAGAAAGTGAGTGGGAGCTCTGTAGCATTTCTCATATTATATGTAGATGACATACTTTTGATGGGAAATGATATAGAATTCTTGGACAGCATTAAGGCCTACTTGAATAAGTGTTTTTCAATGAAGGACCTTGGAGAAGCTGCATATATATTAGGCATCAAGATCTATAGGGATAGATCGAGACGCCTCATAGGTCTTTCACAAAGCACATACCTTCATAAGATTTTGAAGAAGTTCAAAATGGATCAGTCCAAGAAAGGGTTCTTGCATGTATTGCAAGGTGTGAGATTGAGCTCGGCTCAATGCTCGACCACGGCAAAAGATAAAGAAGAGATGAGTGTCATCCCCTATGCCTCAGCCATAGGATCTATTATGTATGCCATGTTGTGTACCAGACCTGATGTAAACTTTGCTGTAAGTTTGGTAGGAAGGTACCAAAGTAATCCCGGCAAGGAACACTAGACAATGGTCAAGAATATCCTGAAGTACCTGAAAAGGACAAATGACATGTTTCTCGTTTATGGAGGTGACGAAGAGCTCGTCGTAAATGGTTACGTCGACGCTAGCTTCGAGACAGATCTGGATGACTCTAAGTCACAAACCGGATACGTGTATATGTTGAATGGTGGAGCAGTAAGCTGGTGCAGCTGCAAGTAGTGCGTCGTGGCGGGATCTACATGTGAAGCGGAGTACATGGCAGCCTCGGAGGCAGCGCATGAAGCAATTTGGGTGAAGGAGTTCATCACCGACCTAGGAGTCATACCCAATGCATCGAGGCTGATCAAACTCTTCTGTGACAACACTGGAGCTATTGCCCTTGCCAAGGAGCCCAGGTTTCACAAGAAGACCAGGCACATCAAGCGTCGTTTCAACTCCATCCGTGAAAATGTTCAAAATGGAGACATAGAAATTTGCAAAGTACATACGGATCTGAATGTCGCAGATCCGTTGACTAAACCTCTCTCGCGAGCAAAACATGATCAACACCAGAACTCTATGGGTGTTCGATTCATCACAATGTAACTAGATTATTGACTCTAGTGCAAGTGGGAGACTATTGGAAATATGTCCTAGAGGCAATAATAAAAGGATTATTATTATATTTCCTTGTTCATGATAATTGTCTTTTATTCATGCTATAATTGTATTATCCGGAAATCGTAATACACGTATGAATACATAGACCACAATACGTCCCTAGTAAGCCTCTAGTTGACTAGCTCGTTGGTCAACAGATAGTCATGGTTTCCTGACTATGGACATTAGATGTCATTGACAACGGGATCACGTCATTAGGAAAATGATGTGATGGACAAGACCCAATCCTAAGCATAGCACAAGATCATGTAGTTCATTTTGCTAGAGCTTTTCCAATGTCAAGTATATTTTCCTTAGACCATGAGATCGTGTAACTCCCGGATACCGTAGGAGTGCTTTGGGTGTAACAAACGTCACAACGTAACTGGGTGACTATAAAGGTGCACTACAGGTATCTCCGAAAGTGTCTGTTGGGTTGACACGGATCGAGACTGGGATTTGTCACTCCGTATGACGGAGAGGTATCACTGGGCCCACTCGGTAGTGCATCATCATAATGAGCTCAAAGTGACCAAGTGTCTGGTCACGGGATCATGCATTACGGTACGAGTAAAGTGACTTGCCGGTAACGAGACTGAACGAGGTATTGGGATACCGACGATCGAGTCTCGGGCAAGTAACGTACCGATTGACAAAGGGAATAGTATACGGGGTTGATTGAATCCTCGACATCGTGGTTCATCCGATGACATCATCGAGGAGCATGTGGGAGCCAACATGGGTATCCAGATCCCGCTATTGGTTATTGATCGGAGAGCCGTCTCGGTCATGTCTGCATGTCTCCCAAACCCGTAGGGTCTACACACTTAAGGTTCGGTGACGCTAGGGTTATTAGGAAGACTCGTATGTGATTACCGAATGTTGTTTAGAGTTCCGAATGAGATCTCGGACGTCACGAGGAGTTCCGGAATGGTCTGGAGGTGAATATTTATATATGGGAAGTTGTCATACGGACACCGGAAAGTTTCAGGGGCATATCGGTATTGTACCGGGGCCACCGGAGAGGTTTCGGGGGTCCACCGGGAGGGGCCACCCCTCTCGGAGGGCCACATGAGCCGCAAGGGGCAGGGAACCAGCCCCTGGTGGGCTGGGCGCCCCCCCCCCCTCCCTTGGGCCCATGCGCCTAGGGTTGGGGGGGAACCCTAATGGGGGAGCCCTCCTTGCTTGGGGGGCAAGCCCCCCTCCCTGGCCGCCGCCCCCCCCCTCTAGATCTCATCTGGAGGGGGCCGGCCCCCTTCCCCCTTCCCCTATAAATAGAGGGCGAGGGGAGGGCTGAACACCTGATCCAAGGCGCAGCCCCTCCCCTCCCCAACACCTCTCCTCCTCCGTTAAGTGCTTGGCGAAGCCCTGTCGGAGTACTGCCTCTCCACCAACACCACGCCGTCGTGCTGCTTCTAGAGCCTTCTTTATCAACCTCTCCTTCCCCCTTGCTGGATCAAGAAGGAGGAGACGTCGTCCGTTCCGTACGTGTGTTGAACGCGGTGGTGTTGTCCGTTCAGCACTTGGTCATCGGTGATTTGGATCACGGCGAGTACGACTCCATCATCCCCGTTCCCTTGAACGCTTCCGCACGCGATCTACAAAGTGGTATGTAGATGCAATCTCTCTCCCATGACTCGTTGCTTAGATGAACTCATAGATGGATCTTGGTGAAACCGTAGGAAAAATTTTAATTTTCTGCAACGTTCCCCAATAGTTTCCTAGTAATTCCTCTAATAATTATGGTAATTCCTACAACTACTCTTATGGAAATTTTAATAAGATGCCCTCCGATTTTGATATTAGTGTTAAAGAATTTATGATTTCTCAAAAGAATTTCAATGCTTTGCTTGAAGAAAAATTGCCTAAGATTGATGAGTTGTCTAGGAACGTGGATAGAATTTCTCTTGATGTTTATTCTTTGAAACTTAGATCTGTTCCACCTAAGCATGATATCAATTAGTCTCTCAAACCCATGAGAATTTCCATTGATTAGTGCAAAGAAAGAACCACTAGGATGTGTGCTAAGACAGATTGCTTTGTAAGAGCGTGTTCTTCTAGTTTTCATGATAATAATGATGAAGATATAACAGTGATTGATGTGTCCCCTATTAAATCTTTGTTTTGCAAGATGAATCTTGATAATTATGGGACTGGAGATGAGTCAACTTTAGTTAAAAGGCGTCCCAATGATTCGGAGTTTTTAGATCTTGATGCTAAAATTGGTAAAAATGGGATTGGAGAGGTCAAAACTTTACATAGCAATGAACCCACTATTTTTGATCTCAAGGAATTTAATTATGATAATTGTTCTTTAGTAGATTGTATTTCCTTGTTGCAATAAGTGTTGAATTCTCCTCATGCTTATAGTCAAAATAAAGCTTTTACCAAACATATCGTTGATGCTTTAATGCAATCTTATGAACAAAAACTTGAATTGGAAGTTTCTATCCCTAGAAAAATTTATGATGAGTGGGAACCTACTATTAAAAATAAAATTAAAGATCATGAATTCTATGCTTTTTGTGATTTGGGTGCTAGTGTTTCCACGATTCCAAAAACTTTGTGTGATGTGTTAGGTTTCCATGGTTTTGATGATTGCTCTTTAAACTTGCACCTTGCGGATTCCACCATTAAGAAACCTATGCGAAGGATAATTATGTTCTTATTGTTGCAAATAGTAATTTTGTGCTTGTAGATTTTATTGTTCTTGATATAGATTGATATCTTTCATGTCATATTATTCTTGGTAGACCTTTCCTTAGAACGATTGGTTCAATTATTGGTATGAAGGAAGGAAATATTAGATTCCAATTTCCATTAAGGAAAGGCATAGAACACTTTCCTAGAAAGAAAATCAAATTACCTTATGAATCTATTATGAGAGCCACTTATGAATTTAATACCAAAGATGGCAATACTTAGATCTATTCTCGCTTTTATGCCTAGCTAGGGGCGTTAAACGATAGCGCTTGTTGGGAGGCAACCCAATTTTATTTTTGTTCCTTGATTTTTCTTCCTGTTTAGTAATAGATAATTCATATAGCTTCTGTTTAGATGTGGTTTTATATTTTAATTAGTGTTTGTGCCAAGTAGAACCTATAGGATCATCTTGGGTGATAGTTAATGTGATCTTGCTGAAAAACAGAAACTTTTGCATACACGAGAATAATTTTAATAAATCACAGAAACGTGATTTTTAGTTGATTCGTTTTGCAGTAGATTAATAGACAAATTTCCTATGACTTACTATTTTGGTAGGATTTTTAGAGTTCCAGAAGTATTCGAAAGCTACAGATTTCTACAGACTGTTCTGTTTTTGACAGATTCTGTTTTTCGTGTGTTGTTTGCTTATTTTGATGAATCTATGGCTAGTATCGGGGGGTATGAACCATAGAGAAGTTGTAATACAGTAGGTTTAACACCAATATAAATAAAGAATGATTTCATTACAATACCTTAAGGTGGTGGTTTTGTTTCTTGCACTAACAGAGCTCATGAGATTTTCTGTTGAGTTTTGTGTTGTGAAGTTTTCAAGTTTTGGGTAAAGAATTGATGGATTATGGAATAAGGAGTGGCAAGAGCCTAAGCTTAGGGATGCCCAAGGAACCCCAAGGTAAATTCAAGGACAAATAAAATCCTAAGCTTGGGGATGCCCCAGAAGGCATCCCCTCTTTCGTCTTCATCTATCGGTAACTTTACTTGGAGCTTTATTTTTATTTACCACATGATATGTGTTTTGCTTGGAGTGTCTTTTATGATTTGAGTCTTTGCTTTTTAGTTTACCACAATCATCCTTTCTTTACACACCTTTTGGGAGAGACACACATGAATCGGAATTTATTAGAATACTCTGTGCTTCACTTATATCTTTTGAGCTAGACAATTTTGCTCTAGTGCTTCACTTATATTATTTTGAGAGTCTTTTACAATAGCACGGTATTTGCTTTGGTTATGAAATTAGTCCTAATATGATAGGCATCCAAGTTGGGTATAATAAAAACTATCATATAGAGTGCATTGAACGCTATGATCAATTTGATGCTTGATGATTGTTTTGAGACATGAGGATGGTAATATTAGAGTCATGCTAGTTGGTTAGTTGTGAATTTGAGGAATACTTGTGTTAAAAGTTTGTGATTCCCGTAGCATGCACGTATGGTGAACCGTTATGTGATGAAGTTGGAGCATGATTTATTTATTGATTGTCTTCCTTATGTGTGGAGGTCGGGATCACGCGATGGTTAACTCCTACCAACCCTTCCCCTAGGAGCATGCGTGTAGTACTCTGTTTTGATAACTTGTAGAATTTTGCAATAAGTATATGAATTCTTCATGACTAATGTTGAGTCCATGGATTATACGCACTCTCACCCTTCCACCATTGCTAGCCTCTCTTGTGTCGCGCAACTTTCGCCGGTACCATACACCCACCATATACCTTCCTCAAAACAACCACTATACCTACCTATTATGGCATTTCCATAGCCATTCCGAGATATATTGTCATGCAACTTTCCACCGTTCTATTATTTATGACACGCATCATCATTGTCATATTGCTTTTGCGTGATCATGTAGCTGACATGGTATTTGTGGCAAAGCCACCATTCATACTTCTTTCATACATGTCACTCTTGATTCATTGCATATCCCGGTACACCGCCAGAGGCATCCACATAGAGTCATATTTTGTTCTAAGTATTGAGTTGTAACTCTTGAGTTGTAAGTAAATAAAAGTGTGATGATCTTCATTATTAGAGCATTGTCCCAAGTGAGGAAAGTATGATGGAGACTATGATTCCCCCACAAGTCGAGATGAGACTCCGGACTTTATAAACAAATAAAAGAGGGCGAAGAAGCCCAAATAAAAAAAGAAGCCAAAGAAGCCCACCAAAATTAAAAAAAAAAAGAAAATGAGAGAAGGGACAATGTTACTATCCTTTTCCACACTTGTGCTTCAAAGTAGCAGCATGATCTTCATGATAGAGAGTCTCCTATGTTGTCACTTTCATATACTAGTGGGAATTTTTCATTATAGAACTTGGCTTTTATATTCCAATGATGGGCTTCCTCAAATTGCCCTAGGTCTTCATGAGCAAGCAAGTTGGATGCACACCCACTTAGTTTCTTTTGATGAGCTTTCATACACTTATAGCTCTAGTGCATCCGTTGCATGGCAATCCCTACTCACTCACATTGATGTCTATTAATGGGCATCTCCATATCCCGTTGATAAGCCTAGTTGATGTGAGACTATCTTCTCTTTTTTGTCTTCTCCACAACCACCATCCTATTCCACATATAGTGCTATGTCCATGGCTCACGCTCATGTATTGCGTGAAGATTGAAAAAGTTTGAGAATACTAAAGTATGAAACAATTGCTTCGTTAAAACTGGGGTTGTGCATGACTTAAATATTTTGTGTGATGAAGATAGAGCATAGCTAGACAATATGATTTTGTAGGGATAACTTTCTTTGGCCATGTTATTTTGAGAAGACATGATTACCTTGTTAGTATTCTTTAAGTATTATTACTCTTATGTCAATATTAAACTTTTATCTCGAATCATTTGGATCTGAACATTCATGCCACAATAAATAAAATTACATTGAGAAATATGCTAGGTAGCATTCCACATAAAAAATTCTGTTTTTATCATTTACCTACTCGAGGACGAGCGGGAATTAAGCTTGGGGATGCTTGATACGTCTCCAACGTAGCTATAATTTTTTTATTGTTCCATGCTATTATATTACCCGTTTTGGATGTTTATGGGCTTTACTATACACTTTTATATCATTTTTAGGACTAACCTATTAACCGGAGGCCCAGCCCAAATTGCTATTTTTTTGCCTATTTCTGTGTTTCGCAGAAAAGGAATATCAAACGGAGTCCAAACGGAATGAAACCTTCGGGAGAGTTAGTTTTGGAACAAACGCAGTCCAGGAGACTTGGAGTGGAGGTCAAGAAACACACGAGGAAGCCACGAGGCAGGGAGGCGCGCCCTAGGGAGGTGGGCATGCCCCCCACCCTCGTGGGCCCCTCGTGGCTCCCCTGACCGACTTCCTTCGCCTATATATACATACCCCGAAAACATCCAGGAGCACCACGAAACCCTATTTCTACCACCGCAACCTTCTATACCCATGATATCCCATCTTGGAGCCTTTTCCGACACTCCGCCGGAGGGGGAATCAATCACGGAGGGCTTCTACATCAATGCCATAGCCTCTCTGATGAGTTGTGAGTAGTTTACCAAAGACCTTCGGGACCATAGTTATTAGCTAGATGGCTTATTCTCTGTCTTTGAATCTCAATACAAATTTCTCCTTGATCTTCTTGGAGATCTATTCGATGTAACTCTTTTTGCAGTGTGTTTGTCAAGATCCAATGAATTGTGGGTTTATGCTCAAGTTTATCTATGAGAAATATTTGAATCTCCTCTGATTTCTTTTATGTATGATTGGTTATCTTTGCAAGTCTCTTAGAATTATCAGTTTGGTTTGGCCTACTAGATTGATCATTCTTGCAATGGGAGTAGTGCTTAGCTTTGGGTTCAATCTTGCGGTCTCCTTTCCCGGTGACAGCAGGGGAAGCAAGGCACGTATTGCATTGTTGCCATCGATGATAAAAAGATGGGGTTTATATCATATTGCTTGAGTTTATCCCTCTACATCATGTCATATTGCCTAATGTGTTACTCTGTTCTTATGAACTTAATACTCTAGATGCATGCTGGATAGCGGCCGATGTGTGGAGTAATAGTAGTAGATGCAGAATCATTTCGATCTACTTGTTGCGGACGTGATGCCTGTATACATGATCATGCCTAGATATTCTCATAACTATGCACTTTTCTATCAATTGCTCGACAGTAATTTTTTCACCCACCGTAATAATTATGCTATCTTGAGAGAAGCCACTAGTGAAACCTATGGCCCCGGGGTCTATTTTCCAACATATAAGTTTCCGATCTATTTTATCTTGCAATCCTTACTTTTCAATCTATATCATAAAAATACCAAAAATATTTATCTTATTATCTCTATCAGATCTCACTTTTGCAAGTGGTCGTTAAGGGATTGAGAACCCCTTTATCGCGTTGGTTGCAAGGTTCTTATTTGTTTGTGCAGGTACGAGGGATTTGAGTGTAGCCTCCTACTTGATTGATACCTTGGTTCTCAAAAACTGAGGGAAATACTTACGCTACTTTGCTGCATCACGCTTTCCTCTTCAAGGGAAAACCAACGCAGTGCTCAAGAGGTAGCAAAGGTTGCAGCAGTGGAAATAGGGTTTCGTGGTGCTCTCGAATGTTTTCAGGGTATATGAGTATATATATGCGAAAGAAGTCGGTTAGGGGAGCCACGAGGGGCCCACGAGGGTGGGGGGCGTGCCTACCCCCCTGGGCATGCCTCCCAGCCTCGTGGGTGCCTCGTTACTTCCTTGACATCCACTCAAAGTCTCATGGATTGCGTTTGTTCCAAAAACGACTCTCCCGAAGGTTTCATTCCGTTTGGACTCCGTTTGATATTCCTTTTCTGCGAAACACTAAAATAGGCAAAAAACAGCAATTTGGACTGGGCCTCCGGTTAATACGTTAGTCCCAAAAATAATATAAAAGTGTATAATAAAGGCCATAAACATCCAAAACAGATAATATAATAGCATGGAACAATAAAAAATTATAGATACGTTGGAGACGTATCACTTAACTTCTTTTTTTTTCTTTTCAGGTTCGTTGCAACCTACATCACCCTTTTTATGGTCTCAAGGGCCCTTTTTCTGGCCCCTTATGAAAACTTATTCATTAATCCTCTCAAAGGATAACACACCAAGGCGAAAAGCAGCGCAGATGTACGGCAGAGTACCTAAAGGATCTTTCAAGATCACCTCCCCCCTTGTTCTTAAATACATGTACACAGCTTTCCCTTGCGCTCAGCATGTAAAATAGCCTTGATGCTTATAGCATTATCTGTACAAATACGTTTTGACGTATCAATCAGACTATAATGGAAATAGTTTTTCACCCAAATTATTTGGTACTGGCTTATTCCCTATTCTGTATTTTTCTTCTTTATCATCTGATTGCCATGTACACCTTGGCTTGACCTAAATCGCCAGGGGATCCATTCAGCAACGTACATGTATTAAATTTACCACAAGTCCGAACACTTTCACAAATGCAATTCGGTGTCCCGAATCTAGCATTATATGCATCAGCTCCGAATCATGTCTTGGGTCAATAGTTGGGTTGCCCGGCTCCTATGGTTACTACCTTACGTTTCGATTGTTCAGCTAAGGAAGTAAAGGGAGAACTACTACGATTGTGTTTCTGGTTGGCCGGATAAACACCTCAGTAGAGAAAGCTGAAAATTGACTGTCATGATGCGACGAGAGTTGGTCAGCTATTCGGTGACTCAGTATAAATCTCTTGCAATTTTTTTGTGTCACGCGAAGGACTGGTTTTGACCTGGTCAACTGTCTACAGCAGTCGAGTTTGGATCGCCGAACAATACCAGGGGCTGCGCCTACCATCTTATTGTCAAACTCCTATGGCTAAGTGAGAGTGATAAAGCCGCATAGTCGGATTGCCTGGTTTGCCGTACTAGCACGTCCTTCAAGGACCAAGTCGTTGGGTTAAATGTGTTTTTGTACTATTCTGAACACCCTCGTAGTATCTACGCGAGGGGCTGAAGCCGACGATTGGCCAACCCTCACATTCAATAAACGTCTGCAATGGAGGATAAATAAATTCAGATAAAACAAGACTAAAATTACGCAAAACACCTTGTTTTCATTATATAGAGTTTTGGCAGCATGGTTACATTCATTCAAACATGATGTCCTTCGAACACAGGCCCTCTATAAGCAGGAACCTTCAAGAACATCGTTGAAGTATCGCTCCGGCGTATGATGCTCCTTGCCTGCTGGTGGCCCCTCGGTTGCAAGACTGGTGGCATTCATCTTCGCCCACTGCACTTTGACACGGGCGAAGGCCATCCAGGCACCTTTGATATAGACTGACCACTTTATAGCATCAAGACGTGGGCAGTCATTGATTAGCCGCTTCACAAGCCCGAAATAGCTATTAGGTATGGGTTCGGCTGGCCAAAGACGGATTATGAAATCCTTCATGGCCAGTTCGTCCATCCTATGTAGCTCGGTAGTTGTTTTAGCTGATCACTGAGGGGCACAGGCTGCTTTGGCGCAAGGTACTGTGACCAGAATAGTTTCTCTGTTGAGCTCCCCCCCTTCGGCTCGGAAGAAGTCTGCCACATCTGCAATACTTCGGGGAAGATCCGCAAAGGCTCCTGGAGAACTCCAAATGCGTGTCAGAAAGGTATACTTTCTCCTTACAAGATTTCTCTGCATATTAAAAACTTTACCCGCCGCGATCTGCTTGGCTTATGGGATATCCTAACATTCACCTTGGGCTTCAACCTGGGCTTCCTTTGTGCTTTGGGGCGCCGTAGCAAGTTCGGAGTATCGCTCCGACACCTCGCGCTCCAAGGACTCACATTTTCTTATAGCATCTGTGACCTCTTGTTGGACTTCATCCAACCTCACCTCATGCTTTTGGCGGGCGGTTCGTTCCTCGTCCACCTCCTTCTTGGCTTCGGCCAGCACACTCTTGAGGTCTTCTACCTCCGACGTGTCAACTATGAGCATAAACATAAAGCTGAGTCAGATAAAAAAATTGGAGCTCATATCAGTTCAGATATGCTTCGGTATAACATACCTTGTTTTCCCTCTAGCCTCCGCTTTAGTTCGGAGACATCGGCCGCATGCGAGGTTGCTGCCAGCTTCGCAGCCTGCTCATCCAAATAGACATATATGTTAGCTCCTATGAAGTATTATTCAATCCTCTGTTCGGCCCTTCTTCGTGAAACACTGAATAGAGTCTCAGGGGCTACTATCTATATACAGGCATTCTTTTTCTAGATAACCAAAAATATATTACTTCATGTACCTCAAAGCCTGTTAGAAGGCTGGTGTAGGCTTGGTTCAATCCGCTTTTAGCATACCAAACCTTTTCAACCACCGTACCCATAAGGGTACGGTGCTCCACCACAATGGAAGCACTTTGAAGCGCTTCCATCAGAGTGTCCGGCGCCTCGGGATTGATAGAGGACGCCACTGTAGACGGCACGCCCCCTTCCCTTGAAAATAAGTGATGCGGAGCATCCCACATTCATCCCCATGTACACTCCGACTACTCTCCAAACCCCGAGAGGACTTATGACGAGACCTCAACTATACGCAATTGGACACAAGGTGAACTCGCTCCTCTCCGAATCGTCAATTTCCATATGTGAGACATGGCTACTACCTCAAACGTGTGTGCTGTGCATGTCCAGGAACCAAGAGGAAGGCCATGGAACAACTACTAGCATTGGAGAAGACGGAGAGGACACCAAGCGCGAGGAACAAGAGGAAGAGCTGCTAGGAAGCTACAGCGCTCGGACATCCGACAGCCATCGGACGACCGACGATATTCGGACGTCCGACACCTGGAGACTCCACCAGCCAGATCGACTGCAGCCGAGGCAACCTACAACGCCCGGACGACCGCCAGACACCGGACGTCCGATGACTCCCAGGGCCACGGCTGGCCGATGCCACCGGACGACCGAACGACCAGCACCCGAGCCGAAACTACAAAAGTCCGACATCTCTGGACGTCCGGACCGTCCGGAAGCTCCGGACGACCGACGTCCTCCCGACGTCCGACACCTGTGTGGCCGCAGCCACGGGCTTATGCCCTTGTACCCCTTCATTTGGACTCCCATTTGCACTACGACTATAAATAGGTCTCTCCCACCTCCTAGCTAGGTTTAGCATTGGTTTAGCTCATATTTTGTGTGAGATCCTTGCTCATCCACTCGGTTACTTCTCCTCGGAGCTCACGACCTCTTCGGAGAAGATCCCCTGAGCGGATTCAAGACCCCTGTCTAGGGAAGACAATCAAGACCTCCTTACGGAGAAGAATGGTTCCTTTGTATCCTCTACCCTTGTTGATTTTGGATCATGTGTTACCATTTGCTTTTGGTGATCTAGCACTCGTGTGATTGATTCCTTGTCGGTTTAGTGATTCTCTCGTTTTCCCTATGTTTCCCCTTTGTGTTTTCCGCGCGTTCCTCATGTTCCCCCGTAGGATCCACTCCAAACGTGAAAGATCGTCCACATAGGGTTCCGCCCTACATCATCTTGGTATCATGAGCCACGTTGATCACGTTTTTGGAGCCCCTACCCCTCTTTTTCTAGCTTGATTTTGTGTGTTCTTGCCTAAATCCGAAAATCCCCACCAAAAAATAGCCCCAAATTTTTTTGTGATTTGTTGGTTTGATGATGTTTTGTTGATTTTGATCCATGGATTTTCTTGGTTTCTAGTGGATCTAGCATTTCCCCAAGTTTCCCCATCTTTCCTCCATGAAATCTCGTCAATTTTGACCCCGAAATCTCCATTTTCCGCTCAAAATCGCGCCCTCGAACTCGGATCTCGCGTTGACCCCGACCCACCGGACGACCGGCGTTTTACGGACGTCCGGACCCCCATGAAGCACCGGACGTCCGACCTTTCCCGGACGACCGGAACCCCTAACCCGAACCAAATTTACGGATTTCCGACCTTCCCGGACGTCCGACGCCTGGACATCCGACCTTCCCGGACGTCCGTAACCTGTAGTTTCAGACTTCGGCTGATTTTTGTTTTGTCCATAACTAATTCATCCAAACTCCGATTTTGACGTTCTTTAGCTCGTTTTGAAGCTATTGACACCCCATTCCCACAAATATACCACCAACGCCATTTGAATCCATCAAATGTTCCAAAATTTGGAAAGTTTGCCTAGGCCCTCCACCACATCATCCGCATAGCCACCACCGACTTCCGCAACCTAACCCATTTTGTTCATCATAGCATTAGTGGTTGCTTGAGTAGTGATTCGAGTCTCCTAAGGTGTTTAGGCTACTTAGGGAAAATTACTTATTCATCAACCACCACCACCATTTCCGCATAGACGTGCCCACCATACATTTCCACCCCAACTTAACCCAATTTTATTTGAGTTGTGGCTTGTGTCTCCTAAGGTGTTTCGGCTACTTAGGGACGGCAACTTCAACACGGACACGTGTATAGCCATCATTCCACTTCTGCATTGCCAAGTGCAAACCACCACCGATTTCCGCTACCACCATTTGACATTTGTCATTTGTGATTTTGAGTTTGCGGTTTTTCCGTTTCCTAAGGTGTTTCGGCTACTTAGGGACGAGTCTCCATCATCTTGGTATCTACATCAAGAACACCGCCACTCATCATCGCAAAGGACGGTAACCTCGACGATACCATTGTATATTCCCCTTGCTAATTGCATTGATAACCCCTAGCCCATTTTGCGTTACTTGCCTATCGAGACTAGCCATTTGAGTATTGCCGGCAACGTTACTTGTCCACATTAGTGATCATACTTCCCATAGCATACATACCATATCATGGTGGTGCATATATTGGTATCATATCTTGTGTCGCAAGTTTGTTCCTGCATATACACAATTGCTATCTTGGATTGTGCATTGTGCAAAAGTGGCCATACAAAAAAAGAATAAGCTTTTAAGCAAAAGAAGGAGAGCAAAGAGCTTGTAAGCAAGTGCCATAGCATCATACCACATTGCATATAAGATTGTCATATCCGATCATCTTGGATCATCTTGAGAGGAACACCGGGAACCATACATACATAGCATACTTGGGATAAAAGTCCATATATTTTGCATCTTATAGGTTGTGCACAAGTGTCGTATCCACCTATAGGGCAATCGTGCTAGCGTCTCTCTTGAGTTGTGCAACACGAGCGTTTTCCGTGGATTCCACATTTTGTGCTCATTCCTTGGTTGCACGACCCCACTTATCTATCCGTGCGTGTGTTTCCATGTACCTTTCATTGCTATTGGTCTATTTGTTTCACTTGCGAATTTGTGAATCTCTTACAACATTATTGACTCTTGCTAATATTTTGCATTAAATTTTTGTGCCACTATCCTCACCGAGCTCCACCATAAGCTTTACTTGTGTAGGTGTGAGAACCGACAAGGATTGGTACCAATAGTGCTATTTCATTGTCCGCATTTGAGTGAACTTGATTCATTGTCAACATCGGTCAAGGTACTTTGGTATAAGTTCTTCTCTTTCTCCCACTCATATTTGCTCGAGTCTTGTGATGGATAGGCAAGGCATTTCCTCTCCGGTCTACGACAACAATGACGGTGTGAACAACTACATCACCAAAGCGTCAATCTTTGATCTACAACGACAAATGCAAGGCGCACAATCAAGATTGCGAGAGCGCATCGAGAACATCTCCATCGACATTCGTCAATCCGAAGCAAGGAAAAGGGACTACATCGACAAGAAGCTTTCCGCACATAAAGAGGAGCAAGATGCAAGGATGGAGGAGATTAGATCCTTGATCAAGTCGTCTTCCCCTTCGTCATCCTCAAGGCGGCAACATTCAAGACACAAGTCTTCGGAGCGCGGAAACGATGCAAGTGCAAATCGTCCTCGTCCACATCTACATGGCGACCATCATCACGTTCGTGATCCACATAGTCATGAAGGGAAAGTCACCTCCAAGCAACATGTGCACGACGACAACGAACGACATCTACTACGATCTCAAGCACGACAACGACATCATCATCATGAAGATGCTCCACAAGCGCAAATCCACAAGTCCCAACAAGCCCTACTTCACGCCAAGTCCAAGCTTCAAGAGCACAAAAGAAGACCGCGAGACGACCACCACCAAGACAGCGCTACGGCTACACCAACCACTTTGGCATCTTCGCCAAGTGCTATCAAGGCATATTCGCCTTTGGACGTACGGCATCTTCGCCTACTTCCCACGAGTACGCCTACAACAACTTCATCAAGTCCAAGGTGACGATCTACAAGCGAGGGCGACACTTCCATCTTCAGAAGCCCCTCAAGGACGATGGCCGAACATGGGAAACTCCCTTCGGTCATGGAGATGAGCTACGAGGTGCCACATCATATGGGCCTCCAACAACAAGACGGCGACAATACGGTCGAGCAAGGGTGAGGGAGTCCTGGATTAGGGGGTGTCCGGATGGCCGGACTATGACCTTTGGCCGGACTCCCAGACTATGAAGATACAAGATTGAAGACTTCGTCTCGTGTCCGGATAGGGCTTTCCTTGGCGTGGAAGGCAAGCTTGGCGATACGATATGTAGATCTCCTCCCATTGTAACCGACTCTGTGTAACCCTAACCCTCTCCGGTGTCTATATAAACCGGAGGGTTTTAGTCCGTAGGACGAACAACAATCATACCATAGGCTAGCTTCTAGGGTTTAGCCTCTCTGATCTCGTGGTAGATCTACTCTTGTACTACCCATATCATCAATATTAATCAAGCAGGAGTAGGGTTTTACCTCCATCAAGAGAGCCCGAACCTGGGTAAAAACATCGTGTCCCTTGTCTCCTGTTACCATCCGCCTAGACGCACAGTTCGGGACCATCTACCCGAGATCCGCCGGTTTTGACACCGACATTGGTGCTTTCATTGAGAGTTCCTCTGTGTTGTCACCTCTAGGCCCGATGGCTTCTTCGATCATCAACCACGACGCGGTCCAGGGTGAGACTTTTCTCCCCGGACAGATCTTTGTATTCGGCGACTTTGCACTGCGGGCCAATTCGCTTGGCCACCTGGAGCAGATCGAAAGCTACGCCCCTGGCCATCAGGTCAGATTTGGAAGTTTAAACTACATGGCTGACATCCGCGGAGACTTGATCTTCAACGGATTCGAGCCACAGCCGAGCAAACCGCACTATCACGATGGGCATGATCTAGCTCTGCCGCCGGACAGTGCCCAGAACGCCGCTCAGGTGTCCGCTCCGACCCTTAGCTCGGAGCCGACTGCACCAATCGGGGATGGATGCTTGGACACCGCCTCGGAGGCTGCAATCTCTACAGCGATCGAGCCGAATACCAGCCTCGTCCTTTGTGAAGCTCGTGACTCCAAGGTGCCGGACTCCTTTCCAAACTCCGAATCTTCCGCACCCCTTCCGATCGAACCCAACTGGGTCCCGATCATGGAGTTCACCGCCGCGGACATCTTTCAGCACTCTCCCTTTGGCGACATCCTGAATTCACTAAAGTCCCTCTCTTTGTCAGGAGAGCCCTGGCCGGACTATGGTCGGCAAGGTTGGGATGCGGACGACGAAGAATTTCGAAGCCCACCCACAACCCACTTCGTAGCCACTGTCGATGATTTAACCTACATGCTCGACTTCGACTCCGAAGACATCGACGGTATGGATGCCGATGAAGGAGACGACCAAGAGCCAGCGCCTATAGGGCACTGGAAAGCCACCTCGTCATATGACGTATACATGGTGGACACCCCAAAAAAAGGGGATGGCAATGGAACAATGGAGGATGACCCCTCCAAGAAACAGCCTAAGCGCCAGCGTCAGCGGTGCCGCTCTAAATCCCGCCAAAGTAAAAACGGCGAGTCCGGCACCGGACATAGTAACACCCCGGACAGTGCCGAAGACAACCCCCTCCAGCAGGATTCAGCGCAGGAGGATGGAGAAGCCAGTCCTCATAAGAGAGCGGCAGACAGAGAGGTCGAGGACAACAATTATATGCCTCCCTCCGAAGACGAGGCAAGCCTCAACGACAATGAATTTGTCGTGCCTGAGGATCCCGTCGAACAAGAGCGTTTCAAACGCAGGCTTATGGCCATGGCAAGCAACATCAAGAAACAACGGTAGCAGCTTAGAGCTGACCAAGATTTGCTAGCTGACAGATGGACTGAAGTCCGGGCGGCCGAAGAGTACAAACTCGAACGCCCCTCCAAGTGCTACCCAAAGCATAGGATGCTACCCCAATTAGAGGAGGAAGCAACTAAACCTACATCACCAGCGTATGATGCGGCCGATCGGCCATCCCGTGTCCGCGAAAGAGAAGCCTTTCGGCCCTCAACTCAAGCCGCACCCCAACGCCACTCAAAAAGTACCAAGGCACGGGGAAATGCACCGGACCTGCGAGACATACTAGAGGACAAGGCCGGACAAACAAGATCGATCTACGGATCGCATGGGCGCCCCACGGCACGTGACGATAACTGTCACACCGGATATGGATAATATGGCCAGGCCGAACAGGGCAGGCAAAGCTCATATGAGCTACGTCGTGATCTAGCCCAATACAGAGGCGCCGCACACCCACTATGCTTCACAGATGAAGTAATGGATCATCAAATCCCCGAAGGGTTTAAACCCATAAACATCGAATCATACGATGGCACAACAGATCCTGCGGTGTGGATCGAAGATTATCTCCTTCATATCCACATGGCCCCTGTGATGATCTACACGCCATAAAATACCTCCTACTCAAGCTTAAAGGACCCGCTCGGCATTGGCTTAACAGCTTGCCAGAAGAGTCAATTGGTTGCTGGGAGGACCTGGAATCCGCATTCCTTGACAACTTCCAGGGCACTTATGTGCGACCACCTAACGCCGATGACCTAAGCCACATAATTCAGCAGCCAGAGGAATCGGCCAGACAATTCTGGACACGGTTCCTAACCAAGAAAAATCAAATAGTTGACTGTCCGGATGCAGAGGCCCTCGCAGCCTACAAACATAATATCCGTGACAAATGGCTTGCCCGACACCTTGGACAGGAAAAGCCGAAATCCATGGCAGCCCTCACAACACTCATGACCCGCTTTTGCGCGGGAGAAGACAGCTGGCTAGCTCGTAGCAATAACATGACCAAGAGCCCTGGTAATTCGGATACCAAGGACAACAATGGCAGGTCGCGTCGCAACAAGCACAAGCGTCGCATTAATGGCGACAATACTGAGGATACGGCAGTTAATGCCGGATTCAGAGGCTCTAAACCCGGTCAGCGGAAAAAGCCATTCAAAAGAAATACTCCGGGCCCGTCCAGTTTAGACCGGGTACTCGATCGCGCGTGCCAGATACACGGCACCCCCGAACAACCAGCCAATCACACCAACGGGGATTGTTGGGTGTTCAAGCAGGCAGGGAAGTTAAGTGCCAAAAACAGAGACAAGGGGCTGCATAGTTATGACGAGGAGGAGCCCCGGCTGCCGAACAACAGAGGACAGAAGGGCTTCCCCCCACAAGTGCGGACGGTGAACATGATATACGCAACCCACATCCCCAAAAGGGAACGGAAGCGTGCGCTCAGGGGCGTATATGCGTTGGAGCCAGTCGCCCCAAAGTTCAACCCGTGGTCCTCCTGCCCGATCACTTTTGATCGAAGGGACCAACCCACTAGCATTCGTCATGGCGGATTTGCCACATTGGTCCTAGACCCAATCATTGATGGATTTCACCTCACTAGAGTCCTCATGGACGGCGACAGCAGCCTGAACCTGCTTTATCGGGAGACAGTGTGGAAAATGGGCATAGATCCCTCAAGGATTAAACCCACAAAGACGGCCTTTAAAGGCGTCATACCAGGTGTAGATGCCAGTTTTACAGGCTCAGTTACACTCGAAGCGGTCTTCGGATCCCCGGATAATTTCCGAAGCGAAGAGTTAATCTTCAACATAGTCCCGTTCCGCAGTGGCTATCACGCCCTGCTCGGACGAACCGCATTTGCAAAGTTCAATGCGGTGCTGCACTACGCATATCTCAAGCTCAAGATGCCAGGCCCTCGCGGAGTCATTACGGTCAATGGAAACACCGAACACTCTCTCCGAACAGAGGAGCACACGGCAGCCCTCGCGGCGGAAGTACAAAGTAGCCTTTTAAGGCAATTCTCCAGTCCGGCTGTTAAACGGCCGGACACCGTCAAGCGCGCCTGGAGTAACCTACAAGAAGACCATCTGGCATGTTCCGAGCAAGCATAGCAGTGCGTCCCCAACCCCAGCCCTCGCGAGATTGCGAAACCAGTACCATGCGTACATAATTACGCTCTGAAAATACCATGGGCACAAGGGGAGGGGCACGACCACGGCACACCCAGAATGCAGCTCAATCGCACTAGGGGCTCCTGATTTTGTCATTTCTATTCTCTTACTTTCAGGACTCCACTCTTAGGAAGGCCTGTCCGGCAGAACGCTCGCCGAACACACGATGCAACAGCCAGGGAGATAGCAAGCCACGTCAAAAGTCCGGGTGGTCTCTATAACAACCTAAAATACCTATCTTACTTAAAGTTTCACAGCTTGCCCCTGGGGGGGACATGTAAAATAATCCCATCCATTGCTTATCGCACTATTTGTATCGTTCTGCTTTCATAGCAGCCCTTTAAATAAACAATACATAGCTCTTGTCTATTATTGCATTCATTTTTTTCATATAAATATGTTCAGTCATGACATTATGCAACCGTACACTTTGGTACGGCCAATACACCAGGGGCTTCAGCACCCTAGAATACGGTGTGAGAAGACTGAACACTCTCATGAGTGCGGCACCCCGAACTTATAGCATTATATGCATCGGCTCTGAATCATGTCTTTGGTCAATAGTTGGGTTTGCCCGGCTCCCATGTTTTGGTACCTTACGTTTCGCTATATCGGCTAAGGTAGCGCTGGGAGAACTACTGCGATTGTGCCCCATTTGAGCTGGGTTAACACCTCAGTAGAGAAAGCTAAAACTGACCGTCATGATAGGGTGAGAGACCGGTCGTTGTTTGAGAGGTTTTTCGAGTCCCTAAAGACTTATGCCGCTTAGAGCGAGGAGCTGGATTTATCCGGCCTAGGCATGGATAGCGCCCCGAACTCGGTCTTCCGAATACTAGGGGCTTCACCGAAATTTAAAATTATAGAATTCTATGGCTAAGTGAGAGTGATAAAGCATTATAAGTCTGATTGCCTTGTTCGTTGTGCTGAGCGCCTCCCTTGAAGGACCCAAGAATGGGAACAAGAGCGCTCAGGTTTATCCCGAACACCCCAGCACTCGTGGCATGGGGGCAGAAGCCGACGACTTGCATCTCTCAGATTTAATAAACGGCCGCACAGAAGGTAATATTTTAAATTCAAAAAGCGTTACTTAGCGCATATGAACAAGTTTTCAGCGCACAGGATAAACACAAGTGAGTTTACTCAAAAATTACATCCCTGGTACATTCGTCCACTACAAGACGGGCACCCTTCAGGACACCCTCATAATACATCTCGGGCCTGCGATGCTCCTTCCCCTCCGGTGGCCCATCCTTCACCAGCTTCTCAGCATCCATCTTGCCCCAGTGCACTTTGGCATGGGCAAGGGTCCTACGGGCGCCTTCGATGCATACGGAGCGCTTGATGACTTCAAGCCATGGACAGGCATCCACCAGCCGCCGCACCAGCCCAAAGTAGCTCCCAGGCATGGCCTCCCCAGGCCACAGCCGGCCTATAAGGCCCTTCATGGCCTGTTCGGCTGCCTTATGGAGCTCGACCGGCTGCTTCAGCTGGTTGCTCAGGGGCACCGGGTGTCCGGCCTCAGCATACTGGGACCAGAACACTTTCTCCGTCGAGCTCCCCTCCTCGGCCCGGTAGAATGCGGCGGCATCGGATACACTGCGGGGCAGATTTGTGAATGCTCCTGGAGAGCTCCAGAATCGGGTAAGTAACAGGTAATTTACTTTCACGTGCTTGCTTTGCATAAAGAATGCCTTACCCGCCGCTATCTTTTTCATCGCCTCAATTTCTTGAAGGGCCTTTTGGGCTTCGGCCTTGGTAGACTTGGCGCTTTCAAGTGCCGAGGCAAGCTTGGACTCTCGCGTCTTTGAGTCAAGCTCTAAACCCTCGTGTTTCTTCAAGAGAGCATCGAGCTCTTGCCGCACCTCCACCACCCGCGCCTCTTTATTTTCTCGCTCAGTGCACTCCACGGCCGCATTGTCTTTGGCCTTGGACAGCGCTTCCTTCAGGGCCGCCACCTCGGTTGTGGCCCCTGCAACATTCAAGTTGGTCCTGTCATTATTTGCAACCAGGTATTTTTTATATACTTACATAAGGTATTACATACCTTCCTTGTCCTCGAGCTGCTTCTTGGCACGGCCGAGCTTGTTCTCGGACCGCTCGAGGCTTTGCTTCAATGCATCGACCTCCGCAGTTAGTGCGGCAGAGGTCAGCAGCGCAGCCTGCATTCCCATATTGACATATTTATGTTAGACTCCTGCATATATATTTTTTAGATCCTCAGTCCGGCTTTTCTTTCCGAACACCAAACTGAGCATCAGGGGCTACTGTCTATGCGGTAAAATTTCTATATGTTTTAAATACATACCTCAATGACTGTTAGAAGGCTGGTACAGGCTTCTGTCAGCCCGCTCTTGGTGGACTGAACCTTCTGAATCACCGCACTCATAACAGTGTGGTGCTCCTCGTCGATGGAGGCGCCGTTAAGCACCTCCATCAAATTGTCCGGCGCCTCCGGTTGGACGGAGGCCGCCGGCGTCGTAGGCTTTCCCTTCTTGCGAGGGGGGCTCCTGCCGGACTCCGGAATCACTGAAGGTTCCGAAGCGGTGTCCGGCCCAGGGCCGGACTTAGATCCCTCTGGGGCTTCATCCCCTTTGGGCCTGGAGTCTGGGAGGTCGCCTTGCGGCGCCTCCAGGACCACCTCCTCCCGGTTTAGCCCCTTTTGGGACTCCACCTCGGCATCGTCCGTAGGGCGAGGGGAGGAGGCCGTCGGGAGTGAAGCGCTATTGACATCCGACGAATCCAGGGAGCCGCTAGACGAATCGCCGAGCTAAGCCTTGGGCGGACTGCATGATTGAATTCAGCGTCAGAAGGTATTGTACAATAGAGGAACGCCATAAGTTATTCTGGTATCCGGATACTTATGATTTTGCCAGGGGCTTGGCCCTGGATGGCCATTCCTCTCCGCCGTTGTCGGCGTCGGAGGCGTAGTCCGGAAGAAGGGTCTTCCCCTTCTTGGACCCTTTGGCCTCCCAAGTTGGGGCGGCCTTCCTTTTCTTTCCTCCCCCCGCTGGAGGGGGAGAGGCTTCTTCTTCCCCCTCCTCGTCTTCGGAGGCGGAGGGTGCTTCGGGGTCGTCGGGCGATGAATCCGACACCACCAGGCGTCGGGAACTCTTTCGAGTCCCCGTGGCCTTCTTCTTGGCCTTCTTCTCCGGCACCACGTGAGGTGCCGGAACCAGCAGCTTCGTCAAGCGGGCGTCTGCTGGGCCTTCGGGCAAAGGAGTCGGACAGTCGATCTGTCCGGCCTTCTTCTGCCAGTCCTGTTAAAGGAATGGGAGTTTAGATCCCGCATAGAGTCAAACTATGAAAAATCAGTACCCTATAATGGGTAAACTAAGCTTACCGCGCTGGCTTGGCGCTTCGCGCAGAATCCGCGATCCTCGGTGATGGGAGGGTGAACTTCGAAGCCCTTGAAAAGCACCTTCCAAGCGTCTTCGTGCGTTGTGTCGAAGAGCCTGGACAAAGTTTGGTGCTGGGCCGGGTCGAATTCCCACAAACTAAAAGCCCGTTGTTGACACGGGAGGATCCGGCGGAAGAGCATGACCTGTACTATGGTGACAAGTTTGACCTTCCTGTCGATTAGATCTCTGACGCAGGTTTGGAATCCGGTCACCTCTGCCGAATTACCCCATGATAGGCCCGTCTCTTTCCATGAGGTGAGCCGTGTGGGGATGCCAGATCGGAATTTGGGGAACGCTGCCCATTCAGGGTCACGCGGCTCGGTGATGTAGAACCACCCCGATTGCCACCCTTTGATGGTTTCCATGAAGGTGCCCTCGAGCCATGTGACATTGGCCATCTTGCCCACCATGGCGCCTCTGCACTCTGCTTGCCGGCCGCCCACGACCTTCGTCTTAACGCTGAAGGTCTTTACCCATAAGCCGAAGTGGGGTTTGATGCGGAGGAAGACCTCACACACGACGATAAACGTCGAAATGTTGAGGATAAAGTTTGGGGCCAGATCATGGAAATCCAGGCCGTAGTAGAACATGAGCCCCCGGACAAATGGGTGAAGAGGAAAGCCCAGTCCGCGGAGGAAATGGGGGAGAAATACCACCCTCTCATCGGGCCTAGGGGTGGGGATGAGTTGCCCCTCATCTGGGAGCCGATGCGCAATGTCGTTAGACAAGTATCCGGCCTTCCTCAACTTCTTGATTTGCCCCTTGGCAACGGAGGAGGCCATCCACCTGCCTCCCGCTCCGGACATGATTGGAGAAGGTTGAGGTGGGAAGTGCGTACTTGGGCGCTGGAGCTCGAGTGCGTGGAAATGGATAAGCAAAGGAGGAAGAAGGCGTAGATTGAAAGGGCGGATCCTTATCCCCTTATATGGGCGGTCGAAACTATGTGCCCCCACCAGCCTAGTAAAACTCGCTTATCTCCCAAGCGCCGCGATTAATGGTGCGGTTGGGTTACCCACTCCCGTATTGATGAAGGATCCCGGAATAAGGGGACACGATCTCTGCTTTGACAAGACGTGCCAAGGAAACCGCCTCGCTAAATACGCTGAGGTGGGACAGTAAAACAATTCGAATAAAGGCTTGGCTATGGCGTGATGTCACACTACGGAATACATCAGCAGATTAGATTTGTGTAAATATTATTCTCTCTACGGTGGTATGTGGAACTTATTTTGCAGAGCCGGACACTATCCTTGTGTTCAACATCTTCTATGAAGTATTCGGAGGAGGAACCCGCCTTGCAATGCCGAAGACAATTTGCGCGCCGGACTCGTCGTCATTGAAGCCTGGTTCAGGGGCTACTGAGGGAGTCCTGGATTAGGGGGTGTCCGGATGGCTGGACTATGACCTTTGACCGGACTCCCGGACTATGAAGATACAAGATTGAAGACTTCGTCACGTGTCCGGATAGGGCTTTCCTTGGCGTGGAAGGCAAGCTTGGCGATACGATATGTAGATCTCCTCCCATTGTAACTGACTCTGTGTAACCCTAACCCTCTCTGGTGTCTATATAAACCGTAGGGTTTTAGTCCGTAGGACGAACAACAATCATACCATAGGCTAGCTTCTAGGGTTTAGCCTCTCTGATCTCGTGGTAGATCTACTCTTGTACTACCCATATCATCAATATTAATCAAGCAGGAGTAGGGTTTTACCTCCATCGAGAGGGCTCGAACCTGGGTAAAAACATCGTGTCCCTTGTCTCCTGTTACCATCCGCCTAGACGCACAGTTCGGGACCCCCTACTCGAGATCTGCCGGTTTTGACACCGACAAAGGGCCATCCCCTTCGACTACGACGACGAGCGCGAACCTCTTCAACAACATGAAGACGGCGCCCATATTGGACTCATACTCCGAGTCATGCTACGCGACTGCACATGGAGACATTTGCACCAACATCTCTCCGACACCCACATATGTTGAGATGCCCCAAGTGCCATGTGTGGAGAGCCACCACCACATGAGTGACATGAGTGACTCCACCATACATGATATTGAGAGCATTTCCTATGAGAGGATGAGTGTGACCACCACTAGCCCCACACATGAGAGCATGCCACACACCTATGTGAGGTTGAGCGCCATTTGAGTGACTCCACCAACCATATGAGTGAGAGCATCCTTGAGGGAGGGAGTGAGCCACAACACATAGTGAGTGAGGTAGTTGACACGGCATGTGAGGCCACTATGATTCCTAATGACTTAACCTCTACTCCTAGTGTATTTTCTTCTTTGGTGCTAGGTCTCCTACATGATGACATGCCTATCCTCGGCGAGTCCATCCCTCCAATGGGAAAACCGATGGCCATGGTGGACGATGATGCACCCCCCACATGGTTCCATCAAGATGAAGATGACAACGAGACGATCTTCAACACCTCACCTACAACACATGAGCTACGCTCCAAAGGTAATATAGGTGATGGTGCTTCTCTTGTCCCACTAGTGGACTCTCTTGACATCGATTGCTCCCATGATGTTGACCCACCTATTCCCATGCTTGATGCTAGTGCGACTTCTTCATGTCTTGACTTGCCTATTTATGATGAATATGATGATGAGCATGTTGAGTTGCCTAGTTGTGATGCTATGCTCCATAGGATTTCATGTGAAAATTCTTTTGGTCACATCATGTTTGACAATCCATTGAACTTGTCATATGCTATGAGTGAGATCTCCCATATTGCATCTTTACAATCTCAACATAGTAACTATGCATGCCCCATTAAAATAAATCCTATTTGCACTTATGGCATAGATGACGAGATGATGGTCATGGCTTTTGCTTCTCTTGTGATGATATTGCCATGCTTCCTTTACATGATTTGCGCAATTCATCTAATATGTCATGCCATGATCACATTGTTCCAAATATGCATTGTTTTGGATGTTGTCAATATTCTCCATGTGATGTTTCCATTAATGCTCATGAGGACAACCCCATAGTTTCCTCATACATGTTTGGAGATTTTGATTCATCCCATCCTTTGCATGACTTCCATGATTGCTTGCACCATATGCATTCCATGAATAACAATGCTCTAGATATTTCTCATGATGCATTACATCCTTTGAGTCTCCATTATGACATACATCATAACAAACCTCTCATGATGGATGACATGTTTATATATCACGCATCTCATTTATTTGAGCATTGGATATTTTGTGCTAACCGACACATGCCCGTGCGCATCATGATGGATGATGTGTACATATACCATGCACACACAATTTTCTCTTTGTCTTTGTTTTGTGTAGGTACTCATGTATACTCGTCAACCTCTCAATCCCAATAGTTGACGAAACAAGCTCTTGAGAGCAACGATGCTTTGGGATCCCGTGGACTATCCTTACCACCATTCCGTTCGCGCAAGGACTACGCGCATCTCTTCTACTTGGCTCTTACACGACTATGGGCTATTTACCACTTGTCACCTTATGCTCATTTTCCCGTGTTCACTTTGCATGTTATACTTGCTTCTATGCCTTTGCCATGCAATTGTGACCCTTGCTTGCATCTACCCATGATTCACCATTATGATACTTCTATGTGTATTTGCATGCTTGGTGGAGATACTTGTAGCTATTGCCTCGATTTCTTTGTGCCCCATGCTATTGATACTTGTTGTGTTGGGAGAGTCATGATGACCCATTGCTATTTACATATGGCTTCTCACCAATACATTCATGCTATATTCCTCATATCTTGCGTTCATGCTTGTGCTATGACATGTGAATTATTCATGCCCACTATTTGCACACATGACATGCTTGCTTTGATTCCTCCTAGTATGTTGCATCTTCGCACTACTAGATTGCTTGACTTGATTGCTATAATTGCTTGCTATGTTGCATCACCCATGTTCCACTCTTACTCGCTTTCTTGGGTTGATGACCTATATGCTCATGCCTCTCACATGATATATCTTGATCATTGTCTCTTGTGTCCATTAGTTGCCTCTTTCATATCCACTTATATTGAGTGCAACCATACTATACTTATTGATCCTAGAGACTATGACAACTTACTTGTGATGCATGCTTGTCTACTTGAGCCTATTGTATTTGGTTGTTCTTGCATCTTATGCCTCCAAACTATGAAATGCTCCCTTGTCCTTTCTTATGATGAGCATGATGCATACACTTGTTGGGTATCTTATCACACGAATGATAGGTTTTGCACTTTCGCCAACCTCATTTTTTTCCGGGTGTTTGTCATGTTCTTTCGTTTTGAAGGATTCACAAGGCGGTACGATCACGAGACATTTTGTTTATGAGAAGGCATACTCGATGCGCAACTACATCATCCTTGAGACACTCCTAAAGGTGACCTCTTTCCCTTTGAGCCATCCTCAAATACGCATATTGGATGGGTCACTCTTTCATTGTTGTTTCCTTCTTGTTATCTACATGATACATCTCGTGAACGGAGGAACGACATTGAAGATTGGCTACATGGACCTTCACATTGAGGAGCGCTCGCACTTAGTGGATGCACCTTCGAAACTCCACTCATGCCTCGACATCGAGCTTTGGTACACCAACACCTCCATATTTGTTGATTGTGATCATATATGTCATGCTCGATGGACATATCATACTCACCACAAGTTTGCACCCCATGCATGGATTGACTCACATTATGCTTGTCTTGTTGCATCTATTTCCATGTCATCCATGATATATGAGCTTGTGCACTTCCTTAGCAAATTTGTTGCAATCTTCCTTGATGGCATATTCATACATCATGATCATATTGTCGACCATTGATGTCTACTACACAACCTTCTGCTTGTAGACATTGTTGTGCCTGCAAGTGCACAGGTTTGTAGGACAGTAGCAAATTTCCCTCAAGTGGATGACCTAAGGTTTATCAATCCGTAGGATGCGTAGGATGAAGATGGTCTCTCTCAAACAACCCTGCAACCAAATAGCAAAGAGTCTCTTGTGTCCCCAACACACCCAATACAATGGTAAATTGTATAGGTGCACTAGTTCGGCGAAGAGATGAAGATACAAGTGCAAAATAGATAGTAGATAAAGGTATTTGTAATATGAAATTATAAAAACAGCAAGGTAACAAGTGGTAAAAGTGAGCGTAAACGGTATTTCAATGATAGGAAACAAGGCCTAGGGTTCATACTTTCACTAGTGCAAGTTCTCTCAACAATAATAACATAGATAGATCATATAACAAGCCCTCAACATGCAACAAAG
The DNA here is from genome assembly GCF_002162155.2 of Triticum dicoccoides. Taxonomy (NCBI): domain Eukaryota; kingdom Viridiplantae; phylum Streptophyta; class Magnoliopsida; order Poales; family Poaceae; genus Triticum; species Triticum dicoccoides. The sequence goes on along the minus strand of NC_041387.1, from coordinate 613,359,679 downwards.
AGTCACTCCAAAGCCACTAATAGCAGAGAACAAACGTAGAGATTATGGTAGGGTACGAAACCACCTCAAAGTTATTCTTTCGGATCGATCTATAAAAGAGTTCGTACTAGAATAACACCTTAAGACACAAATCAACCAAAACCCTAATGTCACCTAGATACTCCATTGTCACCTCAAGTATCCGTGGGCATGATTATACGATATGCGTCATACAATCTCAAATTCATCCAACCAACATAAAAGTACTTCAAAGAGTGCCCCAAAGCTACTACCGGAGAGTCAAGAATGTGTGCCAACCCCTATGCACAGGTTCCCAATGTCACGAAACCCGCAAGTTGATCACCAAAACATACATCAAGTGGCACATGATATCCCATTGTCACCACAGATAATCACGGCAAGACATACATCAAGTGTTCTCATAAAGACTCAATCCGATAAGATAACTTCAAAGGGGAAACTCAATTCATCACAAGAGAGTAGAGGGGGAGAAACATCATAAGATCCAACTACAATAGCAAAGCTCGGGATACATCAAGATCGTGCCATAGAGAAACACGAGGGAGAACACGAGAGAGAGAGAGAGATCAAACACATAGCTACTGGTACATACCCTCAACCCCGAGGGTGAACTACTCCCTCCTCGTCATGGATAGCACCGGGATGATGAAGATGGCCACCGGTGATGGGATCCCCCTCCGGCAGGGTGCCGGAATAGGGTCCCGATTGGTTTTTCGTGGCTCTGGAGGCTTGCAGTGGCGGAACTCCCGATCTAGGTTCTGTTTTGGTAGTTTTAGGGTACAAGAGTATATATGGGTGCAGGGGGTACGTCGGAGGAGCTATGGGGGCCCCACGAGGTAGGGGGCGCGCCCAGGGGTGCGCGCCCCCCACCTTCGTGGGCAGCCCGTATCTCCCCTGACGTGCACTCCAAGTTCCCTGGGTTGCTTTCCTTCCAAAAATAACTTCTCCAGTTGATTTCGTTCCGTTTTGACTCCGTCTGATATTCCTTTTCCTCGAAACACTGAAATAGGCATAAAACAGCAAATCTGGGCTGGGCCTCCGGTTAATAGGTTAGTCCCAAAAGTAATATAAATGTGGATAATAAAGCCCATTATTGCCTAAAATAGTAGATAAAGTAGCATGGAGCAATCAAAAATTATAGATATGTTGGAGACGTATCAAGCATCCCCAAGCTTAATTCCTGCTCGTCCTCGAGTAGGTAAATGATAAAAAGAATTTTTGATGCGGAGTGATACTTTGGCATAATTTCAATGTAAATCTTCTTAATTGTGGTATGAATATTCATATCCGAAAGATTCAAGACAAAAGTTCATATTGACATAAAAGTAATAATACTTCAAGCGTACTAATGAAAGCAATCATGTCTTCTCAAAATAGCATGGTTAAAGAAAGTTATCCCTACAAAATCATATAGTCTGGCTAAGCTCTATCTTCATCACACAAAGTATTTAATCATGCACAACCCTGATGACGAGCCAAGAAATTGTTTCATACTTTAGTAATCTCAAACTTTTTCAACTTTCACGCAATACATGAACGTGAGCCATGGACATAGCACTATAGGTGGAATAGAATGGTGGTTGTAGAGAAGACAAAAAAGGAGAAGATAGTCTCACATCAACTAGGAGTATCAATGGGCTATGGAGATGCCCATTAATAGATATCAATGTGAGTGAGTAGGGATTGCCATGCAATGGATGCACTAGAGCTATAAGTATATGAAAGCTCAACAAAAGAAACTAAGTGGGTGTGCATCCAACTTGCTTGCTCACGAAGACCTAGGGCACTTTTGAGGAATCCCATCATTGGAATATACAAGCCAAGTTCTATAATGAAAAATTCTCACTAGTATATGAAAGTGACAACATATGAGACTCTCTATCATGAAGATCATGGTGCTACTTTGAAGCACAAGTGTGGTAAAAGGATAGTAGCATTGTCCCTTCTCTCTTTTTCTCTCATTTTTTTTATTTTGGTTGTCCTCTTTGGCCTCTTTTTTTTGGGCTTCTTTGGCCTCTTTTATTTTTCATAGAGTCCGGAGTCTCATCCCGACTTATGGGGGAATCATAGTCTCCATCATCCTTTCCTCACTGGGACAATGCTCTAATAATGATGATCATCACACTTTTATTTTTCTTACAACTCAACAATTACAACTCGATACTTAGAACAAAATATGACTCTATATGAATGCCTCCGGCGGTGTATCGGGATATGTAATGAATCAAGTGTGACATGTATGAAAGAATTATGAACGGTGGGTTTGCCACAAATACAATGTCAACTACATGTTCATGCAAAAAGCAATATGAAAAAAGTAATGTGTGTCATATGAACGGAACGGTGGAAAGTTGCATGGCAATATATCTCGGAATGGCTATGGAAATGTCATGATAGGTAGGTATGGTGGCTGTTTTGAGGAAGGTATATGGTGGGTGTATGATACCGGCGAAAGGTGCGCGATATTTGAGAGGCTAGCAATGGTGGAAGGGTGAGAGTGCATATAATCCATGGACTCAACATTAATCAAAGGAAGTCATGCACTTATTGCAAAAATTTAGAAGTCATCAAAAACCAAAGTACTAAACGCATACTCCTAGGGGGATAGATCAGTAGGAAAAGACCATCGCTCGTCCCCGACTGCCACTCATAAGGAAGACAATCAATAAATAAAATTGTGCTCCGACTTCATCACAAAGCGGTTCACCATACGTGCATGCTACGGGAATCACAAAATTCAACACAAGCATTCTTTAAATTCATAATCACCCCAACTAGCATTGCTTTGATATTATCACCTCCATATCTCAAAACAATTATCAAGCATCAAACTTATCTTAGTATTCAACGCACTCAAAAGAAAGTTTCACAAAGCTTGAATACCAAGTATATTATCTTTAAGCAAATTACCATGCTATTAACGACACTCAGAATAATCTAAGTGAAGCATGAGAGATCAATAGTTTCTTTAAAACAAATCCACCACCCTGCTCTAAAAGATCTAAGTGAAGTACTAGAGCAAAAATTATTACGCTCAAAAGATATAAGTGAAGCACATAGAGTATTCCAGCAAATTCCAAATCATGTATGGCTCTCTCATTAAATAATTTCAGATCTTGGTATCTTATTCAAACATAAAGCAAAACAAAATAAATGACAATGCAAGGATAGCATAACTCATGTGAAGAAGCAAAAACTTAGGCTCAACCGATACTAACCGATAGTTGTTGAAGAAGAAAGGCGGAATACCTACCTGGGCATCCCCAAGCTTAGATGCTCGAGACTTCTTGAAATATTATCTTGGGGTGCCTTGGGCATCCCCAAGCTTGATCTTTTGTGTCTCCTTAATTCCTCTCATATCATGGTTTCTCTTTTTATCAAAAGCTTCATTCAGAACAAACTCAACAAGAACTCGTGAGATAGGTTAGTATAAACCAATGCAAAACCTTATCATTTTCTACTGTAACAAATCACTTAAATAATTATTCAACATTGCATACTAAATGCATCTGCATATTTAATACTCCTATCCTCAAATAGAATCATTAAACAAACAAACATATGCAAACAATGCAACCATAACAGCAATCTATCAAAACAGTATAGTCTGTAAAGAATGCAAGAGTAACAATACTTCCCTGACTCCAAAAATTATTAACTAAAATTCCCACTGTAATAAATTTATCAGAGCTTAATATTCAAAAAGATTCAATGTTATACCATTCTCTGACTTTTCTAGGGAATTTTTGCAACAGCGGTAAACTTTCTGTTTTCAAACAGCAACATGTATACTAGCAAAATAAGCATGGCAAAGGCTATCCTTGACTTTTTTATTGAAACTAAAGATGCAAAGCATTATTATAACTAACAGAAAGAAAAAAATAACAAAATAAAATGACTCTCCAAGCAAAACACATATCATGTGGCGAATAAAAATATAGTTCCAAGTAAAGTTACCGATGAACGAAGACGAAAGAGGGGATGCCTTCCGGGGCATCCCCAAGCTTAGTTGCTTGGTTGTCCTTGAATATTACCTTGGGGTGCCTTGGGAATCCCCAAGCTTAGGCTCTTGCCACTCCTTATTCCATAGTCCATCAAATCTTTACCCAAAACTTGAAAACTTCAACCACAAAAAACATAACACAAAACTTGTAAGCTCCGTTAGTATAAGAAAATAAATCACCACTTAGGTACTGTAATGAAATCATTATAAATTCATATTTGTGTTATATCTACTGTATTCTAACATCTCTATGGTTCATACCACTTAATACTAGCCATAGATGCATCAAAATAAGCAAACAACACAATGAAAACAGAATCTGTCAAAAACAGAACAGTCTGTAGTAATCTGTATCAAACGTATACTTCTGGAACCCCAAAAATTATGAAATAAATTTCTGGACCTGAGTAATTTGTCTATTAATCATCTTCAAAAAGAATCAACCTAAAATTACTCTCCAGTAAACAATGGCAGCCATTCTCGTGAGCGCAAAAGTTTCTGTTTTCTACAGCAAGATCATATAAACTTCACCCAAGTCTTCCCAAAGGTTCTTCTTGGCACTTTATTGAAACAAAAGCTATAAAACATGATTAATACAGTAGCATAATCATGTGGGCACACAAAAACAGTAAGGATAAATATTGGGTTGTCTCCCAACAAGCGTTTTTCTTTAATGCATTTCTAGCTAGGCATCATGATGACAAGGATGCTCACATAAAAGATAAGAAATGAAACAAAAAGAGAGCATCATGAAGAATATGACTAGCACATTTAAGTCTAACCCACTTCCTATGCATAGGGATTTTGTGAGAAAATAACTTATGGGAACAATAATCAACTAGCATAGGAAGGTAACACAAGCATAACTTCAAGATTTTCAGCACACATAGAGAGGAAACTTGATATTATTGCAATTCCTACAAGCATATGTTACTCTCTCATAATAATTTTCAGTAGCATCATGAATGAATTCAACAATATAACCAGCACCTAAAACATTCTTTTCATGATCTACAAGCATAGAAAATTTACTACTCTCTACATGAGCAAATTTCTTCTCATGAATAGTAGTGGGAGCAAACTCAACAAAATAACTATCATGTGATTGAAATTAAGATCAAGATGACACGTTTCATGGTTATCATTTTCTTTAAAGCATTCGTTTCATCACAATAATCATCATAGATAGGAGGCATGCTTTCATCATAGTAAATTTTCTCATCAAAACTTGGGGGACAAAAAATATCATCTCCATCAAACATAGCTTCCCCAAGCTTGTGGCTTTGCATATCATTAGCATCATGGATATTCAAGGAATTCATAATAACAACATTGCAATCATGCTCATCATTCACATATTTTATGCCAAGCATTCTATGTAATTCTTCTTCTAGCACTTGAGCACAATTTTCCGTTCCATCATACTCACGAAAGATATTAAAAAGGTGAAGCGTATGAGACAAACTTAACTCCATTTTTTTGTAATTTTCTTTTATAACTAAACTAGTGCTAAAACAAGAAACAAAAAGATTCGATTGCAAGATCTAAAGATATGCCTTCACTTACCTAGCCTCCCCGGCAACGGCGCCAGAAAAGAGCTTGATGTCTACTACACAACCTTCTTCTTGTAGATGTTGTTGGGCCTGCAAGTGCACAGGTTTGTAGGACAGTAGCAAATTTCCCTCAAGTGGATGACCTAAGGTTTATCAATCCGTAGGAGGCGTAGGATGAAGATGGTCTCTCTCAAACAACCTTGCAACCAAATAGCAAAGAGTCTCTTGTGTCCCCAACACACCCAATACAATGGTAAATTGTATAGGTGCACTAGTTCGGCGAAGAGATGAAGATACAAGTGCAAAATAGATAGAAGATAAAGGTATTTGTAATATGAAATTATAAAAACAGCAAGGTAACAAGTGGTAAAAGTGTGCGTAAACGGTATTTCAATGATAGGAAACAAGGCCTAGGGTTCATACTTTCACTAGTGCAAGTTCTCTCAACAATACTAACATAGATAGATCATATAACAAGCCCTCAACATGCAACAAAGAGTCACTCCAAAGCCACTAATAGCGGAGAACAAACGTAGAGATTTTGGTAGGGTACGAAACCACCTCAAAGTTATTCTTTCGGATCGATCTATAAAAGAGTTCGTACTAAATAACACCTTAAGACACAAATCAACCAAAACCCTAATGTCACCTATATACTCCATTGTCACCTCAAGTATCCGTGGGCATGATTATACGATATGCGTCACACAATCTCAGATTCATCCAACCAACATAGAAGTACTTCAAAGAGTGCCACAAATCTACTACCGGAGAGTCAAGAACGTGTGCCAACCCCTATGCATAGGTTCCCAATGTCACGAAACCTGCAAGTTGATCACCAAAACATACATCAAGTGGAACATGATATCCCATTGTCACCACAGATAATCACGGCAAGACATACATCAAGTGTTCTCATAAAGACTCAATCCGATAAGATAACTTCAAAGGGAAAACTCAATTCATCACAAGAGAGTAGAGGGCGAGAAACATCATAAGATCCAACTACAATAGCAAAGCTCAGGATACATCAATAATGTGCCATAGAGGAACACGAGAGAGAGAGAGAGATCAAACACATAGCTACTGGTACATACCCTCAGCCCCGAGGGTGAACTACTCCCTCCTCGTCATGGATAGCGCCGAGATGATGAAGATGGCCACCGGTGATGGGATCCCCCTCCGGCAGGGTGCCGGAACAGGGTCCCGATTGGTTTTTCATGGCTCTGGAGGCTTGCGGCGGCAGAACTCCCGATCTAGGTTCTGTTCTGGTAGTTTTACGGTACAAGAGTATATATGGGTGTAGGGGGTACGTCGGAGGAGCTACGGGGGCCCCACGAGGCAGGGGGGCGCGCGCCCCACCCTCGTGGGCAGCACGTATCTCCCCTGACGTGCACTCCAAGTTCCCTGGGTTGCTTTCCTTCCAAAAATATCTTATCCAGTTGATTTCGTTCCATTTTGACTCCGTCTGATATTCCTTTTCCTCGAAACACTGAAATAGGCATAAAGCAGCAAATCTGGGTTGGGCCTCCAGTTAATAGGTTAGTCCCAAAAATAATATAAAAGTGGATAATAAAGCCCAATATTGCCTAAAATAGTAGATAAAGTAGCATGGAGCAATCAAAAATTATAGATACGTTGGAGACGTATCAACCATCAGTTGCATGATAGCTTACACATATTGAGCATCCATTGCCATATTCATGCTATTGATAAACCGTCTCACTATGACATCATTTTGCACCGTGGTTGCATTGATCATATTTACAACACATTTATGTGCACAATGATTGCATTTCCTCCCATGAATGCATTGCATCTCATTCTAGATCATCTTGATAAGCTTAATGCGCTTTGTCACGACCAATCTTGCTGCACGGACTCATTCTTGCATGATGGACACTTTGTGTGCGCTAACCATTGTATTTCCGAGTGTTGCTTGTGTTTGCTCTTTTTGCATGTATATCACTCCGGCGACACCTTGGACTACTTGGATTGCGCAATGCCTTCATCTATGTCCAACTACAAGTCCGTCCACGACAACCGTTTCCATGGTGATGAGGATCACGATCTGAGGTCCGATCTTTCCCAAGGGGGGGAGATGATGCGGAGCATCCCACGTTCATCCCCATGTACACTCCGACTACTCTCCAAACCCTGAGAGGACTTATGACGAGACCTCAACTATACGCCATTGGACACAAGGTGAACTCGCTCCTCTCCGAATTGTCACTTTCCATATGTGAGACATGGCTACTACCTCAAACGTGTGTGCTATGCATGTCCAGGAACCAAGAGGAAGGCCATGGAACAGCTACGAGCATTGGAGAAGACGGCAAGGACACCAAGCGCGAGGAACAAGAGGAAGAGCTACTGGGAAGCTACAGTGCTCGGACGTCCGACAGCCGCCGGACAACCGACGATCTTTGGATGTCCGACGCCTGGAGATTCCACCAGCCAAATCGACTGCAGCCGAGGCAACCTACAGCGCCCGGACGACCGCCAGACACTGGACGTCCGATGACTCCCAGGGCCACGGACGACCGACACCACCGGACGACCGAACGACCAGCACCCGAGCCAAAACTACGGAAGTCCGGCATCTCCGGACGTCCGGACCGTCCTGAAGCTCCGGACGTCCGACACCTGTGTGGCCGCAGCCACGGGCTTATGCCCTTGTACCCCTTCATTTGGACTCCCATTTGCACTACGACTATAAATAGGTCTCTCCCACCTCCTAGCTAGGTTTAGCATTGGTTTAGCTCATATTTTGTGTGAGAGCCTTGCTCATCCACTCGGTTACTTCTCCTCGGAGCTCACGACCTCTTCAGAGAAGATCCCCCGAGCGGATTCAAGACCCCTTTCTAGGGAAGACAATCAAGACCTCCTTACAGAGAAGAACGGTTCCTTTGTATCCTCTACCCTTGTCGATTTTGGATCATGTGTTACCATTTGCTTTCGGTGATCTAGCACTCGTGTGATTGATTCCTTGTCGGTTTAGTGATTCTCTCGTTTTCCCCGTGTTTCCCCTTTGTGTTTTCCGCATGTTCCTCGTGTTTCCCCGTAGGATCCACTCCAAACGTGAAAGATCGTCCACATAGGGTTCCGCCCTACATCAAGAAGGCTGCTGATCTGATTCTGGAGCCGTGTGGGTCTCTGGAATAATATTCGGTTGGGGGCTGAATAGAGTGTTGTCCCCATCACCGGTCTCCATAGGGGTTGATTTTACCCTCTCTTCGGCGACAGAGGTGTTACCCTCTGCCGCCACCTTCATTGCTTCTTGTACCTCCCCATGAGCTGGAGAGGTTCTTTGGGATAACACTTCGGTGTTATCCGTGGCAGTGGGTGGAGAGATCCGCGGAGGCGACTTGCTCTCCATCGTGTCCGTCCCTAGCGAGTTCCCTGATGACGATGATCATTGGGGGAGATCGCGAGTCGGGCTATAATGTGCAATTCAGTATGTTAAAATAATAAGGCATAACATCGGATATGTGTATGGTGTCTTCGAATACTTACGATTCAGCCAAGGGCTTCGACCTGGGGTGCCACTTTGCGATGGCATCAGCATCCACTTCGGAATCATCCGAAAGGGAGGGTTTTCCCTTCTTGGTCGCCTCTGCCTCCAGATCCATGGAAGTCTCCCTTTTCTTCTTCCTCTCCTTAGGGGGAGAGTTACTCTCTTCCTCCTCTACGTCTTCGTGATGAGAGGAGGAGCTCTCAGAGTCTTCAGACACGTCGTCCGAAGCACCCTTATGATGGAGGCCACCTCTGGTCTCCTTGCCCTTCTTCTTGGCCTTCTTCTCCGGTGCCTGATACGGTGCTGGAACCAGCATCTTTGTCAGCAAGGGGGTGGCCTGGTCCTCGGGCAGCGGAGCCAGACATTTGATCTGCTCCGCCTTCTTTGTCTAGCCCTGTGGGAGTAAGAGAGTTCAATATAATCCTTGAATTTGCAAATAGAAGTTATCGTAAAACTTACAGGAGTGGCCGGACGTGCGCAGTCATAGCCGCGGTCTTCGGTTATCTCTGGCCATGACTTTTGAGCCTTGAAGAGCAGCTTCCATATATCTTCATGTGTCGTGCTGAAGAACTGTTGTAGGGTCCGGAGACTGGTCGGGTCGAATTCCCACATGTATTGAGTCCGCTGTTGGCAAGGAAGAATCCGGCAAAAAAGCATCACCTGGATCACGCTGGCAAGGCTAGTGTTCTTGTTTATCATGCCCTTGACGCGGCTCTCCAGCGTTGTCACCTCGTCAGGCGACTCCCAATCTAGACCCTTATTGATCCAGGATGTAAGCCGCATCAGGGGCCCGGATTTGAACTCAGGGGTGGCGGCTCATGTGACGTCGCGGGGTTCTGTGATATAGAGCCACTCCTACTGCCATCCCTTGACGCTCTCCACAAAGGTCCCCTTTGGCCAGGTGACGTTGGGGAGTTTGCTCACCATGGAACCACCACACTCCGCGTGTTGGCCCTCGACCACCTTTGGCTTCACATTGAAGACCTTGAGCCATAGGCCGAAGTGGGGAGGGACGCGGAGGAATGCCTCGCACATGACAACAAACGCCGAAAGGCTGAGGAAAGAATTTGGGGCTAGATCATGAAAATCTAGCCCATAGTAGAACATGAGACCGCGGACGAAAGGATGAAGGGGAAATCCTAGTCCGCGAAGGAAATGGGGGATGAACACTACCCTTTCATTGGGCTCCAGAGTGGGAATGATCTGCTTTTTAGCAGGGAGCTGATGGACTATGTCCGTGGCCAGATACCCAGCCTCGCGGAGCTCCTTGATGTTCTCCTCTGTAACAGAGGAGGCCATCCACTTGCCCTGCGCTCCAGATCCAGACATGGCTAGGAGTGTTTGGTGGCGATGGAAAGGATTGAGACTTGGGCGCTGGAGCTCGAATGGCAGATAGGCAGAGGAGGAAGAAGGCGTGGGGTAAAAGGATGGATCATTATCTTCTTATAAAGGCAGTGGATGTCAAGCGCCCCCTCACAAGCCTTAAATCTCGCCTATTCCCAAGGGGACGTGTGAATGGCATGGTTGGATTATCCAAGCCCCTGTTAATGAGAATCCCGTGATAAGGGGACATGATCTCTGCTTTGACAAGACGTATCAATGGTCGTGCCTCGCAGTATCAAACGGGTCTATAAAACGGTTCAGAATGCTAACAAGGCCAGGACATAACGCCTTGCCGTAAAAATCACCTACGGACGTGACTTATTTCGTTCCGAATATTTTTGCCCTTACAGCTTAAGGCTGTAATTTTTTAATAAAGCCGGATACAGCTGTTTTGCATGGAGGACTGCGTTGGAGTATTTGGAGAAGGAACCCGCCTTGCAATGCCGAAGACAATCTTCACCGAATACATCGTCATTAAAGCCCCATTCAGGGGCTACTGAGGGAGTCCTGGACTAAGGGGTCCTCAGGCGTCCGGGCTATTTGATATGGGCCGGACTGATGGGCCATGAAGATACAAGATAGAAGAACCTTCCCTATGTCTGTATGGGACTCTCCTTTGCGTGGATGGCAAGCTTGGCGTTCGGATCATGTACCTTCCTTTCTCTGTAAACCGACTCTGTACAACTCTAGATCCTCCCAGTGCCTATATAAACCGGAGGGCTTAGTCCATAGGGAGGATCACAATCATACGGGCTAGACATCTAGGGCTTAGCCATTACGATCGCGAGGTAGATCAACTCTTGTAAACCCTATACTCATCAAAGTCAATCAAGCAGGAAGTAGGGTATTACCTCCATTAAGAGGGCCCGAACCTGGGTAAACATCGTGTCCCCTGCCTCCTTGTTACCTTCAATCCTTAGACACACAGTTCGGGACCCCCTACCCGAGATCCGCCGATTTTGACACCGACACCAGCATCGAGCCCGGGCGATGGTCGGACGTGTCTTTCCTGGCGATCCGCCGATGGGAAAGATTCGAGTGGCTAGAGGTGGAGCCCGTACCTGCATGAGACGCGGAGGCATTGTCGGGGCCGTGCGGTCCGCTTCCCTTCCAATCCATGGAAAGGCACAGTCGCCGGCGGCCGAAAACGCCAAATCAGCCGGCGGTGGGAGGAGCTGCAGATCCACCGGTTCTTCGTTGGTGATGGGACAAGGAGGCACAAATCCAAGTGGTAGAGGACAGCGACGGAGCCTAAGGAGTGTCCGTGGAGGTAGGCGGGTACCTGCAGGGGCTGGGAGGGTCTGCGCTGGCACAGATGCTATGCGGAAGTGGAGGGGGAAAGCAGTGGTGGACATGCATGGTTTTTACTCCGCTGTTGAGCGGTGGAGTAAATATAGGGAGATTTTCCGTGGCTGGGTATAATTTTTACTCTCTTGCAGCGGATTGTGGATCGGCTAGGTGCCGGTTAGAGGAGTAAAACTGAAATTTTACTACTATAATCGGTTATAAGGGATCGGTTAGAAATGCCTTAATGGAAACTCTAATTGAACCCTAAAAGGCTTGTCTTTTGATGAGCTAAGCCCATTCTATCTGAACCCTCAAACCATTTAACTCCTCGAAAAATTGAGGAGAGGCGTTAGTCGCCGCTCAATTTTTAGCAGCTGAACCCAACCCTTAGCAAAAGATTCCCCTTTCTAGCAAATGATTCTCTCTCCCTCTCTCTCTCTCTCTCTCTCTCTCTCTCTAGCGGTGCATGGGGCGCCTCCGCCATGTTCCTAGCCTCGCTACCGTGAGTTCCATGACGAGGAGGTCACGCGGGTCCTTGTTTTTTTGGGAACGAATCAGTGCTACACCTCTGAGCTACCACACCGCCTCAGAGCTCCCAGGCTAACGTCGCCCACCGCCACCTCCTCAAGCCCATGTTGTTGCCACTATTGTGGAAGCACCGAGGCGTGAGGCTCCCACCATGGGGCAAGTGAGCGGAAGAGATTCATAATCTGGACAAGCGAGAGATATGTGGCTTGACATGTTTGCTATCACAGAGGACACGATACACACTTACGATGCCACGGCACTGCATTTCTTCGGAACCTAGATGAAGCTAAACCTCCTCACCGATGACGCCGCCACAACTGTCATCGTGCCTCCCATTAGGGTCGCCTTCCGAGCCGAGGAGAAGGATCCTCGTGTGGACGAGGCATAGCTCGCTGCCGAGCGCGCTGATGCCGCCTTCAGGGTTGTGCTCCTCAAGGAAGACATGTGGCTCCAAGCAAAGAACTACGTGATCTTCCAATGTGTGGAGGACATGGATATGATCAATTTCGAGCATCGCGAGATCACCCGCCTCATCGAGCGTGAGGACTGAGGAGATATTGGACGAGTTCATCGACAAGGAGAATTAAAAGCACAACCTGATGCATGTTGGGAATTAGCACACACTTATGGTCTAAAACTACAACATAAACAAGGTAACCTTAGCAGCACTTCATGTACTAAGTCAATGATTGATGCTCGGCAGTGAAGGAACATATGCAACATCATATATGGATAGAAACAACAAGATTTGAGGCTATAGGAGCAAGGGATGGAAACAATATCACCAAAAATGGTGAAGTCGTCGCTTGAAGGAGACAAGGTGGTGGATCTGATCTTCACAACTTTTGAGATGGGATCCCTTTTCTTGAAGGAAACTCTCTCTCTCTCTCTAATGGAGTCTCAACTAAGATTTTGTCACTCTACTTGGTGGCTACTGGATGGGAGGGTAAACACCCCCTCCCCCTTCCCTCATGTGCAAAGTCCATGGGTAGTGGCCTTGGCCCTGCTTTGGGCTGCCTAAAAGCCTTCAAATGGTAATCTCCTCACAACCCACATTAGGAGAATAACCCAAAAAAATATCCCCTCTAACTCATGAGGGGTAACCGCCATGCCCGCTATCTTGCAACATGCTTGTAGCTTCTCATTTGGCAATATCTTGGCCATCATATATGAATCATTGTTGTCGGTATGGAACTTCTCGAGTCGTAGCAACTTGGTACTCAGAACATCTTGAATCCAATAATACCTCAAATCAATGTGTTTCATTCGAGACTAATAGTTTGAATTCTTTGCAAGGTGAATAGCACTTGATTGACGCAAAATAGAACGTACTTTATTTTCTCATGCCGAGTTCTTGCAAGAAGTTCCTCATCCACAACACTTTGTTGCAATCTTCTACTATGGCTATGTACTCTCCTCTCTCTCTCTATCTATCTATCTATCTATCTATCTATCTATTTCTCTCTCTAATGGAGTCTCAACTAAGATTTTATCACTCTACTTGGTGGCTACTAGATGGGAGGGTAAACACCCCCTTTCCCTCATGTGCAAAGTCCAAAATGACCCTAATGGGTAGTGGGCTTGGCCCTACTATGGCCTTCCTAAAAGCCTTCAAATGGTCATCTCCTCAAAACCCACATGAGGAAGATATCCCAAAAAATCCCCTCTGACTCATGAGGGGACCCGTCCTGCTTGTATCTTTTCATTTGGTTGGGGATATAACCCCACGGGATAAACCGCCCTAGAATGGCCGGGTTACGATGTTGGTGACTTAATAGTAGAAGCTTTAGACAAGCCCACAGGACCAACACATGGAGCCAAGGCGGTGACTTACGAGGTGGGCCGGAAGGAGGCCCAAGGCCAAAAGACAGTGCCTGGCCCAGAAGTGTAAGCCGCCCGATGGAGACTTGCCAAAAAAGGCAAGGCGACTTAAAGCCAGGATCGATTACATAGCATAACCCGACCCGGACTCTTGTAAGCCCAGGGCCTCGACCAGTGTATATAAAGGCGAGCCCCTACGATGGGTAAACTTAAGTTACAATCAATCTATGGCTAAGTCAAGTGAATCCGCTCCCTTGTAATCAATACTCAAGGAATACAACATAAAGTCGGACGTAGGCTTTTACCTCGATCGAGAGGGGTCGAACCTGGGTAAACTCGTGTCTCTCGTCCCGCTCAACCCCTTCAAGCTAGTCACCATAGCAATGGCCTCGCACCTAAGTCCTTTCACTAGTGCAACTACCGTGTTAACCACGTGACAGTTGGCGCCCACCGTGGGGCCTGCGCATGGTGGTTTCGAGTTCTTGAAGGGCTCTTTCCTAGGGATTGAGGGATACGTTGTTGGTAGGATGACCAAGAGTCGCTGCGGCAAGCTCTACATCGACGACGCTGGCTAGGGCCCCGAGGCCGACTCAATCGAGTACGGGTACCGGGTCCCCTTCGGCGGAATTCACGTCTTCATCGGAAAGATCGGCGGATCTGAGCCTCAGCCGAACACCTCCACCGACATGTCGAGTCGGCTCGGCGCGCGCAACCCGCTCAGATTCAACCCGGCCAGAATTGTGCTTTCGTTGTTTTCACGAAAGGCGTGGAGCTTGCGGAAGACTCTGTATAGGGAGGAGAGACTCTGATCTACTCAGGTGATGAGTCCTCGACTGGAGAGATGGAGTCAATTTACCAACTTCAAGACGGCGCGCTTTGGGGCTATTCCGATGGCGATACTATTACAGACCCCTATGAGTCGTCATGCAGAGCTACTATCTTCATGGCTGGCACAGGGTCGTCTCTCAACTCGTCAACAACTGCAGCTATGACATCTAACTCGCCCGCTGCAGCAGCTGGTGCCAACAGATCAGTTAGGTCACCGACTCAGGTGCTTTTGGATCTCATGGGTACCTTAACAACTTTGTTGAGGTCACTGTGGTGAATGAGGCAGAGCGCAATGCGGAAATTGCCAAAATTCGTGAGGAGATAACCAAGACCCAAGAGGATATCACGACTGAGAACATCCAAACAGCTGCGCTGAAGGCTCAGATTGACGCAGAGGCGGAGCTTGTGAAGGCGGAAGCCTGGCGTTTAGATCTGGATCAGAACGCATCTAATGCGGTGTTCCAAAGAAGGTACCAGAGTCGCCAACCACCAACGTACGACCCGAGGCATTTGTTCAACACTCATGGGGTAGGTCCAAGTACTCCCGATGCATGAGTGAACCCTCAGTTAAACCCAGACTTGCCAAGAAATCGGGTGACGGTGGCTCAACCTCGTTAGTTTAAACTGGCACGGAGGGAGGATCCGGCACATAACCCGCCCCCCAATCAGATGCCACCTTAGTGTTTTTTGACACCGTTGGTTCACTATTCTAACCCGATGGATAATATGATAGTAGTAGTCACTCGGCATAACATGCTCCCAATCACTGGTCATGAACTTGCAGCAGCGGTAAGGAACGGGGTGCCTAGTCCCGGCGCTGGCCCTCCAACCTCTTGATTTTGTCGATGCGGCTAAGGATGGGCTTGATACGCTCATTGAGCGCCGCGATGTCAGCATCCTCCGGCAAGCTCTTCAGCGCAGCTTCGAAGTCGAGGTCAGGATGCCAGTGCGCTACCTTGGCAAGCACCCTGGTCATGACACCCTGGCAAAGCATCCGGGACTCCTCGGCCAGGGAGGCCGTCCGGTCGGAGTGAAGCCGCTCTAGAGCGCCGACAACCCTTTCAAAGTACAGGGTCAGGTTGGCGTTGGAGCTCAGGCTCGCCTCCGGGGCGTACCTCATGCCTGGCATCCCCATGGTGCCCAGCTGCATGGCAGCCGATTCCGCAACAGCGGCGAGGCGTTCAAGCCAACGCTTCTCGCCCGCCACGAGGTCCTTGAGGTTGGCGGTCTTGTTCATCCGCAGCTGCTTCTCGGTCTCCAGCTCCTTGGTTAGGATCCCCTCTCGGGCTTTGGCCTCTAACAGCATCTTCCCGAGATCTCCCAGCTTCAGCTTGAGGTCTCTGATGGAGTTGTTTGCTTCGAAGAGTTCTCCGGCCTTGCTGACGAACGCGCCCTATGCCTCCACCAGGGTGCCGTTGAGCATGTCCTTCTCCGTGGACAGCTTCAAAGCTTGCTCCTCCAGCTCCTTCACCTTGCCAGCATGAGCCAGAGCCTGGGCATTGAGTGCCTCCTGATGCCTCTGCTCCAGCTCTTGGGTCCGCGGTGCGACGAGCTTGTCCACCTCTTCATCCTTGCCACGGAGCGTGGCGGCAAGCTTTTCCTCGCGCTCGGCAAGATCCTCCTCCTGGGAGTTCAGTGCGGCCTCGCGCTGGGTTCGGGCGGCTTCGGCTTCGGCGGCCAAGTTCTTCACCGCCTCTTGGGCCTTCTCGACGTCGGCCAGCTTCAGGGTGAGCTCCACGTCATGCTTGGACAGCTCGCCTTGGGTGGCCTTCAGCTCGTTCCGGGCCTGGCGGAACCAGTCTCGCGCCTCGGCGATGCACCCCTCGAAGTCTGCCTCCGCCTTCTCCACCACCGCCGTCCTGGACTTGGCCTTGTCCAGACGGGCGCGGTGGAGCGCCTGAAGCTTCCGTAAGCTGGAACCCATGGCCTGGAGGAGCCGCTCTTCCTGGGAGCCGATGCCACCAACGCCTGGCTCATCGACGACCTCGAGCCCGGCGGCGGCAAGCACCTCCTCGTCGAACACCTCTCCCTCAAGGGGAGCCTTGGCGCTCGAAGCGCCTAGGAGGTGGACGAAGAGGTCGTCGCTCACCCTCAAGTACCTGCCGGAGCCGGAGACAGCGGAGGAGGAGGGCAGGTCGTCAAACGCCACCTCCT
This sequence comes from Triticum dicoccoides, assembly GCF_002162155.2. Lineage (NCBI taxonomy): Eukaryota > Viridiplantae > Streptophyta > Magnoliopsida > Poales > Poaceae > Triticum > Triticum dicoccoides. The sequence continues at coordinate 613,342,584 of NC_041387.1, read as the reverse complement.
CGGCGGCGGCCTTGCCGGCTTCCCCGGCAGGCCCCTTGCCGGGTTCTTCAGCGGGCTCCTTGGCGGCGTCCTAAGCAACACCCTCGGTGCTCTCCTCGACAGTGATCTTCTCGGCATGCGCCGCGGCATCCTCGGTGACGTCCTTGATAACAGTGTCAACTTCCTATGGGTCCATCAAGGAAATACCTGAAATGCCAAGAAAGGGGCAAGACGGAGCCAGGATCAAAGCCAGTAAAAAAAGAAAAGAAAGAAAGAGAGCGGAAACGAAGGACGAGAGGCTTACCCGTGCCGGGCCAAGAGGCCAAAGTCCCTTCTCCGCCAAGGTTTGCCGTTGAGGCGAAGCCGCCGGCACCCGCGTTCTCCTCCTCCTCCTCCTCCTCCTCCTCCTCCGTGTGCATGGCCTCGGCGCTTGGTGCCCTTGCCGGGGATGCCCCCGGGGGCGGCGCGGTCGACGGGGGCGGAACGTTGGGAGAAGCCCTCTGCGGCTCCCCTTGATGCTGCTCCCCTCCTACATCCACGGCAGGGTCAGTACCAAAGCATCGTGCATTGCGCACATTGACGAAGGATGGGTGATGGACTCACGCTGGGGGCTGGGCTGGGGGCTATTGTCCGGGATGCTCAACACCACCAGTGGCGTGCTGGAGGTGCTTGCCGGGGGCTGGCCACTTGACGAAATCCTGGCCCTCTTCACCCTCTGGGCCAGCGTCTCCATGTCCCTGCAGGATAAGGATAATTCAGAATGGGTGGCACCATTGGAGGAAAAAAGAGAGGGCAGGGAGAAAGCAGAGCTTACTCTTCCTCCTCCTCCTCCTCTGCTGTTTTCCTCTTCCTCTCCGGGCTGAGGGGCCCAAAGTCAAACGCAATACCCACGCCAACATTTGCCGGCGAAGGGGGAGGCGATGGCATCCGGGCGCGCTTAGACGACGAAGAAGCAGCTGCATTCTTCTTTGATGCCACGACCTTCACCGCTTTTTTCATCGCCAACACCCTCGTCTGGCGCACAGGCGCCTCGTGGTCCTGCCGCAGCTGCACGGCCCGGTTAGGGCGGACCGGCTTGCCGGAGGTGGCCCGTCGCAGGACCCGCCCTTTTCCAGCGATTGGAGGGTCGACAGTTGCGGTCTTCTCCCCCTCGCCCTCCTCCGACGACGACCCGTCGGTTGCCTCCTCAACGAGGGGAGCCCCGATGCCGGCGCCGCTGGCCTTCCTAACGGCTGCTGCCCACCGGGCGAGCTCCTCTTCCTCCGCCTCCGCAGCGGCCTTGTCCGCCACGCCGCCGGTGCTGCCAGTCTCCTCGACGAGCTTTGCCTCCTCCGCGGCAAGCCTCGCCTCCTCCACCCTGGCGGTGATGTAGTCCAGCTCCTCCGAAGAGGTGGCCTGGATAAGCTGCGACTCGGCGGTGACGTACACCTCATGCAAGGTGTCGAAGAACTCCTGCACCTTGAGCTCGTCCGGCTCGACCTAGTTCGGGTCAAGGCCATGTGCGTTGAAGAGCGGCATGATGACCCACAAGTGTAGGGGATCTATCATAGTCCTTTCGATAAGTAAGAGTGTCGAACCCAATGAGGAGCAGAAGGAAATGATAAGCGGTTTTCAGTAAGGTTTTCTCTGCAAGCACTGAAATTGTAGGTAATAGATAGTTTTGTGATAAGATAAATTGTAACGAGTAACAAGCAATGAAAGTAAATAAAGTGCAGCAAGCTGGCCCAATCCTTTATGGAGCAAAGGATAAGCCTGGACAATTTCTTATAATGAGAAAAGAGCTCCCGAGGACACATGGGAATTATCGTCAAGCTAGTTTTCATCACGTTCATATGATTCGCGTTCGGTACTTTGATAATTTGATATGTGGGTGGACCGATGCTTGGGTACTGCCCTTACTTGGAAAAGCATCCCACTTATGATTAACCCCTATTGCAAGCATCCGCAACTACAAAAGAAGTATTAAGGTAAACCTAACCACAGCATTAAGCATATGGATCCAAATCAGCCCTTAACGAAGCAATGCATAACCTAGGGTTTAAACTTCTGTCACTCTAGCAACCCATCATCTACTTATTACTTCCCAATGCCTTCCTCTAGGCCCAAATAATGGTGAAGTGTCATGTAGTCGACGTTCACATAACACCACTAGAGGAAAAGACAACATACATCTCATCAAAATATCGAACGAATACCAAATTCACATGACTACTAATAACAAGACTTCACCCATGTCCTCACGAACAAACGTAACTACTCACAAAGCATATTCATGTTCATAATCAGAGGAGTAATAATATGCATTAAGGATCTGAACATATGATATTCCACCAAGTAAACCAATTAGCATCAACTACAACGAGTAATCAACACTACTAGCAACCCACAGGTACCAATTTGTGGTTTGGATACAAGATTGGATACAAGAGATGAACTAGGGTTTTGAGAGGAGATGGTGTTGGTGAAGATGTTGATGGAGATTGACCCCCTACTAATGAGAGGATCGTTTGGTGATGACGATGGTGATGATTTCCCCCTCTCCGAGGGAAGTATCCCAGCAGAAGAGCTCTGCCGGAGCTCTAGATTGGTTCCGCCAAGGTTCCGCCCCGTGGTGGCGGAGTTTCATCTCGTAAGCTTACCCACGATTTTTTCCACGGTAAAAGCCCTCATATAGCAGAAGATGGACATCGGGGGGCCACCAGGGGGCCCAAGAGACAGGGGCGCGCCCAGTAGGGGTGGGCGTGCCCCCCACCCTCCTGGCCAGGGTGTGGGCCCTTGACGTATTTCTTTTGCTCAATAATTCTTATTAATTCCAAAAACATGTTTCGTGGAGTTTCAGGACTTTTGGAGCAGTGCAGAATAGGTTTCCAATGTTTGCTCCTTTTCCAGCCAGAATTCCAGCTGCCGGCATTCCCCCTCTTCATGGTAAACCTTGTAAAATAAGAGAGAATAGCCATAAGTATTGAGATATAATGTGTAATAACAGCACATAATGCAATAAATATTGATATAAAAGCATGATGCAAAATGGACGTATCAACTCCCCCAAGCTTAGACCTCGCTTGTCCTCATGCGGAAGCTGATATCAAAAAATATGTCCACATGTTTAGAGATAGAGGTGTCAATAAAAATAAAATACGGACATGAGGGCATCATGATCGTTCTTGTAACAGCAACATAAATAGATTTTATCATATGATTTATTATGCTCAAGTAACAATCAATTCACAATGTCAAGTATGGTTCAAAAACTTCGTTGATAACTAACAAACTATAATCTCAGTCATTGAAGCAATTGCAACTTATCATAACATCAGAAAGAGTCAACAATAGAGCTTTTCAGCAAGTCCACATACTCAACTATCTTATAGTATTCTACAATTGCTAACACTCACGCAATACTTGTGGTTATGGAGTTTCAGCCGGACACTGAGAAAGATAGGGGCTTATTGTGTTGCCTCCCAACATATTCACCTTTAGGTGATGTCAACAATAATAGAACATGCTAACTTACATCCAATTGGATATATATATCATGATCTTTCAAACACGAGGAGCTTGCCAAAGGATAAAATGAAAAAGAGAATGGTGAAGGTCACCTTGACTCAAGCATAAAGTAAAAGATAGGCCCTTTGCAGAGGGAAGCAGAGGTTGTCATGTGCGTTTAGGGTTGGATGCACAAAATCTTAATGCAAAAGAACTTCACTTTATATTGCCCCTTGAATGTGGAACTTTATTATGCAGTCCGTCGCTTTTATTACTTCCACAACAAGATCGTATAAAGCTTATTTTCTCTACACTAATAAGTCATACATATTTAGATAGCAATTTTTATTGCCTGCAACATGACAACTTACTTGAAGGATCTTACTCAATCCATAGGTAGGTATGATGGACTCTCATGGCTAAACTGGGTTTAAGGATATTTGGAAGTACAAGTAGTATCTCTACTTGGTGCAAGGAATTTGGCTAGCATGAGGGGGAAAGGAAAGCTCAACATGTTTGGAATGTCAATGACAATATACTTTAACTGAGATGTGAGAAAACATAAACCATTACGTTGTCTTCCTTGTCCAACGTCAACTCTTTTAGCATGTCATACTTAATGAGTGCTCCCAATCATAAAAGATGTCCAAGATAATATATTTATATGTGAACCTCTCTTTCCTTATCACTTCCTATTAATTGCAACAATGACCAAACCTACGTTTATCAACTCTCAACAACTTGTATGCCTCATACTTTCTCTGTGTGAAGTCATCACTAACCATAAGATCAATATGAACTCTTATATTCTTTCTACTTTCTTAGGATCATAGCAACATAGCAAAGCCCTTGACTCAACACTAATCTTTATTATAGATAGCTCACGGACTCGATTACAAAAAGAGATCACAAAGCAAAACTCAAAACTACTTGATATTAAAACTTCAATCTACTAGATCAAGATACTACTAAAGGGATCGAACTAAATAAAGAGGTAAAGATAGGAGTGTGATGGTGATACAATACCGGGGCACCTCCCCCAAGCTTGGCAGTTACCAAGGGGAGTGCCCATACCCATGTGATTATGTCCTCGGAGGTGGTGGAGTAGGAGTTGTTGATGATGTAGGCTTGTCGTCCGTATTCCAAGGCATAGGCTCACCATCATAGAAGGATGGTCGAGTCTCCGGGATCCTTAAATCTGCAGCCAAACTCATCCTCTTAAATCCATATTCATACTCATAGTTCTGGTTTTGCAGGTCATAGATCTGGGCTTGGAGGTGCTCGATCTTCTCTTGAAGCTTGAAGATGGTATCCCCAATGACTTTGGCATGTAGCTTGTGGTTGTTGGTGAACTCCGTGTTCATCTTGTTGGCGTTGAGTCCACGCTCCACCATCCCTTGGCACTTGAAAACTTGCTGCTCCATGGCTTCAAGCTTTGTCTCCACGCTTCCGATACGCCTTGGTCCCTCCACATCACGGATGTGCAGCACCCCCTCACGCATCTCAATGGTTTGAGGGTGTTGCAGCACCTCCGCAAGATAGGGGTTGATAACCCTCTCGAAAAACTTGTCCTTGGGAGCGCTTGGAGACGCCATGATGCTCTAGATCTGAAACAGAAACAGCTCGAAACGGAAACAGAGGATATTTGCATGATACGGTGGTCAAAACCTTCGGGATTATATATAATGAATTTTTACCGACCAAAATATGTAACGTGGAAGAAAACGGGGTCCGGGAGGCACACGGGGTGTCCACGAGACAGGGGGGCGCCCAGTAGGGGTGGGCGCGCCCTCCACTCTCATGGGGGGCTCGTGTCCCCTTCAGACTACTTCTTTCTTCCTAAAATTCTTAAATATTCCAAAACTGATAAAAACTGCCATTGGAGTTGTTTTGGAGTCGGTTTACTTACCGTACCATATACCTATTCCTTTTCGGAGTCTGGAACGTTCTGGAAAGTGTCTCTTATGTATTCCTCCGGGGTTATGGTTTCAATTATATTAGTTTCAACATTGATAGGATTACCTGAAATATAATGTTTAATTCTTTGACTGTTCACCACCCTCGGACTTGTGCCTTCGAAGTTGTTGATTTTTATGGCACCAGAACGATAGACCTCCTCGATAACATAAGGACCTTCCCATTTAGAGAGAAGTTTTCCTGCAACAAATCTTAAACGAGAGTTGAATAATAACACATAATCTCCTACGTTAAACTCACGCTTTTGTATCCTTTTGTCATGCCAGCGTTTGACTTTTTCTTTGAATAGCTTGGCATTCTCATAGGCTTGGGTTCTCCATTCATGAAGTGAGCTAATATCAAACAACCTCTTCTCACCGGCAAGTTTGAAGTCATAATTGAGCTCTTTAATAGCCCAATATGCTTTATGTTGAAGTTCAAGAGGTAAATGACAAGCTTTTCCATAAACCATCTTATAGGGAGACATACCCATAGGATTTTTGTATGCAGTTCTATAGGCCCATAATGCATCATCAAGTTTCTTGGACCAATTCTTTCTGGATCTATTGACAGTCTTTTGCAAAATTAATTTGAGCTCTCTATTGCTCAACTCTACTTGACCACTAGACTGCGGATGATAAGGAGATGTGATTCTATGATTGACATCATACTTAGCAAGCATCTTGGGGAAAGCACCATGAATAAAATGTGAACCACCATCAGTCATAAGATATCTAGGGACTCCAAACCTCGGAAAAATAACTTCTTTAAGCATTTTAATAGAGGTGTTATGATCAGCACTACTAGTTGGAATAGCTTCTACCCACTTAGTAACATAATCAACAGCAACTAAAATATGTGTATAACCATTAGAGGCAGGAAAAGGTCCCACATAATCAAAGCCCCAAACATCAAACGGTTCAATAACAAGAGAATAATTCATAGGCATTTCTTGACGTCTACTAATATTACTTATTCTTTGACATTCATCACAAGATAAGACAAACTTACGAGCATCTTTGAAGAGAGTAGGCCAATAAAAACCAGATTGCAGTACCTTGTGTGCAGTTCTATCTCCAGCGTGGTGTCCTCCATAGGATTCAGAGTGACACTTGCGTAGGCTCTGTTCCTGTTCATGCTCAGGCACACAACGTCTAATAACACCATCTAGTCCTTCTTTATAAAGGTGCGGGTCATCCCAAAAGTAATGTCTTAAATCATAAAAGAACTTTTTCTTTTGCTGGTATGTGAAACTAGGAGGTATAAATTTAGCAACAATGTAATTAGCATAATCAGCATACCAGGGAGCAGTACGAGAAGCATTAATGACCGCTAATTGTTCATCCCAAAAGCTATCATCAATAGGCAGTGGGTCATCAAGAACATTCTCTAACCTAGATAAGTTGTCTGCAACGGGGTTCTCAGCTCCCTTTATATCAATAATATGTAAATCAAATTCTTGGAGTAGGAGAACCCATCTAATGAGCCTAGGCTTAGCATCTTTCTTTCCCATAAGATATTTAATACCAGCATGATCAGTGTGAATAGTAACTTTGGAATCAACAATATAAGGTCTAAACTTATCACATGCAAAAACAACTGCTAAGAATTCTTTTTCAGTAGTAGCATAATTTCTCTAGGCAGTATCAAGAGTCTTACTAGCATACTGGATAACATTCAATTTCTTATCAACTCTTTGCCCTAGAACAGCACCTACAACATAATCACTAGCATCACACATAATTTCAAAAGGTAAATTCCAATCAGGTGGCTGAACAATAGGTGCAGTGATCAAAGCTTTCTTAAGTATTTCAAATGCTTCTACACAATCATCATCAAAGACAAAAGGAATATCTTTTTGCAATAAATTAGTCAGAGGCCTGGAGATTTTAGAAAATTCCTTAATGAACCTCCTATAAAAACCGGCATGACCAAGGAAACTTCTTATACCTTTTATGTCCTTGGGACATGGCATATTTTCAATAGCATCAACTTTGGCTTTGTCAACTTCAATACCTCTCTCGGAAATCTTATGCCCCAAGACAATGCCTTCATTAACCATAAAGTGACACTTTCCCAATTCAGGACGAGACTAGTGTCTTCGCATCTCTACAAAACTCAATCAAGGTTGCTCAAACATTCATCAAAAGAGGATCCATAAACAAAGTAGTCATCCATGAATACCTCACAAATCTTTTCGCAAAAATCAAAGAATATAGCCATCATGCATCTTTGAAAGGTAGCAGGTGCATTACATAAACCAAAAGGCATACGTCTATAAGCAAAAGTATCGAAAGGGCAAGTAAAAGTAGTTTTTGATTGATTCCCCGCTGACACAGGTATTTGAGAGAAACTAGAATAACCATCTAAAGAGCAAAAATGTGTGTGTTTGGATAGTCTTTCTAGCATTTGATCAATAAAAGGTAAAGGGTAATGATCTTTATTAGTAGCTTTATTTAATTTACGGAAATCAATTACCATCCTATAACCTGTAATAATTCTTTGCGGTATCAATTCATCTTTATCATTAGGAACGACAGTAATACCTCCCTTTTTAGGAACACAATGAACAGGCCTTACCCATTCACTATCAGCAACGGGATAAATTATACCTGCCTCAAGGAGCTTAAGTATCTCCTTTCTTACCACTTCTTTCATCTTAGGATTCAATCGTCGTTGAGGATCTCTGACTGGTTTGGCACCTTCCTCCAATTTAATTTTGTGTTGGCATAAAGTGGGACTAATGCCCTTAAGATCATCCAGAGTATACCCAATAGCAGCGTGGTGCTTCTTCAGAGTTTTCAATAATCTTTCTTCTTCTTGCTCTGAAAGGTTAGCGCTAATAATAACAGGATATATTTTCTTTTCATCAAGATAAGCATACTTAAGATTATCAGGTAATGGTTTGAGTTCAAACACGGGATCACCCTTGGGTGGAGGGGGATCTCCTAGAATTTCAACTGGAAGGTTATGCTTCGGCAAAGGTTCCTGTTTAAGGAACACTTCATCTATTTCCCTTCTTTCCTTCATAAACATATCATTTTCATGGTCTAGCAAATATTGTTCTAACAGCTCAGTAGGAGGCACAGCAATAGAAGCAAGACCAATAATCTCATCCTTACTAGGTGATTCTCTATCACGGGGTTGTCTATGAAACTTAGCAAAATTAAACTCATGTTTCATATCCCCCAAGCCAATTTAAACAATATCCTTTTCACATTCAATCTTAACTTTAACAGTATTCAGGAAGGGTCTACCAAAAATAATGGGACAAAAGTCATCTTGTGGGGAACCAAGAACAAGAAAATCAGCAGGATATTTAACCTTCCCACACAAGACTTCAACATCTCTAACAATCCCAAATGGTTTAATGGTGTCCCTATTAGCAAGCTTAATAGTAACATCAATGTCTTCCAATTCAACGGGTGCAATGTCATGCATAATTTCTTTATATAAGTCATAAGGTATTGCACTAGCACTAGCACCCATATCACATAAACCATGATAACAATGATCTCCTATTTTGACAGAAATAACAGGCATGCCTACAATAGGTCTATGTATCTTAGCATCTGGTCTAGCAATATTAGGAGTCTCACCATAAAAATAAATAGCATGCCCATCTAAATTATCATCCAAGAGATCTTTAACCATAGCAATACTAGGTTCAACTTTGATTTGCTCAAGGTGTATAAGTCCTAGTATTACTCTTACGAACAACTGTTGAAGTTTTAGCATGATCCTTTATCCTAACAGGAAAAGGAGGTTTCTCAACATAAGTAGTAGGAACAATAGGATCACTGTAGGTGATAGTCTTTTCTTCAACTGTGACAGGTGCAACTACTTTTACTTCAATGGGAGGATTATATTTAAACAACTTCTATTTAGGGAGATCAACGTGAGTAGCAAAAGATTCACAGAAAGAAGCTACTATCTCAGAGTCAAGTCCATACTTAGCGCTAAATCCACGAAAAGCATCGGTATCCATAAAAGATTTAACACGGTCAAATTTAGGTGTCATACCTGATTCCTTACCATAGTCGGAACCCCAATCTTCAGAGTTGCGTTTAATTCTTTCCAATAAGTCCCATTTTAAATCAATAGTCTTCAGCATATAAGAACCAGCACAAGAAGTATCAAGCAGGTTGCGATCGTTGAGAGAAAGTTGAGCATAAAAATTTTGAATAATCATTTCCCGGGAGAGCTCATGATTGGGGCATGAATATAACATTGATTTAAGCCTCCCCCAAGCTTGAGCGATGCTTTCTCCTTCGCGAGGCCAGAAATTATATATGTAATTACGATCATGATGAACAAGATGCATAGGATAGAACTTTTGGTGAAATTCCAACTTCAATCGCTTATAATTCCAAGATCTCGTATCATCACATAGCCTACACCATGTCAATGCATCTTCCTTCAAAGATAAAGGGAAGACCTTCCTTTTTACAACATCATCGGGAATACCTGCAAACTTAAATAATCCACAAACTTCATCCACAAAGATAAGGTGTAAATCGGGATGCAATGTTCCATCTCCTGCAAACGGATTAGCTAGCAGTTTCTCTATCATACCCGAAGGAATCTCAAAGTAAATATTTTCAAAAAGTTCAGTAGGTTGAGGAGCAACTCTTTGCTCTTCTGGTCGGGGTGAAGATACCCCGAACAAGCCCCTCAAAGGATTAGTTTCCATAGTGACAAGTAACAGAAAATTTCAGCACACTATATAAATGATTCCTTACCAAGTTCCACTCACTAAAAGCGCTACACTCCCCAGCAACGGCGCCAGAAAAGAGTCTTGATGACCCACAAGTGTAGGGGATCTATCATAGTCCTTTCGATAAGTAAGAGTGTCGAACCCAACGAGGAGCAGAAGGAAATGATAAGCGGTTTTCAGTAAGGTTTTCTCTGCAAGCACTGAAATTGTAGGTAATAGATAGTTTTGTGATAAGATAAATTGTAACGAGTAACAGGCAATGAAAGTAAATAAAGTGCAGCAAGGTGGACCAATCCTTTATGGAGCAAAGGATAAGCCTGGACAATTTCTTATAATGAGAAAAGAGCTCCCGAGGACACATGGGAATTATCGTCAAGCTAGTTTTCATCACGTTCATATGATTCGCGTTCGGTACTTTGATAATTTGATACGTGGGTGGACCGGTGCTTGGGTACTGCCCTTACTTGGACAAGCATCCCACTTATGATTAACCCCTATTGCAAGCATCCGCAACTACAAAAGAAGTATTAAGGTAAACCTAACCACAGCATTAAACGTATGGATCCAAATTAGCCCCTAACGAAGCAACACATAAACTAGGGTTTAAGCTTCTGTCACTCTAGCAACCCATCATCTACTTATTACTTCCCAATGCCTTCCTCTAGGCCCAAATAATGGTGAAGTGTCATGTAGTCGACGTTCACATAACACCACTAGAGGAAAAGACAACATACATCTCATCAAAATATCGAATGAATACCAAATTCACATGACTACTAATAGCAAGACTTCACCCATGTCCTCAGGAACAAATGTAACTACTCACAAAGCATATTCATGTTCATAATCAGAGGAGTAATAATATGCATTAAGGATCTGAACATATGATCTTCCACCAAGTAAACCAACTAGCATCAACTACAACGAGTAATCAACACTACTAGCAACCCACAAGTACCAATTTGTGGTTTGGATACAAGATTGGATACAAGAGATGAACTAGGGTTTTGAGAGGAGATGGTGCTGGTGAAGATGTTGATGGAGATTGACCCCCTCCCAATGAGAGGATCGTTGGTGATGACAATGGTGATGATTTCCCCCTCCCGGAGGGAAGTATCCCCGGCAGAACAGCTCTGCCAAAGCTCTAGATTGGTTTTGCCAAGGTTCTGCCTCGTGGCAGGGGAGTTTCATCCCGTAAGCTTGCCCATGATTTTTTCCAGGGTAAAAGCCCTCATATAGCAGAAGATGGACACCAGGGGGACACCAGGGGGCCCAGGAGACAGGGGCGTGCCCAGTAGGGGTGGGCGCGCCCCCCACCCTCCTCGCCAGGGTGTGGGCCCCCTAATGTATTTCTTTCGCTCAATAATTCTTATTAATTCCAAAAACATGTTTCATGGAGTTTAAGGACTTTTGCAGCAGTGCAGAATAGGTTTCCAATGTTTGCTCCTTTTCCAGCCAGAATTCCAGCTACCGGCATTCCCCCTCTTCATGGTAAACCTTGTAAAATAAGAGAGAATAGCCATAAGTATTGAGATATAATGTGTAATAATAGCACATAATGCAATAAATATTGATATAAAAGCATGATGCAAAATGGACGTATCACGGCATCATGGCAATGATCTCGGACCGGCGAGAGTTGTTGCTCAACGGGACCACTCCCGCCGGCAGCTTGAAAACGGGCTCCTTGGCAATCTTGCCGGCCTTCGCGATAGCCCTTGCTACCTTGCCGGACCGCTCAACCTCGCCTTCGTCACTAACCTCGAGCTGGAAGATCCGTTGGCAGAGATGGTTGTGCCTCAGCACCGTCACGTTGTTGTTGAGGCCGGGGCGTAGCCTCATGATGTCGGTGGTGTTCACGAAGAGCCAGGTCGGCCTCCCCTTGTCATGCAAAGGGGCAATTCGGCGACGGATGCAGTCCGCCCCGATCATCTCGAGTGTGAGCCCGGCCTGGGTAAGCCGAAGAATCCTGGTGGCGGCGATCATGAGCTTTGCGTCATCAGCACGTCGCCCCAATCGCTTCCACGGACTGGCAGCTCCTGGCGAACCTCGCAGAATGCTGGCGGATCTTTCTCCTCAATCCAACACCACCGGCCCTGCCATTCTTCCCACATATCCTTCCTGGCACCCTCCGGGTACGCCCCCTTGGCCCTCGGAATCCAGGCGACGCAGCCAGAGATGGCGCCCCCTTTTTGGATCCGATGGGAGAAGTAATGGCGGAAGAGCGCCGTGTTGGGGTGCACCCCGGCGAAGCCCTCGCAGAGGTGCGCGAAGAGAGCCATGCATGCCACGGCATTCGGGGTGAAATCCAGAAGGCAGAAGCCGTAGGTGTGCATGATATCCTTGAAGAAATCAGAAAAAGGGGGACAGAGCCCGCAGGAGAAGTAGTCGACGAAGAAGGGGTGCCGATTTGGGGAAGCCCCGGCGCTGGCAGGGACGACGTGCATGGTTGGATGCCCCATATTCTCTCCTCCCGTCTTCACCCCCCACATATCCTTGAACATCTCCTGGACCTCGGACACGTTGACCATCGAGGGGAAGTAGGCGAATTGCGCCTGTCGCGCCACCAGCTTGCTCTGCGGTTGCTTCGTCGCCCCGGCGTCTTTAACCACTCCTTTTCTTTTGGTGGACTTGGGCGCCATGGAGGCTGTGAGAAGCGAGGAAACAAAGGATGGCAGAAGCACGGCGGTGATGGACGAAGTCAGAGGGGCTCGAGAAGAAGGAAGAAAGGGGGCGGCGGTTCTGAGATTGGAGAAGGTGCAAGGAGGGTAAAGTGAGCAGTGCGCCCGCAGTTATTCCTTTTTACGGGGAAGGCGCGGGCTGCCTCCTTTCCCATTAACTGTGATACGACGCATGAATGCGGGAACCGTCCCACGCACGCCACCCATGTCACACGCGCGACCCCCACGTCGCGTGTTCAACGCAGGTCACGGGAAGCGCAGCGGACGGAGAAGTTAACGCGGTAAAATCTGCCCCGCCTGCCCGCGCACCGTTCTGGGCCTGGCCCAACAACATGTCGCGCTTATGTATGGCCCAGGCCCGGGGGCTGCTGTCGATGTACAAAAGTAGGGGCTCTCCTTTTGACCCCTTTACTTGTGCACGGGCAGTCGAAGCCACGCGCCACGACCACACATAGCAGGGCAAACGAGGGAAGCCGGAGAGAAGCCGAAGGCTCGAGACAAACAAGGCAACATCGAGGACCAAGGCCACAAAGTGCAGATGGGCGAAGCAGGTTTCCCCCGCAAGACCCTTGCCAGGGGCAACCTCAGCGGCCCCGGCAAGGCTCCTGCCGGGGCAGCTCGCCCACACCGGCAGAGCGAGCCACCCTTGAACCCACGGCCTCCAATGTCAACAACCACGTTGGACCAGGGTTTGGGAGGCACCTCCGTGGTGGCATGAAGATCTTTGTGAAGACATAGAATGCTCAAGATCAGATGGGGGTTGAGAGGCAACAATCCTCACCAAAGACCCTTACCGAAGAAATCCACAAGACCCCCGGCAAGATCCTTGCCGGGGACGCCAGCGCACCACGGGAAGACCCTTGCCGGGCCACCCGGCAAGACCCTTGTCGGGCCACCCGGCAAGACCCTTGCCAGAGGCGACAGCAGGGCCACTGCCAGGCCCGCACCAACCAACTCCCCGCCGCCGTTCGCATGCGGCTGCCAGCCCAACCAGCTGGGCAGGCACATGCGTGGCAACATGCAGCTTCCAGTCCAACTCAGCACGCACCTGCGTGGTGGCATGTAGATCTTCCTGGAGGCTCCACCAACGCGCCACCTCAGCTGCTTGCCTGCCTACATGGCACCGCATGCATCGTTGGCCAGGGCGCGTGTCGAAGCGAGGAGGAGCGGCGACGGATGGGACAGGCCTCGCTCCCGTCCCCGATAAAGTGAGGGACACCTAAGCCATGCATTAAATGCATCTTGTCCTGTAATACGGGCGATAAGCTCGCAACACTGTAGGCTCTTTCCACCTCCTGTGTGCCACTGTGGCAGCCCCTTTCGCCTATAAAAGGAGGCCCATGGCATACGAAGAAGGATTCGGCTCTTTCGAACCACGCAGCACCCGTAGCTAGTTCGAGAGCTCAAGAACACTCAATACATCCACCAAGCAGGACTATGGTTTTACGCATCCTCACGGCCCGAACCTGGGTAAACGATCCCCGTGTCAATTACTAATCCCGCTCTTCTCACAACCCCGTGCCCCGCAATCGTAGTAGGGATTCTTGTGATCCCATAGGTGTCATTTCCCACCGACAAATACTCATACAGTCATGAGCGGGTGCATTCAACTCCCCTACCAAGTTGTAGTCACAGTCGGCGTATTAAGTCGCTCGCAGTCTCCAGCAGTAAGCGGTGACGTGTCCCGCCCCGTGATAATAACCCGCCCCCTAACCCGAGGACCGATGCTCAAGAGATTGTGGATGACGCCAGAACCCGCCATGAGCCGGCAGCAGGGGCTCACTAGGAGGCTTATCAGCAACCTCCGGTGACCCCTTCAGCCTCGGTGGGAGCCGGGACAATTTCTAGGGCGGATCGAGTGCCGTGTTTAGTACCAACTTTGCGTAACGAGCGTCTGCCCAAGGATTTCAAGGGTCCTTGCAAGGTGCCCAATTATACAACTAATCTCCCTCCTGAGGCTTGGATTGAGAGGTATGAATTAGCTATGGAGATGTTGGATGTCAATGACGATGTTTGTGCGAAATACTATACTATGATGTTGGAAGGGCCGGCCCGTACGTGGTTAAAAGGCTTACCTCATAATTCTATCAGTTCCTGGGCGGAGTTGAAGGCGTGTTTCATCAAGAATTTTCAAGGGACATGCAAGCAGCCTCTGGCGATTGTTGATCTGGATCACTGCGTGCAGCATGAGGATGATTCAGCCCACCATTGGGTCTGGCGGGTCTCTACCATTATTCACTCATCCGATAATATCGCGGCAGCTCAAGCGGTCCTGAGTTTAGAGAAGAACTGTCACTTTGTGCCTCACCAACAAAAGCTTGGGCGGCTCAGGCGCACTTGCCATGACATGGGTAAAATCATGGCGGCTCTCACTAAATATGCCGACTCTGATAGTACAAAGGACCCTGGTTCGGATGATGATGATAAATCTAACAAGGGTAAGAAGAACGAAAACAGCAAGGGTCGGTAGCACAATATAGCAGGGAATAATGGCAACAACCAGGGAAATGGTGGTAAGCGGAGATACCCCGATGGCGGGTCGGATCTAGTAGCTAACACCAACACTGGGTATAAAAACTAGCGCCACAATGGTAATGGTAAGCTTCCTTTTGGTGGAGCAAAGCCTTTCAACCTTGAGGAGATGCTTAATGAACCTTGCCCAAAACATAGTTTTCCTAACAAGTCGTCCACTCATGCCAGGAAGGATTGTTATGTTATGCGGGAATTCAGGAATTACAGCCCCAGTCAGCATCACGGTAATAACAATGGGCCGCCTGGCGGGTCAAGACCTGGCTCTCAGGGATCCGACTTTGGTGGTGGCGGCTCAAATTCTGGTTATCAAGGTCAAGGTAACCATGGAGGTCATAATCAGCAGTCTGGTCAGGATAACCAGCAGCAAAGTAATCAGTGAGGATATCAGAGTACTCCAAAGCATCTCAATGGGGTTCAATACCATGTTTTCACCACAAGTCTTTGCAAACGGGGTCATAAAGTTCATAGGAGGGCGGTTCATGCAGTAGAGCCAGTTGTTCTGCAGTATTTGAGATTGTCTGAGCACACGATATCGTGGAGCAGGGTGGATCACCCGCCACGGGTTGATAACCTGGGTCACTTAGCCCTTGTGGTGGCTCCTTGGGTAGGTGGATATAAATTAACTAAGCTGCTTATCGATGGTGGAAGTAGCATCAACATATTATACTACGACACCTTTCGGCGGATGAATCTCATAGATAAAGATCTTAAGCATCGTCTACAGTCTTTCACGGAGTAGTGCCTAGCAAGTCGGCGCATCCTGTGGGTAAAATTTCTCTGGAAGTCGCCTTTGGTGATGAGTATAACTACAGGGCAGAGACCCTGTGGTTTGAAGTGGTTAAAATTAAGAGTCCTTATCATGCTTTATTTGGAAGGACGGCTTATGCAAAGTTCATGGCTCGCCCTTGCTATGTGTATTTGCAGCTTTAAGATGCCAAGACAAAGGGGACGATCACCGTTCATGGGAATCGTAAAATCGCCCTGGAGTGTGAGGAAGGGGACATAGCTTATGCAGAATCAGCTTGCGCTACTGAGGAGCTCAAGTTCTACAAAGACAATGTTGACCCAGCTGATATGACCCTATTGAATAAACCCAGCACAGAGTCTAACCCGCCCCTCAAATTTAAGTCGGTAGAGGATACCAAGCTAGTGGATTTTGTCCCTGGCGACTCATCGCAACAGTTCACTGTGGGGGCTAATAGGGATCCCAAATAAGAAAGCGCGATCATCGAGTTCATCCGTGAGAATTGAGACATCATTGCACGGAAACCTTCTGACATGTCGGGTGTGCCAAGATAATTCACTGAGCACCACCTTAATGTGGATCCCAAAGTTAAGTCGGCCAAACAGTTCCTCCGTCGTTTCAATGAGGAGGGACCTAAAGCTATTGGAGAAGAGGTGGCCTAGATCTTGGTACCCGGGTTCATTGTGGAAGTTTTTCACCCTGAGTGGTATGCTAACCCTATGTTGGTACTTAAGAAAATTGGCACATGGTGTATGTGTGTTCATTACACAGATCTCAACAAGGCTTGTCCGGCTGATCCATTTTCTCTTCCCTGTATCGACCAGATCATTGATGCAATGGCAGGTTATGAGAGCTTATGTTTCCTAGATGCTTATTTTGTTTATCATCAGATCGAGATGGCAGTTAAAGAACAACATAAGACATCTTTTTATCACACCTTTTGGGGCTTTCTGCTATGTTTCTATACCTTTTGGACTCAAAAGTTCTCAGGCGACTTATCAACGCTATGTCCAGAATTGTTTCCATGGTTAGATTGGGTGCAACGTTCATGCTTATGTGGATGATATTGTGGTCAAGTCAAGGAAGAAGGAGACTCTGCTTGCTGATTTAAAGGAATCTTTTAACAACCTCCGGGTCTTCAAGATGATGTTTAACCCGGCCAAGTGTGTCTTTGGTGTGCCTGCAGGTAAACTGCTAGGTTTTCTGGTTCAGAGCGGGGCATTGAGGCTAACACGGAGAAGATAAAGGCCATCACTTCAATTTCTAAGATGGCGTGTATCAATGATGTTCAGCGCTTGGCGGGTCGTATTGCAGCTTTAAGTCGGTTCATAAGCCGCTTGGGAGAGAAGGCAATTCCTCTCTATCAGATGATGAAGAAGACATATCACTTTGTATGGAGTGATGCTGCTGATGAAGCATTTTAGGCACTTAAGAAACAGTTAACTAAGCCACCCATCTTGGCTGCTCCCATAGAAAAAGAGCCTTTGCTCTTGTATGTGGTGGCTAATAACAAGGCAGTCAGTGTAGCATTTGTTGTGGAGCGCAAGGAAGTAGGTAAAGACTACCCAGTCCAGCGGCCAGATTATTATGTCTGTGAGGTCCTGGCTGAGTCTAAGCAATGATATCCGCATTGGCAGAAACTGGTGTTTGGGGTGTTCATGATGAGTCGCAAGTTGAAATATTATTTCCTAGGACATCCTATTACTATGGTCAGTTCTTCTCCTTTAGGGGATATTATTCAAAACAGAGAGGCCACAAGCCGGGTTGCTAAGTGGGCAATTGAGCTTGGGACTCATAAGCTGAAGTGTGTGCCAAGAACAACCATCAAGTCTCAAGCTTTGGTGGACTTCACAAATGATTGGATAGAGTTGCAAACACCTGAGGAGAAGTCTGAAAATACATATTGGACAATACACTTTGATGGGTCAAGGCAGTTGGAGGGCTTGGGGCTGGAGTTATTTTGACTTCCCCACGAGGTGACAAATTTTGTTATGTTTTAAGGCTAATGTTTCCTTGTACTAACAATGCAGCTGGATATGAAGCTTTTCTCCATGGGCTTCGTATAGCCAAGGAGAGGAATTTAAGCCGGTTCAGATGTCTGGGCGACTCAGACTTAGTGGCTCAGCAAGTTTCAGGCAAGTGGGACTCTAAAGACCCTCTTATGGCGACTTATCGCCAGGCGGTCGATAATATTGTTGGTCACTTGAAGGGTTATCAGGTGGATCACATTGATCGTAGGAAGAACCAGGCGGCAGATGCATTGTCTCGGCTTGGGTCTCAACATAAGCCGGTGCCCCCCAATGTGTTCCTTGATGTGTTACACAATCCTTCGATTAAGTTGCCCTCGGAGGAAGATCTTGCTATACCTGACCCGGAAGCACAGTTGGTGGCGGCTCTTCATGCTATTCCTGAATGGACGTTGCCTTATCTGGCTTATATTACTCGTGGCGAGTTACCTGAGGATGAAAATTTGGCACGGCAGATCACATTGCGTTCTAAGTCTATGACCATTGTTAATGGCGAGTTACATCGATGCAGTGTGACAGGCGTGTTCCAACGTTGTGTCTCTCCTGAGGAGGTTCGTGAGATTTTACAAGAGATACATGCAGGTGACTGTGGTCATCATGTCAGCTCACGCTCTTTGGTGGCTAAAGCATTTCGTCGTGGATTTTTCTGGTTGACGGCTCATGTAGATGCAGAGAATATTGTTAGTAAGTGTGATGGGTGTCAAAAGTTCGCAAGACAAGCTCATGTGTTGGCTCAGGAGTTATGGATTATCCCAATCACTTGGCCGTTTGCGGTTTGGGGGCTCGATATGGTTGGACCGTTCAAGAGATCTAAAGACCAGAAGACCCACCTTTTGGTGGAGGTTGACAAGTTTACCATGTGGGTTGAAGCAGAGCTAGTTAGCAATTGTGAGGCAACGACTGCAGTTCAGTTTGTCAAAAAGTTGATCTTCCATTTTGCTTATCCTCATAGTATCATCATTGATAATGGCACAAATTTGTCTAAGGGTTCTATGAAGGAGTTCTGTCAAAGAGAGCACATCCGCCTTGATGTGTCTTCGGTGGCTCATGTGCAGTCTAATGGTCAAGCAGAACGTGCTAATCAAGAAATTCTGAGAGGAATCAAGCCTCGGCTTATGGTTCCTTTGGAACGAACGCCGGGCTGTTGGGTTGAGGAGCTTCCTTCAGTCCTTTGGAGTATCAGTACCACCCCCAACAGATCAACAAGCTACACGCCTTTCTTCATGGTTTATGGTGCAGAGGCAGTTCTCCCCAGCGATATTCGTCATGACTCGCCCAGGGTGGCGGCTTACATTGAAGCTGATAACGAGACGGTGCATCAGAACTCACTTGATGCTTTGGATGAAGAACGTGGCCTCGCAGCAGCCCGTTCGGCAATTTATCAACAAGACCCATGCCGCTATCATAGCCGCAGAGTTAAAACCCGGACATTCCAAGAGGACGACTTAGTGCTCCGACTGATTCAAGATCAGATAGGCATGCATAAGCTGTCACCGCCTTGGGAAGGGCCTTTTGTGGTCAGCAAAAATATCAACAATGGGTCCTATTATCTCATTGATATACGAGAGCACAACAAGTCCCACACTTCGGAGGAGACCAACAGGCCGTGGACCATTGCTCATCTTCGGCCTTACTACACTTGAGTCATCGGTTCTCATCATTCTACATAACTATGTCAATGTATATATATTTTTATGATCAACTTAATAAAGCCGGCATGCCCAAATTTTGGGCCTTTGTCGTTTCGTCTCATATTTTCTATGCATGAGTCTTTGTTGGTTGATCATAAGGTCACTTGGGGGCTTCCAACTCACTGAGTTTAGCTTTCATACCCTCTTGACCGGCTTTATATGCCATATATGGGTTAAACCTGCCTGATTGCAACTTGCTACTCCATCAGGTGACTCGCCGTACTCTTGAAAGTTAATCTTTTTACTAAGACCCTGAACTTGTCAAGGTTAAAACGGCGGTTTTTGTCATGTGAGAGCCGGCTTACAGAGAGCTAGCATAAACTCACATGTCTTCTTGTTGCTTCTCCGCTATCTGGCCCGTCGTACTCTTAACAATCAATCTTTTTACTAAGACCCTAAACTAGTTAAGGTTAAAACGACGGATTTATGTCACGATAGAGCCGGCTTACGGGATGAAAGGCTATCATACCAAGATTCTTTGAAGCAAAATTTGAGTTTTTCAAAAAATAAAGCAAGAACTGGTCTCTTTGGTCGTGCCTTCAAAGCCGACTTACAAATATTTGAGATATACATGTATATATTCTCTGCTTTCTTGTTTTTACAGGAATTTTTTCATCATATGAAGATTATAAGTCCTTTGGATCACAGAAAGTCCGGATTAACATTGATCAAGCTTATAGCAGTCATGACCTGCCAAGGGAATTATTCAACAATTTTTAAGATCATGAGTCATTGGGCTATTAACTTGCCCTGGATTTTGACTATAAGTCGCCAGCACAGGGGTTCATGGATTTTTCCCAGATTATATATCGAGACCTTAGGAAATTTCAGTGATGTTGCAAGACCAGATATGCATATGTGTGACAAGATCATAGAGGTCAAGCTGCTGGAGCACAAGTTGATAAACAAGCACGAAGGCCTGGCAGGGCAGTAAATTGTTTTTAACTAAACTATTACACGACTACAGCTGAGCCCACAAGTTTTTCAACCAAATTTTTTAGGAGTTACATCACTCCTTTGAGCCAGCCCCTGAGCCGGCCGGGTTTGATCTCGCCAAGTTAACATCATCTTGGCGTCTTATGCTGGAGGTTCCCGGGTCATTCGGTGCCGGCTCTTCACTATCAATC
Organism: Triticum dicoccoides; assembly: GCF_002162155.2. NCBI lineage: Eukaryota > Viridiplantae > Streptophyta > Magnoliopsida > Poales > Poaceae > Triticum > Triticum dicoccoides. The sequence goes on along the minus strand of NC_041387.1, from coordinate 613,321,643 downwards.
TGGAGATTGTTCGAAGTCCAGTCGATACCAGTTAATGCCTTGAAGATTGCTTCATCATTCATGACAGGAGAGGGGTCAATATCAGGGGAAAAGTGTGATTATGCCTTGACGGAGTCAGATCTATCACATCATGGGAAGGCGGCTTGACACGAGTATTGTTGTTGTTGTAAGCCAGCTGGTACTTTGTCAAGTCCAGCTCCCATGCAAATTGACATGCCAAGGGCCGCATCTCTTTGACACACCTGGTAAAATTGGCTTCTTGAAATACAGACCCATCATCATTGAATTCTGGACACCCGCCAGCCAACTCTGCTGGGTCCAGCTCTGATTGCCAAGCTTTCACCCGGCTTAGAGCAGTAATGGCTCCTGAGCAGGTGGCTGATAGTTTTATTTCCTCAATATGCGCTGACATTGTTGACAGGTGATCTAATACAGTTTTGATGAGTGTTGGGGGTCTCTTGCCATTTGATATGGCCGCAAGTGTGCGCGGGCTTCCATCATATAACTTCTATGTTAATGAATAGACAGCTTTAAGCTTCAGCAGCATATTTTGGCCAAGATTGGCACTCCTGGCACCTGTCATATAGTCAAGGGACAAGTCAGTCGACTTACAAATCAAGTATTTTGAGTCGCCAAGCGAGTTGAAGTGCTTTAATTGGTTTATGAGTCACTTCAGATGAGTACAAGTTTCAACTTACCAAAGATGGCGACTGTCATTTGGGATATATGTTGTTTTAAGCCGACAAGCTCTTCAATGGCCGGCTTAAGATGCTTCTCAGCGTCTTCCGCACGCCTCAGTAAATCAGCCTTTTCAGATTCCAAAGCAGCTCTATCAGCATCAAACTTGGATTTCTGTTTCTCCAAGTCCTCCAAAGCAGAGTTCAGTTTTAACTCGGCCTTGATGCTTTCTGCCTGTTGAAGCTCTATATTTTTCTTTAAGTCACCAAGTTGCAACTCCTTCAGGTTTAAGGCTTCCTGAAAGAGGGATTTGAGACCATAGTTACAGATCAGTATTGAGCAGATTTATTATGATAAAGATTATTCAAGTCCCAAGCACATTGTAAGCAATACACTTGGCACTTGGGGACTAATGTAGGTCATTTCAATTTATACTATGACCCGGCTCAGCAATAAGTCGGCCCTTGGGGGCTACATACTTTCTTTTATAATGAGTGATGGCAAGACCCGAATTATCTCTTCAAGATAACCCGGTACTTGGGGGGCTACGCGCGGTTCTTTACAAAGGTTATTTGGAAGACCCCACTCCTTTTATTAAGATAAGCCGGCCCTTGGGGGCTACGCGCGGTTCTTTACAAAGTGGTTATTTGAAAGACCTGGCTCATCTTATCAAGATAAGCCGGCCCTTGGGGGCTACATGAGTATATATGTGCAAGACGAAAAGGGGTTAAGTTCATACCTCATATTTCTATTTCATCATGTTAACTAAGTCGGCTTCCAAGTCACGGCTTGTATGGAGGCGGCTTAGGTAGCCCGCGTGCAACTCGCCCGCACTAAATTATGCATAGTTTTGAAGATGCATCTTTGTATTTCTTTTCTCCTGCAAAGGCGTTTCTTCTTTACCAGTATGCTTAGCCAGCATAGTGGAGGCTCCTGGCACTTTATAACCCATCCAGTGATAGTAATATCATTAGTGTTTTCTTCAGAAGGAGCTTCTTCAGATGGCTTCACAGGAGATGAGAGAGGAATAGAACTTGGCAGGTTCTGGTTATCCACCGGGTTAGCATCAGTATCCATGGTGTCGTGGAATTGTCACGGCAGATGTCCTAGTGAAAGAACTTAGTCATGGAGCCATCGCAACTAGGAAGCTTAAAGGGGTTAATCGGGACAAAGGACACGAGGTTTATACTGGTTCGGCCCCTTACGGTGAAGGTAAAATCCTACGATCCAGTTTTGAGTGGGATTGCTTATGTCTCGATAACCAGGGAGCGAATCGCTTGACCTAGCTCTCGAGTTGATGTTACTTGTCCTGAACCGCCGCCGGGTCGTCCCTTTATATACAAAGGTCAACGCCCAGCGGCTTACAGAGTCCCAGCCGGTTCATAAACATTGGCCGGCTCGTCTCTTAACTATTCTTGCCTTACAATACAAGCCACACACATATGGCGGTTATCACTACGGGCCTTAAGTCGCCTCTGGGCTTTGGGCCCTTAACTGAACCGCCATCTCTATCCTGGGTCTTGGGCTTCAAGAATATTTATAAGTATAACCCGGCCCCTCCTGGGCGGGTCATACCAATAGTTATATCCCCAACATTAGGCCCCAGATTGATTTGAATTGGTTCATGTCAATCTTCGATACTTCAGAAAAAATCTTCTGCTATTATAAAAAAATTTGTAACCCGCCATGACGTCACCCTCTGGATTTGTGGTAACCCGCCATGATGTCACCTGTCATAAAAGCATGTTTTATTCAATGTATCCCAATGGATCTTTGTCTTGATGACCATCCTGAAAATCGAGGCGTCCTTGTAGTTGGATAACTTATATTTTCGGCCTCCTCGTTTTGCATGCTCTTTTAGTGGCCCTTCCTTATAAATAGACCCGACTAGGTCTTCCTCATTCTTCCCTTTTCGCGTCTTCTTCCTCTCGTCCCCATCTGTCACTGGATCTCTATCGCGGCCGCATCGACCTTGGCCGCTGCATCGACCTGAACTTGACCAGAGAATAGTGACGCCCATCCGCAATAGATCCACTGCTGTAAGTTTTCCCTTTTCCGCATATTTAGATCCATGCTAGGGTTAGCGAGTTCATCTCTACAGTTCCTCATTCATCTCAGTTCTTCGTATTTGCTTCTGCTGTCGTTTCTTTGATCCAATAGTAGCGTAGATCTCATGCGGTAGTTGCTCTGCATCCATTTTCAGCACTAGCAGATCTTCTTTCTTTGTAAAGAATCCTCAGTAGAACGCATGAACTTTCTGCACCATGTCTTTAGGTCTAGAAATTTTTCTTTTCTGAACATCCGTTTGATCCAAAATAATAGCTGCAGTTTGTGAAACCTGTTTATGCAATACTTGGCAAAAATCTGCACTTGTTAGATTCATCTAGCCAGGGCGACTCTGATCATCGGCTTCAAAGAGGCAATGCTCAATTGATAACTTGAACCACCCATGGCGTTTTAAATAGAGGTAACGGCTTATAGATCATATGGCGGCTTAAATAACCTTGACATAATTATCCTTATACCATTAGGCCCCTTCGTAAGCCGCCATTTGGAATATGCATTGTAATATTGTTCCTGCCCGGCTTAAATTTGAACCAGTACTTTTTACTCTGTCTTAGGCTTTCAACATAATGGCACCAAAGGCACCCACTTCCTGCAACTGGGTTAAATCCATTGTCACAGACAGTACTCTTGACGACTTTGTGAAGACCGGCTATCTACCGAAGAAAGAAGTCATGACTTATCATGCTCCTAACCCGGAGGAGGAATTTCCTCAGCCCAAAGAAGGAGAAGTTGTTGTTTTTATGGATCACATGAACCGGGGTTTCACTCCACCTGGCTCAAAATTCTTCAGAGACGTGTTGCATTTTTTTGATCTTCACCCACAAGACATCGGACCCAATTCTGTGTCTAACATCTGCAATTTCCAAGTATTCAGTGAAGTATACCTTGGAGAAGAACCCAAGTTGCTGCTCTTCAGAGAGCTATTTTATTTGAACCGCCAGAATGAGTGCGCCAGCGGTCAGAGCTTAGAGCTTGGTGGTGTCTCGATCCAGCGTCGTAGGGACGTAATCTTTCCTACCTGCCGAGCCACCCAAAAGACTGGAATCAGACATGGTTTTACTGCCAAGACATCTCTCCGGCTGGTGAAAACCCTCTGCCTGGATTTCGTGCTCTTCGACTTGGGCCCAACCACTATCTGCCTGATAAGATTATAGTCACCGAACGCAAATCACTCATCCCCACCTTAGCCAAGATCAAGGCTCTTCTGGGGAACGGGTTAACTGGCATTGACCTGGTCCGGGTTTGGCTCGCCTGGCGGGTCATTCCATTGAGCCGCCGCCCCGGCTTGATGTGCGGTTATACAGGCGCAAAGGATGACCCTCTGAGACACGGCCCTGATGACTTGCCTGAAGATGTCATCGATGATATGACGAAGTCCCTGTTCAACGAGAGCCTGGCAGATTGTGGTAAGGTGGGCTTAGCCCCCTTCTGCAAAGATAACCCGGCTCCAAAGGTAAACCTCCCATATGAAATAATTACTTTGACATTTCCATGTTTCACCCATGGTCATAAATATGTTAATCTTTGCAGGCGGGTGATAAATTCTGGAAGGTCAAATATGACCATGAAGCTGCCAAGAAAGCCAGGAAGGAGAAGAAAGCCGCCAGGAAAGAGGCTGCCAAGAAGAAGGGCAAGAAAGCCACTGCCTCTGACCTGCTTCGGCTAGCAGATTCTTCTGAGTCGAAGGTAGCCCTTGACTCTCTTGGCTCCTTTTTTAACCATTTTATTGACACTGATTATCAGTAGGAGGACACAGGAGCCAGCCGTAACAAGGCTGAAGAGGTAACTATTATTTCCTCTGACTCCGAGCCTTTGCCAAGACAGAAAATCCGCAGAGTAACCCGGAAAGTAAGATTTTCACATCCCTTAGCTTATCAAGATCCTCAATTTCTTTTGAAGCGACAGATTCATGAGAGTCGGAGGCAGACCCGGACTAGCAAGGACGCGGAGCTCTCCTCCGGCTTGCCAAACACCCCAAAGAAGCGCCGGAATGAGGTTACCTCTGATTTGAATTCCTTTTATCCTTCGGCGGGTCTTATTTGCCAACCTCTCAATTCTTCTGACTCGGATTATCAGGAAACTTCCCCTTCCTCTGGTGACTCATTGCAGTCCAATCTTCCGGCTTTCAAGACTGCACCAGGGTAATGATAACCTGCCTATCTTGTATTCATTTCAATTCATATTGCATTTTCACTTAACCTTTTGATTTTATGCAGTGGACAAGCCAAGCCCAGCAAACGGGTTAGGAAGAGCAAATCGGCTGAAGACACAGTCGTGATCGAGCCGGTTCTTGAAACAGTTGTACCGGACTCGTCAACTCATGAGTCGCCATCTGAACCAGCTCAAGATATACCAACTCCCGTTGCTGACCCGCCTGCTGAACGAGCCGCCGATGACTTAGAAAATCCAGAAGCCCCCAGCCCGGTCAGGATAGATGACCCGCAAAACAATGATGTTTAGATCACCAGAACTGACTTTGTTGAGTCGGGAAGGCCAACTGTGCTAGCCAAGTGTCCCACCAAGGAGGAACTTCTGGAACACCGCCGGGTCAAGCTTGACATTGCGAACTATGCTCACATGAGTATTGGAGACATCTTTTTTGGCTACATGAGCCAAGTGCACAGCAACCGAAACCTCGAGATTGACATGGTGAAGCTGATGCACCAAAAATTCGAGGTATAACCCTTTCTCTGTTATTCATTAATCTTTACTATGCTAGCCCCCAAGTCCACTGCTTATGACGTTTATTTTGTAGACTTAGAAACAAATTTAGTGACATTAGTAGCATAGATGGATAAAACATGCAAGAAGTCCGTCTTACTCTGTAGTCCCCAAGGGACTGCTTAACCAACATGGTTGAGCCGGTCCTTAAAATAGTTATATAAGCAAAAAATACTTACAGAGCTTTGAACAGCAATATACATTAGCCCCCAAGTGCCAAGTATTACTGTTTGCAAAATGCTTGGGACTTACTGTTATGAACCGCCGCTGAAAGTAAAATTATTCAGTAAACATTAGCCCCCAATTACCGAGCGTTGTTGCAGGCAAAAAGGCTTGGGACTTTAATATTGTATAAAAATTGGTTTGATTTTGACCCTGTATTTGTATAGGCCACCACGAGTCAACTCGAATCATAGGTGACTGATCTGAAGAGCCGCCTTGAGGCCCGAGAGACGGAAATCCAGAAGGCCAACACCAAGTTCAAATTTAGCATTTCTGAGCAAGAAAAACTGAAGAAAGAATTTGAAACTAAAAAGAAGGCCTGGGCTGATGAAAAAATTGCATTGATTAACCGAGCTGAGAAGGCAGAGGCGGCTCTGGAAGAAGCAACCGGTGAATTAACTGGTTTAAAGCGCCATGTCTCTCAGATGGTCACGGCGATCTTTGGTAAGCCGCCCTGCAAGTGTTTAAATATTTGAAACTTTCAGTTGATCATATAATTGGAATTGACTCACCTGATCATGTTTATGCAGGCCCCAGAAGCTCAAATCTGAACCAAGATATGCTGATCAAGCTGAAGGCAGTTTACACACTGGTGGAGCAATTGTACATCGGGTCTCAACGTGCATTAGCCACGGTGGCTTTATCAAATGAAGTACCCACCCTCCTGGTAGAGGTCTTGAAGAAGATTTTCGTGCTACCCCAACAGTTCAATGAACTGAGGCGGTCGGCTGCAAGAGCCGGAGCAGTAAACGCTTTAAGCCGGGCCAAGTCTTGGCTACCAGAGTTAGACCCGGCCGGCATTGCCACTGGCTATCCAAGCTTCAAGGAGGATGGCACTCCTTTTGAAGAAAACGACTTTACAGCTTGTGTAAAGGAAATACGCCCCATGGCCACCCTGATAGCGGATGAAGTGGATCTTATCAAGTACCAGGCGGGTTATGACACAGAGAACCGGAGAATTCCAACGCCTCACTATGAAGTGACCAGTCTGATCCCCCTACTTCGTAAGCACACCTTCGCCCCTAAAGTTGACCCGGTCAGTCTAGTTGATGATGAAGCTGAATTTGAAGCATTGAACAACATTGAGTGATCATTTTCAACCTTCCAGGAAAAGGAACAGGGCGAAGACGCAGAGAGGGCTAACCCGGACGCTTCAGGCCAACATGAAGGCTAACCTGCCGTGGCGGCTCACACCTATGATGTGCTGAAAAATAGTGTGAATCATTTGGACTCGGGGAGTCATGTAATAGAATAGAAATAACTTTGTTTGGCCGTGCCATCGTGCATGTTTTGATGCTTAATGTCATTAAGCTGTCGTGTTATATTCACCTGTGTTTACTTTTCATCTGCTTTCCATATGCTTTACCAAACCGTTTAACTGTCCTGCACATGAAAACAGACCACAAGATCCCTTGGCGGCTTACCGCCAGGTGGGTCATAATAACTTAATATAAAAAGAGTCATGGATAAGCTTGTTGTAACATATAATGTTTCAAACACAACTATAATCTTACACCTACGACCATTTGAATTTGCACCGCCGGCTCATATGACCCGGTCACTAAGGGCGATAACCCGATCTTTGGACACCAATATTTCCAAAGGTATAATGATGCTCATATATTGGCGACTTATCAGTCAATATTAAGCAGGGTTAAAATTAACCACACTTGTATTTGTAAACCTCAGAAAAGTCTCAAGTCAAATAAAGGGTGCTTCCAAAGAAAACTTAAACCAAATAGCAAAAATTCAAGGCTGCTGATTCGAATATGATCAGTAAACCGTTCCAGATGGGTTAAGCTAGGATTCTAATACGATCATGTAGCCCCCAGTGGCTTTGGCGTTGCGCCGATCAAGAGGGTACCGACAGCTATGTTCTCTTTGCTTTGAATACGACCTATGTTTGAACAGGAAGCCCCCTAATGACCTTGAGAGTTTTTTAACGACTCTGATTCAAATACGATCAAAGTCGGTTCCCAAAAGGGGTTGAGCTATGATTCGAATACGATCAACAAGCCCCCTAGTGAGCTCGGCAGTGTGCCAATCAAAAGGGTACCGACAGCTATGTTCTCTATGGTTCGAATATGACCTATGTTTGAACAGAAAGCCCCTAGTGATCATAAGTTTTAACAGCTAGATTCGAATACGATCGTAAGCCAGATCAAGAGGGTTAAACTGGATCGAATACGATCAGCCCCCAACTGATTATGTGAGATGACAATGATAATAACAATGACACATTTACCTTTGAGGAAGGAAAAAGGACAGAGGTCCTGCTTTATTATTTATCATAATATATACATTGTCAAAATATGTACATCATGAGAGTCGGTGGCTCAAGTGTAGCAAGGCCGAAGAGGAGCGATATTCCATGGCCGGCGGGTCTCCTCCTCCGACTTACGTGAGTCTTTGTGCTATCGAACATCGATAAGGTAGTATGACCCGTTGTTCAAGTTTTGTTGACCACAAAGGGCCCTTCCCAAGGTGGGGATAACTTGTGTGCATCAGTTTGATCCCCGATGAGCCGGAGCACCAAATCACCTTCCTGAAAGGTTGTGGACTTAACCCGGCGACTGTGATAGGGCGCAAGTCCTGTTGGTAAATCGCCGAACGAGCTGCTGCCAAGTCCCGCTTTTCATCTAACAGGTTAAGAGCGTCCTGACATGCCTGTTCATTGTCCGCCTCAACATAAGCCGCCACGTGGAGCGAGTCATGACGGATGTCACTAGGGAGAACCGCCTCAGCTCCGTAGACCATGAAGAAAGGCGTATAACCCGTAGATCTGTTGGGAGTAGTGTTGATGCTCCATATTACAGAAGGTAACTCCTCAACCCAATAACCCGGCGACCGCTGCAGGGGGACCAAAAGTCGGGGCTTGATGCCTTTCAAGATCTCCTGATTGGCTCTCTCGGCTTGACCATTGGATTGGGGGTGAGCCACTGATGAAACATCAAGCCGAATATGCTCATGTTGAGAAAATTCTTCCATGGCACCTTTAGACAGATTAGTGCCATTGTCAGTTATAATGCTATGTGGGAAGCCGAAGCGAAATATCACCTTTTTCATGAACTGAATCGCCGTAGCTGCATCACACTTACTGACTGGCTCTGCCTCAACCCACTTTGTAAATTTATCAACCGCCACCAAAAGGTGGGTCTTTTTATCTTTGGACCTTTTGAAAGGTCCAACCATGTCAAGCCCCCATACTGCAAATGGCCAAGTAATTGGAATCATCCTCAACTCTTGAGCCAGCACGTGAGGCCGTCTTGAGAACTTCTGACAACCGTCACATTTACTCACCAAGTCCTCTGCATCAGCATGAGCCGTCAGCCAATAGAATCCATGACGGAACGCCTTGGCCACAAGGGACTTTGACCCAGCGTGATGGCCGCAATCCCCTTCATGAATCTCACGTAGAATTTCCTGGCCTTCTTCAGGGGAGACACATCGCTAAAATGCCCCTGTAACACAGCAATGATGCAACTCACCATTGACAATTGTCATTGACTTAGACCGCCGGGTTATCTGCCTAGCCAGGGTTTCGTCCTCAAGCAACTCGCCCTGGGTCATGTAAGCCAAATATGGCACTGTCCAATCTGGGATAACGTGAAGAGCCGCCACCAATTGTGCTTCCGGGTCAGGAATAGCCAAGTCTTCCTTTGTAGGTAACTTGACAGAAGGGTTATGTAGAATATCCAAGAAAGTATTAGGCGGCACCGGCTTATGTTGAGAGCCCAGCCGGCTTAAGGCATCAGCCGCCTCATTCTTTCTGCGGTCAATGTGCTCCACTTGGTAACCCTTGAAGTGTCCAGCAATGGCGTCAACTTCACGGCGATAAGCCGCCATGAGAGGATCTTTGGAATCCCACTTGCCTGATACCTGTTGAGCCACCAAATCTGAGTCGCCAAAACACCTTACCCGGCTTAAGCTCATCTCCTTAGCCATCCGAAGACCATGGAGTAAGGCTTCATACTCAGCTGCATTGTTAGTACAGGGGAAACATCAACCATAGCACATAACAAAATTTGTTTACCTCGAGGGGAAGCTAAAACAACTCCATCCCCCGAGCCCTCCAATTGCCTGGACCCGTCAAAATGAATAGTCCAATATGTGTTATCCGGCTTTTCTTCAGGCATCTGCAGTTCTGTCCAATCGTTGATGAAATCCACTAGTTCTTGGGATTTGATAACAGTGCGTGGCACATACTTTAAACCATGAGGCCCAAGTTCAATGGCCCACTTGGTGACTCGTCCTGTGGCCTCTCTGTTTTGAATGGTATCTCCTAAAGGAGCAGAACTAACCACAGTGATAGGATGGCCCAGGAAATACTGCTTAAGCTTCCGGCTTGCCATGAACACCCCATAAACGAGCTTCTGCCAATGTGGATGCCGTTGTTTGGACTCAATAAGCACCTCACTGATATAATAAACCGGATGTTCCTTGACAGCCTCCTTGCGCTCCACCACGATGGCCACGCCGACGGCACGCGTGTTAGCAGCCACATATAACAATAAGGGCTCCTTATCAATGGGAGCAGCGAGAACCGGCGGTTCAGCCAGATGTCTCTTCAAATCTTCAAAGGTGGCGTTGGCAGCGTCACTCCAGACGAAGTTATCTGTCTTCTTCATCATTTGATACAGTGGTATGGCCTTCTCACCTAACCGGCTTATGAACCGGCTTAAAGCAGCGATACGACCCGCCAAACGCTGAACATCATTGATACATTCCGGCTTAGCCAGAGAGGTGATGACCTTGATCTTCTCCGGGTTGGCCTCGATGCCCTTGTTAGAAACCAGAAAACCCAAAAGCTTGCCTACAGGCACGCCAAAAACACACTTGGCCGGGCTAAGCATCATCTTGTAGACCCGGAGATTGTCAAAGGTTTCCTTCAGATCATCTATCAAGGTCTCCTTCTCTCTGGATTTCACCACAATGTTGTCCATATAAGCATGAACATTGCACCCAATCTGATTATGAAGACAATTCTGTACACACCGCTGGTAAGTCGCTTGGGCACTCTTGAGCCCAAAAGGCATAGATACATAGCAGAAGGCTCCAAACGGAGTGATGAATGTCGTCTTCTCCTGGTCCTTAACTGCCATCTTGATCTGATGATACCCAGAGTAAGCATCCAAAAAGCTCAAGCGCTCCCACCGTAGCATCAATAAATTGATCAATATGAGGGAGAGCAAAAGGATCAGCTGGACAACCTTTGTTTAAGTCCGTATAATCCACACACATGCGACAGGTGTCGTTCTTCTTGAGCACGAGCACCGGGTTAGCCAACCACTCTGGATGAAAAACTTCAACGATGAACCCAGCCGCCAAGAGCCGGGCTACTTCCTCACCAATGGCTTTACGCCTTTCCTCACTGAACCGCCGAAGAAACTACTTAACCGGCTTAAACTTTGGATCAATATTAAGAGTGTGCTCAGCGAGTTCTCTCGGTACACCCAGCATGTCAGAAGGTTTCCATGCAAAGATGTCCCGGTTCTCACGGATGAACTCGATGAGCGCGCTTTCCTATTTGGGATCCAAATTAGCACTGATACTGAACTGCTTGGATGAGTCGCCTGGAACAAAGTCAACAAGCTTAGTATCATTGGCCGACTTAAACTTCATGACCGGCTCATGCTTTGTGGTTGGCTTTTTCAAAGACGTCAGATCTGCCGGATCACCATTGTCCTTGTAGAACTTCAACTCTTTTGTTGCACAAACCGACTCAGCATAAGCCGCGTCGCCTTCCTCACATTCCAAGGCCATCTTCTGGCTCCCATGCACTGTGATGGTACCCTTATGACCCGACATCTTGAGCTGTAAATACACATAACACGGCTGTGCCATGAACTTGGCATAAGCCGGTCGCCCAAATAGAGCATGATACGGGCTTCTGATCTTGACCACCTCAAAGGTCAAATTCTCGGCCCTGGAGTCATATGCATCTCCAAAGGCTACCTCCAGCTCAATCTTGCCAACTGGATACGCCGACTTACCAGGCACTATGCCATGGAAAACAGTGCTGGACTGCTTAAGGCTTTTATCAGTTAACCCCATGCGACGGAAGGTCTCATAATAGAGGATGGTGATGCTGCTGCCTCCATCCATGAGTACTTTGGTGAACTTATATCTGCCAACCTGAGGGGCTACCACCAAGGCTAGGTGACCCGGATTATCAACCCAGGGAGGGTGATCTTCCCTACTCCATAGAATAGGCTGCTCAGACCATCTCAAATAACGAGGAACTGTCGGCTCAACAGCGTTCACGGCCCTCTTATGAAGCTTCTAGTCTCGTTTGCACAAGCTGGTGGTAAACACATGATATTGTCCACTATTCAGATGCTTTGGATGGCTCTGGTATCCACCCTGCTGCTGTTGCTGCTGTTGCTGACCACCCTGGCCAGATTGCTGGTTATAACCACCTTGATTGCCTTGAGAATTTTGAAAGTTGGAATTTGAACCGCCGCCTGGGCCATGAAAACCGCAGCCACCTGAGCCGCCGCCCTGCCCATTATTACCATCAAACATGTTGGAATTTTTGAAAGCCTTCCTGATCGTAGAGTCCTTCCATAGATGAGTAGCCGGCTTCTGCTGAGTGTAAGGATGGCAATTTTACCCATGGGTAAGGGTACCCGCGGGTACCGTACCCGCATGGGCAGGGTATGGGCACACTTTTATACCCATGGGCAGTACCCATACCCTACCCGTTAAACCATGGGTAGGGTATGGGTATAGCCATGTACCCACAGGTATACCCATACCCTACCCGCTTGTGAACTAATGTTAAGTTGTCGTCAATTAGTCATTAGTTTATCATGTGACTCGTCTACTCCTATTGACTTATGAGTATGTGGTGATTTCTAAATTTTGATAGCGGTCATGTACTCATCTACATGTTATTGAGTTGAGATAATTGATTTTTTTGTAAAATGTGCTATCAGTGAGTGTAGAATTGTGAACAACGTGTGTACTATTTGTTCTACCCGCTGGATACCGAATGGGTACGGGTACCCATCGGGTATGGGTATGGGTAAAGCTTCATACCCATGGGTACGGGTATGGGTAGAATTGTGTACCCACTTATCATATGGGTATGGGTATGGTATTGCTCTACCCTACCCATACCCTGCCCATTGCCATCCTTAGCTGAGTGTTGTGCCTTGGACAGGGCTCATTCAGTAATTGCTCAAGTGTGGGGCCTGACCCGCCAGACCGGGGAGGTGGTCTCCCATACACCATTGGTTGTTGCCCTGCGCATTAGTGTTAGCCACAAACTCCAAACTACCATCAGCACTACGTTTATTACCTCCTTGATTTGTCGGCTTATGCTGATGGCCCTTGTTGTTGCCATTCTTCTTTCCCTTCCCTGTCTTTTCATCATCAGACTTGGGATCCTTGGTACTATCAGAGTCGGCGTACTTGACCAAAGCCGCCATCAGCGTACCCATATCATTACAATCGCGCTTGAGCCGCCCTAGCTTCATCTTCAGAGGCAAAAAACGGCAATTTTTCTCCATCATTAAGACTGCAGAGCCGGCATCCATCTTATCAGACGAATGTATTATGGCCTTAACCTGGCGCACCCAATGGGTTGTGGACTCGCCCTCCTCCTGCTGGCAACTAGTCAAATCCACGATTGACATGGGATTCTTACATGTATCCTTGAAGTTCTGGATAAACCGGGCTTTTAACTCCACCCATGAACTTATTGAATTAGGCGGTAGGCTTTTCAACCAAGTGAGGGTGGTCCCATCCAACATCATGGTAAAGTATTTGGCCATCGCAGCATCACTGACCTCCAGTAAGTCCATAGCCATCTCGTAACTTTCAATCCATGCCCCGGGCTGTAAGTCGGCTGTATAATTAGGCACCTTCCTAGGTCCCTTGAAATCCTTGGGCAAACGCTCGTTATGTAGAGCTGGCACCAGACAAGGGCACCTCCGGTCCTGGTGGCCACGCCTGCCTCAAAAGAGGTCGTCGGATAAACCGGATAAGGCTTGTAAGCCATCGGCTGAGCCGCCTGCTCAGCCGCCAGCTCAGTCGCTCGCTCAGCCTCTTGATGTGTTCTATCTTGATCCACCAAGTTAAAGGCTCCATTTCGCGCCGGGTCATGCCCACCTGGCTGGTTACGACGTTGGATGTTGCTTGAAACAGCCGCCTAGTCCATGTGCCTGCTATGACTCGGGCTTCGGCTTGGACGAGGGGTTGAGTGAATCCCGTCCCAGCTGTATGAGTATGCCTCATGTTGTGCTAAAGCCGTCTGAAGAAGTTCTCTGACCCGGCGGTTTCAACCACCGCCGGAGAGTCACCATCAATCGGGAGAGCCGCCAGCCATGCCACTGCCGCGATCATGTTCTCCAACGGGTTTGAATAATGACCCGGTGGTGTCAGTACATACTGAGGTGGAGAAGTATTCATGCGGGGAGGCCCCATCACCTATGGCTGAACCGGCGTGCCGACCCCGGGTATTGCAACCCGGTCTATCTCAGTATGCGGGGAGAGCCACGGCAGGTTACTGGGCCCTGCGCTGGGTGTGTGAAAGAGGTTTCAAGGATCATAAACCGAAGGGAGTCGAGACTGAGTCTTCTGGTATCTTCTCCTCATGACCTCATTAGACGCGTTCTAATCCTGCGTGAGCCGAAAAGTCTGCCCTGAATCCGCTGAGCCTGAGCGTCCAAAGCCGCCCGCTCTGCGGTCATCCTGATATCTTCTACTGCCAGGTCTTCCTTAGCCTGCACTATATCCAGCTTTAACTGTGCCACTTCCGCATCATGTCGAGCTTGATCCGCCGGGTTGACCACGGCGGACCAGAGCGGTCATCTTATCTGTGAGATCCATCAGCACCTGAGCCGGTGAGCGCGCAGGGCCTCCTGCCCTGGCTGCTGCTGACCCGGAGTTTATGGCTGCCGCAGTTGTAGAGTCTTGGATGGGTAGTGTGCCGGCCATGAAGATTCCGACCCTGCTCGGCGGCTCAAGGAAATCCGGAATACTGTTGCCATCGGTACAGCTCCCAAGCCAACCGTCTTGCAGTTGATACAACAAATCTGTCTCACCTGTGGACGACTCACCATCAGAATAGATGGTCGTCTCACCATCAGATGCAGATCCTTCAGAGAGCCCTCCGTGGATGCATCCCACAAAGGCACGCTTCATAGCAGGCAGAGCCCGGGCGGGTCTCGCATGTTGAGCCGTCTCGACGAGGTTGGTGCAGATGTCCGGCTCAGGGCCCGGCTCGCCGATCTTGCCGATGAAGACGTGAATTCCGCTGAAGGGGACCCGATACCCATACTCAATTGAGCCGGCGTCAGGGCCCCGGCCTGCATCGTCGATGTAGAGCTTGCCGCGATGACTCTTGGCCATTCGGCCCATGACGTATCCCTTGAGCCCTTCGAAGCTGCCCTTCAAGAACTCAAATCCACTGTGCGCTGGCCCCATGGTGGGCGCCAACTGTCGTGGAATTGTCACGGCAGATGTCCTAGTGAAAGAACTTAGTCTTGGAGCCATCGCAACTAGGAAGCTTAAAGGGGTTAATCGGGACAAAGGACATGAGGTTTATACTGGTTTGGCCCCTTACGGTGAAGGTAAAAGCCTATGATCCAGTTTTGAGTGGGATTGCTTATGTCTCGATAACCAGGGAGCGAATCGCTTGACCTAGCTCTCGAGTTGATGTTACTTGTCCTGAACCGCCGCCGGGTCGTCCCTTTATATATAGTGGTCGATGCCCAGCGGCTTATAGAGTCCCAGCCGGTTCATAAACATTGTCCGGCTTGGTCTCTTAACTATTCTTACCTTACAATACAAGCCATGCACATATGGCGGTTTATCACTACGGGCCTTAAGTCGCCTCTGGGCTTTGGGCCCTTAACTGAACCGCCATCTCTATCCTGGGTCTTGGGCTTCAAGAATATTTATAAGTATAACCCGGCCCCTCCTGGGCGGGTCATACAAATAGTTATATCCCCAACACATGGGCTCATAAGCTGCAGCATCAGTCTGTGGAAGAAGATCATCTTGCTGGTTGATAGGATCTTCAGGGTTTAGGACTGAGACCTCAGGGGTTCCCAGCACCTGCTTCTCCGACTCAGAGACCTCGGGGGCTTTGGAAGAGCCGCCCACCTTTTGCTTCTTACCAGTTTTTGCTTTGGTCCTATGACAAGGGTATAAAGCTTATAAGTATATGATAATAAGTTTTTTGTTAATAAATGCAAGTACTTACCCTGCATAAACAACAAAGGTGGGCAGCTATGTTCCAGTTGAGTCGCCCAAAGATGGTGATGACTCCTGATAATTTGAGTCAGAGAATTAAGAGGTTGTCTGATAAGACCTGCTTTGGGTAAAGAGTCAGTTGGGCTGTATGGCACCTCAATGTGTCGCTTGCGGGAAGGGTTATGAGTTAACCCGATCGCTAGTTCTTTAGTGCCGCTGCTCCATGTTTGGTGTCTCACTTCATATTGATCCTTTTTCAAAGTAAAGTTGGGGTCTAAATGAGATTTTGGATGAGAAAATGGAACTTTTCGGACAACCCGTCTGATTCTCTGTGGAGGTGGTGAGTCTGAGTCGGAAGATATAGAAATTACCTCAGGATTCTCAGCACGACTTGATGCACCCTCATACTGAGAGTAAGAAACATCAGCTAAATCATTAAAGAGACGGCCAAGAGAGTCGAGTTCTACCTCAGATTGTTCGTCAATCTTAGCTGACCCGCTTGCAGCGGCCGGCTTAGCTACAGCAATCGGCTTGTCCTTCTTCGACTTTGGGCTAGTCTTCTTTTTTGTTGCAAGAGATTTATTTTCCTTTTCCAGAAAGCAGAGTCGGGTTGTAAAAGGGAAAAAAGATTGGCAGGTGGAACATAGAGCAAAGGCAAGGATATTTAAGGCAGACAGAAAATATAGACTTACAGCTGGAACCAGGTTAAGCTTGAAAAATGGAGGCAGTCCTATCTTGTTACAATTTTCTTGTGATTCCCCGAGCAAGGAGTTCATAGCTTGGAAGACTTCATCAGTAGTAAAGTTGTCAGGGATGTATCGCTGAGGGTCGTCTGACTCGCTAGATTACTCGTACATAAGATTAGGTCGACGGCTTAAAGGGAGAATTTTTCAAGAGACCTAGCAGCGAGCTAAGTTGACTCCGGTTAAGCCATTGGCTAGCAAAGTTGTTATCTTGGGGTAATGTTGAAGTGCTTCAGTATGTTCAGCAGGAAAGAGTTGGCTTGGCGGGTTAAAATCGATGGGAAGGAGTCCGATAACCCGGCAAAGGGTTTTCATTGGCGGGTGTGGTGTTTCTACAATAGAGCCAGGTTTTCGCCCATCCCTTGGGGTGACTTAGTAGTGTTGCAGCAGGGAAGCAGCCGTCTCTGCGTCTTTGGATTGAGATTTTGCCTAGATCTTGAAACGGACCACCAGCGCATTCAGTCTAGCGTTTTAGATAGAAAAACTCCTTGAAAAGTGCAACGGTGGGTTCTACTTGCAAGTAAACATCGCAAAAGATTTGAAAATGACAAAGGTTTGTTACTGAGTTTGGACCTATTTCTTGGGGATGGAGAGTGAAGTAGTGCAACACGTCATGGAAGAATTTGGACCTAGGAGGTTTAAAGCCTCTGAGGATATGGTCAGTGAAGACTACCACCTCTCCTTCAGCAGGGTTAGGAATACTTTCTCCCTGGCTGAGTTGCCAGCCAACTTCCTCTTGAGCCGCTAAGAGTCCTTGATCTACATAATCTTTAAGCATATGTTCAGTGAGCAAGGACCCCAATTGCAGATAATGGTCTTTGCCATAGTAAATCGCTTGAAAGACAACATGAAAGCAAGTCAGTTAGTAAAGGGGAAGATAAGCCGCCCAAGTGATGGCGGGCTAGTTAACAAGGGGCAATCTTTGGAACTTTGGTGAGTTATAAATACAATTGTGAGTCGCCCGAAACACAATGGATGGATCAATTAAGATTCAGAGTTATTAAAAGAGTGATAACTCATTGTTAACAGTAAGGTAAGCCGTCCAAAGGGTATAGGTGAGCTACAAGCACATTGGTTAAGCCGCCCGAAATACAATGGCGGGTTATCTAGAGATTCAAGACTGGTGAGTTTCTTTCTAAGTGTGGAATAAACAGATTTCACAACCAATAGCTATATTTGTGGATCTGCGGCAGTTCAAAAAAGGTGAACAAATACTAAACCTAAAGAGTGGCGATGGAAAAGCTAACAGGCTATGTACTAATTCTGAAGAAAAGGTGATCTACTCAAGATACAAGATGAATGCTAAATTGTCTACCATAGTATTTCTAGGGCATTTTGGACTGGATGCAGGCTTTTGTTCGAAGGTATGAATAACTACGATGGACGCCGACGAACTCGTATGAACACAGATGACCTAATGCAGATCTGAGAAAGGAGAAAGTTGGAACCTAATTGCAGTAGAGGAAAGTGGAGGTGCATCGCTGAGTCTTGACGGCGATGGGGTGATGCAGTGGCCTCGGCTGGGACTAGCTGGTGCAGCTTGACAAGGACGGTGGAGCTCCGGTCACGGCGGGCGTTGCGAGGAGGAAGAAGTGGAGCCAATAGGAATGAAAAGTGAAAAAGGCAGGCCCCTCATGCCTATTTATAAGGGAAAGAATGGAACAGTAGCATGCATGTGCGAGAATCGAGGAGGCATAATAACTATTACAACAAAAAGGGCGCCTCGATTTTTGGAAAGTTTGTTTAAAGCGGAAGATCTGTTGTGACGTCATGAGGGTTCTTCCTGAAATTATGAAGATAACGTCATCCTTTCATATGGCGGGTTATGAAGTGTTCAAGGTTAAACATTTGGGAGAATCAAAGAAGACTCACCAACCAAAGTCGTTGAAGATTGACATGAACAAGTCCAAATCAGTCTGGGGCCTAATGTTGCGGATATAACCCCACGGGATAACCCGCCCTAGAAGGGCCGGGTTAGGATGTTGGCGACTTAACAATAGAAGCTTTAGACAGGCCCACAAGACCAAGACATGGAGCCAAGGAGGCGACTTATGAGGTGGGCCGGACAAAGGCCCAAGGCTAGAAGATGGTGCGTGACCCGAAAGTGTAAGCCGCCCGATGGCGACTTGCCAAAAAAGGCAAGGCGGCTTAGAGCCAGGATCGGTTACGTAGCATAACCCGACCCGGACTCATGTAAGCCCAGGGCCTCGACCTGTGTATATAAAGGCGAGTCCCTGCGGCGGGTAAACTTAAGTTACTATCAATCGATAGCTAGGTCAAGCGAATCCGCTCCCTTGTAATCGATACTTAAGAAACACAACACAAAGCAGGACGTAGGCTTTTACCTCGATCGAGAGGGGTCGAACCTGGGTAAACTCGTGTCTCTCATCTCGCTCAACCCCTTCAAGCTAGTCACCGTAGCAATGGCCTCGCACCTAAGTCCTTTCACTAGCGCATATGTCGTGTTAATTGGCAATACCATGGCCACTATATCTGAATCATTGTTATCGGTATGGAACTTCTTGAGTTGCAGCAACTTGGAACTCGAAACATCTCGAATCCAATAATACCTCAAATCCATGTGTTTGGTTCGAGACTGATAGCTTGGATTCTTTGCAAGGTGAATAACACTTTGACTGTCGCAAAACAGAAAATAATTCTCTTTCTTCATGACGAGTCCTTGCAAGAAGTTCCTCATCCACAACACTTCCTTGCGACCGTCAATTGTGGCTATGTACCTAGCTTCCGTGCTTGATGTATAAAAACATTTCTGTAATCTTGATTGCCATGACACTTCTCCTCCTACATAAGTCATCAGGTGTCCGAGAGGTTGACTTTCTACGATCTTTGTCAACGGCATAATCTACATTTGTATAGCTTTGCATTGCAAGATCACCGCCTCCAAAGTATAAAGATGATGCAGAAGTTCCTTTAAGATACCCGACTATCCACTTCACCGCTTCCTAGTAAGCTTTACCTAGATTTTTCATGAACCGGCTAACAACCCCAATTGCATAGGGAATATCATGCCTAGTGCACACCATGGCACACATCAAACTGCCCATGGTAGATTTGTATGTCACTTTACTCATTTCTTCTTTCTCCATCTTGCTTGTAGGAAATTGTTCAATATTCAATTATTGATGGCCTGCAAGCAGAGAGATAACAGATTTTGCATCTTTCATATTAAACCTTTCAAGTACCTTCTCAGTGTATCTTTCTTGCCTGGGAGACAACACCCTGTACGGTCAGACCACGACGCTGAAAGACCGAGCTCACACCAGCGTGCGCGTCGGTCGCATCCTGCTGGGTTGTTTCGTTCATGCCACGTTGTTGTCGCATTGTGCCATGGCCTCTTGACATCGCATCCCCTTGGACAGGTGTCGCGCTTTTCGGATGTTTCCCCAGTATTTGGACTAGGTGGTCTGCCCGGATGGTTTCGAGTCGCCTCAGTTGTTCTGCTTAGGGGTCCACGGTTTTGATGGTTCAGGTCATGTGCAGTGGGGGTGTGGTCGGCGTTTCTATCGACCTGGCTGATGGGTCGCCCTCGCTGGCCAAAGAAGGACATGGCAACGGTCATTATTGTTTGTCACTGGTAAATATACATGGCAGATGCAGGAACATAATCACTTGCAGATCATCCATTAGAAACATCATTCAAATAGTTCACTTAAGTTTTCGGATTTATTAGTTGTTTCGCTTCTTGTCCGCAGTTAGTTTTTGGGCTAATGGGTGCAGTTGGTCTCTTCAAATAGTTCAATTAACTTCCATTTTATGTTTTAAAAAGTTCACTTAACTTCCGAGCTCCAGTTAGTCTATGCGCCAATGCAACGGGTCATCTAGTTGATTTAATAGAATGTGCAAAAGGCTGCCACGACAAAAAAAATCTTGGGCCTGGAAGGTTACGAGTGGCGGGTGTAAAAAACGCACGCCACTGATAGGACAACAGACTATGGCGGGTAGACGGATATGCCCACCCTTAGTACCTTACCAGTGGCGGGTATGACAGGTCGCCCGCCACTACTAACTTATCACCAGTGGTGGGCTCCCAGCCCACCACTTGTAACATGTTAGCAATGCACTTCCACGCCCGCCACTGCTAACCTATCTTTCGGTAGTGTCACAATCAAAAATTATTTTGTTATTATCTACATGTGTGTCACTGGTCTGATCATGTTGAAGTGCATGTGCATCGCCCTCTCCCCCTCCCCCATTGCGATGCCATGGGGCTTGAGCTCCTCTCGTGGGGCAGTGGCATCATGTGATGACGTAAACAAACAGAGAACTAGGGTTCGTCACTGCGAGAAGCCATCGACGTCCACCATGGTCACCAGCATAAGCGTCCTGCCAACATTCGCTTCCTCCTCTTCCAATCTCCTCCCTGATCTGATGGAGAACGGCGGAGTGCCTGGTTCCAGTGGCACACGAGCCCAGTACGACATCGAGTCGCTGAGGTTGTTGTCCTCGAACCAATCGCCCCCCTATAGTTTTTGTCCTAGTTTCTCATATAAACTTGTCTGGTCTTCTTAATGAACTAGAGATAATGCCTGTGTGATGCCGGAATTGATTAAAATATATTTTCATGATATGTTGATGTATTAAACATGAATATTTGAATTAATAATATGATAACCGAAAGTAAAAATGCATACAAATTTATTGTATTTGACAGTAATAAAACGCAAATGGCTAAACCTTTTCCATGCAACCTATATGGTTATATGTTGTGGTACGATGGTTGATAAATAAGTTAGTGGGCAATCATCTATTTATTTACACATAGGATGTGCTAGGTTTTGTAAGTAAAATAGTCTGTTCAAAAGTGATAACCTTCCATCTGAAAACATTGGTAAACTAATTCTAAATATTAAATTTCATAATGTATGGCACCAGTGGTCTAGTGGTAGAATAGTACCCTGCCACGGTACAGACCCGGGTTCGATTCCCGGCTGGTGCACTGGAATCAAGCAAAATCAGCATTGTCCTTCTGATTTACCTACACCTCAAAATCTTTTGTAGCCAATGTACCTCCGGGTTTGTTTTTCATTACTGCCTTGTGTGAGTATGTACGATGGAAAGACTTTTATAGCCTAAGTTGGAGATACAAGACCACTACATCTGTCTTCAGCTAGTAGAAAAGACAGGTGTTGGTGTTTAGGACATAATTTAGGCAAGACCAAGATTTGCATTTGTTCTGATGATGCGTAGTCACTTTGCCTCTGGAACATTCAACATACTGTTAAAGGTCATCTCTTACAGTATTGTCCATTGCTAGGATGTATAGCATGCTTGATTTACCTACACCTCAAAATCTTTTGTAGCCAATGTACCTCCGGGTTTGTTTTTCATTACTGCCTTGTGTGAGTATGTACGATGGAAAGACTTTTATAGCCTAAGTTGGAGATACAAGACCACTACATCTGTCTTCAGCTAGTAGAAAAGACAGGTGTTGGTGTTTAGGACATAATTTAGGCAAGACCAAGATTTGCATTTGTTCTGATGATGCGTAGTCACTTTGCCTCTGGAACATTCAACATACTGTTAAAGGTCATCTCTTACAGTATTGTCCATTGCTAGGATGTATAGCATGCTTCTAGGAGTAGTTTCGCGCTAGTTGCTCAATCTGTTGCTTGTTTTGCTCTAACCAGCTTTGCTACACTTCGCATGCAACTTGTAACATACCCTGTCTTCAATCTCTACAGCTTTTTCAGATTGCTTACTACATGGACACGTGGTTTCAATCTCTACAGCTTTGATGCAACTCCGACAATTAAGAAAAGTTCAGATGGAATGTCATAAAGCACCAAGCAGTTTTCAGAGAAGGTGCTAATGGAGCTTAACTGCCTACCTAGGGGGAAAATGGGGCCATCATTCCCAAGCATGAACAGTAAGTGCCTCCATAGGGTATGGCGGCATGTGCCACATGTCACATGGCCACAAGGTTAGATTTGACGATAATATTGGCAGGTGGTCTTTTCTGCCATGGCGCAGGTGATCCTTCATCTAAAAATAATAATCAAAATAACTGTTTTACTAGCTGAAAAATGGAGTAGAAGATTCGAGCTAGCTACCGACTGATAAAGCTTAAAAATGCAACAACTCATTAAGCTTAAAAGTGCACTTGAAGCACTGAAGAATTCTGGATACATGACAAATCCGGCTTCCACATTTCCATAGGGGATCTCGTTTAGATTGACGGCTGCCTATTGTATATACATACTCAAGAATTCATCAGTTTCTGCTTAGCTAGCCGCCGGTGTTGACTAGTGAGCTAACTCCTCAAACACTGCATGACTGAAGGCGTATCTTCATTATATTACACATACTTACGGAACACAGCGAATTCTACAAAGCAATCAACGAACTGCGACAGTCTGCTGTACAATCAACACTAAAGACCTATGGACATGGCTACAGAATTATCTCTCTATGCTCTATTGTTGAAGGAGGCACAAAATGTACAGGCAGGCAGCATGAACATTAAACTCTGTACATGTACAACAGATTTACTTCCGAGAGAGATCGGCTTCAATTACTTCTATTGCTCTCCTTGCGCGCCATTTGGCTTTGCTGCAGCCTCTTCTTGAAGCTCAGACGATGTTTTAGCGTGAGGCTCTCCATGTTGAGAATTCTGTGATGGATCTGTTCGATCAAACCGTGAACTCAATGACTTGAGCATGTTAGACCTCTTTATCAGGAGGCCCAAGGCAGAAGATGCTGCTGCTCGAACAACGGCCTCTGGTGATTGGCTCATTCTGCCAACCAACATAGCGAACACCTTGACACAAAAAGTGTTAAAAGACTGTTAGCAGCTCCCCATGATATGTTTGTAATAACTAAAGTACCAAAATGGAGTGTAGATACCTGGGAGAAGTAAGGAGCAAGGAAGCGTTGATCATCCAAAAAGGATAGCATGCAACTAACTAAGCAAACTGCATTTGCTTGAATGACCGGCCAAGGTGCATCAAATGCCTAAATCAAGAAAAAAGATGTCTCAGGATCACATTCAATACCTTGGTCATCATGCTGGTTGCATGACAAGTGTGCAGGAAAGAAACAAAAGACTCTCTCCCTC
>NC_041387.1:613293323-613297537 GCF_002162155.2 Triticum dicoccoides | reverse complement strand
CAACTCTGACGGGAGATAGTCGACAAAGTTGTCTTGTTAAGTCCCTAATGAAGTCCTCGTAATCAGATCTGAGGGCACACAATATTAAAAATGTCACTTCTAAATAAAATGAAAAACTAACAGAAATAGCTAGGAAGGTTCAACACAAACCGCCGATCAGATGTGAAATATTGCTTGTTGAGGAGTGAAGACAAGCCATCTACTTCCATCAAAGGCGCTAGGAGCTGGAATGTGTTCTGTTTCAAAAAAAAAACACAAATATCAAGATATGCAAGTTAAAGGAAATGCTTAGTAACGGAAAACAAAGGAACGACTGCATACCCGACAGGCAAGGCGAACGCTAAGGTCATTATCATGAAGATGGAGGATCAAACGCGGAAGAGTGGCATGTATCTGCAGCAGGCAGCAAAGATATTGGTAGCTTGAGAAGCATAAGGGGAAAGATCCTTACAATTGCCTTAACAACCCATAAGCTGGCAATGTCACTTCCTATGACCACTACAACAGCATCCTATAAGAAGGCCTTCATGATAGCAGCTCCCTGCTAGATGTACTGTTAAAGCAACCAGGGTGGGAGCTGGGTGTTACCTGCTCAAGAAAAGCATGATGCTGTGAACCAGCACCATAGGCACTTAGAGCACCATAAGCTGCAAAGGCATTGGACCTCATTTTTGTATTCATGGAGATCTGTAGCAGATAAGTTACACAATAGGTCACGGCCCTAGGTTGTTTACAGTCAGCATATAAAAAATAGAGAAACAGGCCGCTTGAGTGAAAAGGGAGATGGATCTAAAACAATCTTGTAAGATAACAGGAAAGCACCAAAAAGACATAAGCGGGTTCCCAAGTGGCACATAAGATGTCAAGTTTCTTTTGATCATAGAAGCATTCACATTTTGTGCAGACATTATGCTTGTTCTAGATTCCATGTGCACAATAAATTCCGCATGATGTTTTTGTCATCAACCAATCAATAAAACTTCTGTTAACTTATAACTGATATTGCGATGAACTTAACAGGTTCATAGTAAGTAGTAACCATCATAAATTTACACAAATGCCCACATCATGTCACTAAAAATGGCAATACATGAAGGTAAGCTTGTTCCAAATGGTTACCTGGAGATTCCTTAGCCTTACTAAGAGACTTATTAAAATGGGATCCACTGCATCTTGTTCTGACACATTAAGAACCTGAAGCAGTGTGTGATGTTTGTATGTTCTGTCAAATTAAATATAAGTGGCATTTAAGGAGATCTGTATCATGTAACAAATTATAGAACTCACGGTTAACAGGCACTGAACAGCAGTGAGTTGAACAGATTCGGTGGCATCTTCAAGTAATGCTAATATTACTCCTAGGACTTGCTGGATGTAATTAAGTATGTGGCTCTCGGGTATCTGACAGAGGTGGCCACACAATATATGTTAGTCAATTGCCAAACAATGTGACAACATGTATCCTTAGAAGTTGCTCTGTTTAGATTGATGACCTGTACAAGTCCTCGCAAGCAGAGACTCCTGACAGTCGGTGAGTCGTCAGTTACATGTTGACACAATTCCTCAACCATTTGTTCAAGCAATGCAGGTTCTTTTTCACTGCAGAACAAAAAAGAACTGGATTAGGTTATTGGCAAGTTGAATTGTGCAAGGAATAATAGTGAAATATACGTGTGTGAGTTGTATCTGTAAACCACAGTAAAAATCATGAACATATTTGCCAACAATACTACAACAAATTTACGCATACATAATGCATGAAATATTATTTAAACACTTCTTAGTGACAAGCATGATTTCCTTGAGAATATCTATTGACTATGTTGGATGTCTTGTTGTAAAATTGTATGCATAGTCAGGCCCTTTCATGTTTTCAAGGGAACACCAGACTTTCCAGTTGGTGCTTTCTCAAACTTCTGCAATTTGCACTTCTGGAACTACTGCTGTTTTATTATTTTAAAACAGACCAATATACCAGTTGGTACTGGCCTTAGTAGTGAGGGCCTCTAAGTGGTAAGTGGTAACCGCTGCTAACCAGTCAGAAACTAATCCCATGGGAGATTGAACTCCGATTCTGTCTAAGCACCTATAAACTAATCATTTTGATTTTCCCTTCATTTTCTGGAGGTACAGTGAACATCTTAGGACTTATATGAAGAGGAATGGTATTAATTACCTGTGGCGAATAAATTCTGATAGTGCAGCAGCAGCAGCCTCCCTTTCAGCCCTCTGATTCCTGTCAAGAGATTTGCTCAAGATAACGCAGGTTGGCAGAACCTGTGGTATATTACCCAGTTATTTTGGTATAGTGATTTCACCACGCAATGTAAACCATAGAACAGTGACTAATTTTATGATTGCATTTAAGAAAAATCAGTTGCAATTATGACAATAAACACCCAGCTTTCAATGAAAGCTTATAAGAGTTTCAGAAGAGCTGTAGCGCCCCCAGTTGTTTGGCTTTGGCCCTTGGCCTTTCTTTTGGCTTGTTAACCTTTTCTATCTTTTTAATATATTGAAACACAAGCTCTGTGTTTGTTCACAAGAACTTCAGGAGAGCTGAGACAAGCAAATTTCACATTCAAAGAAGTATCTTCTTTATTTTAGCTCTAACATATCATTCCTGTTATCATGAAAAATGATAAGTTCCTAACAGTCTAGGCTCTTGGAGGCTGCCATTTAAGGCCTACTTTGGTTTATAGGATAGGAATTTTATAGGAATAGGAAAAACATAGGAAGTGAGATGACATGCATCTCATTTCCTATAAAGAAAGAGATGTCATTTGGTGCATAGGATAGGATTTTTTTCCATTGAGTCTAGGCTAATGTTTTTTTTCCTCCAAAATGTGAAGGATTGATTCCTATCCTACATAGGAATAGGACCATTCCTATAAACCAAAGGGCTTCAAAGGAATTTTTCCGTTGCAAATCCTATCCTATAGAGTTCCTACAAAATTCCTACAAACCAAAGGAGGCCTAATATTGAAACTAAAAATTGTATGTAATTTTAAATATTGCAATAAGGTATTACGAATTTAGTGGGACTCACTGGCTGACCCTAGAGTAGATAGGCTACATGGTGAACCCTAACAAGCTTCATGCACTAGCCAACACAACCAAAAGTCCGAACTGATGGTAAGGGCTCGGCAATCCACATATACACTTGAATACCCCCTCTCACGCGTGGCATGGGAAGTCAACACGTGAATAGATATCATGTTAAGCTTCATGCAATAGCCAATGCAACCAAAAGTCCGAACTGATGGAAAGGGCTAGTCAATCCACATATACACTTCAACACCCCCTCTCACGTGTGACGCGGAAAGTCAACGCGTGAATAGATGCGAGGTACTCCCTCCGTTCGGAATTACTTGTCTCGGAAATGGATGTATCTAGAACTAAAATACATCTAGATACATCCATTTTCGCGACAAGTAATTCCGAACGGAGGAAGTATGACTCAAGAGGCCTAGATGCATCTAGAACTAAAATACATCTAGATACATCCATTTTCGCGACAAGTAATTCCGAACGGAGGGAGTATGACTCAAGAGGCCTATACGTGGACACAGAGAGGGGCAGCAGCATTTTTTCAATAAATTGAGAAAGCTGGGACTTGAACTCAAGACCTTAGCCCTGATACCATGTTAAACTTCATACACTAGCCAACGCAACCAAAAGTCCAAACTGATGGAAAGGGCTAGGCAATCCACATATACAATTCAACAAAACCCATACATGTACTACAGGTGTAAAAGAGAATGTACTGTGAACATGTCTTGTTTTCTTGTGGAACTGGTTCAAGTGCTAAAGATCAATCAATTTAACATCTGGTTCAAGGACAACTTCCCAAGGCTGCAAAGAAATTGAACATGGTGGCTATTCCTAAATGGTTTTTGTAAGGAATAATACATATGTACACGCTTGCTAGAGTTTCTGGCAGCTATGACTTCAAAGGTCAAGTTGTTGATGACATCCAACGCATAGACATAGATGAAAGAAAATGTATTTTATTTGTAGTTTTGAATATGAGGATTCAGCTACTGTCAACATATGTTCTTGTCACCAAAAATTCACTAATATATTAACTCAGAAAAGACTCAAACACGCAAAACACTATAGAAGTTACTTCTTTATCAAACTGAAAACTGTAGAGGAGGCCCCGGCAATAACTCTAGTAAAGAAAGACATACAAACAATAGAGGAGCCATGCG
>NC_041387.1:613281081-613293255 GCF_002162155.2 Triticum dicoccoides | reverse complement strand
AGCTGGTCTAGCCAGGGACTAAGAGAAGCTGCAAGTTCATTAGAAGTTACCTCATTGGGCCTCTTTACTGAGGAACTGCATGCAACCTCTTGCACAAGATCAATCCACTTCTCCTTCTCAGTCCGTTCTCCATCTCGAGCTAATATCTATGAAATGACAAAGATTTTACACAGTCAATAATTGCTAGACAGTTGACAGGCAATAGCCATTAAGGAAAGCACCTTTCCCATCTCAACATCGCCAACACAATCACAGAATGACTGGAATGCAATTAACAACGATCTGCAAAACATGAGGTAACAACTTTCTGGCAATCATTTCACATTAGCCTTCATATATAAAATTAAGATTTCAGAAAGTCAGTCTAATTTTCACCGTAGAAGCTCATTGCGGCCTAATTCAGCAAGACTGTGAAGACCTCCCAGCTTCAGTATAAGTGCAGAAAGGACAGAAGGGTAGCTTTGCTCAACTGCTTGTTTCCCGACCTTCCCACCACCTCTGTGAAGTTTTGATATTTTCAAGTACATGAGATCAGCAGATGAAAGGTATCCAGTTGTCCACCATTAGTCAACATCAACAGTCAGTCATCAAATGGAGAACCATACCTCAGGAACGCATTGAGAGCGAACATAGTTGCTTGTAGAATACAGTCATCAGCTGATGACTCTGAGTTAATTTCCCCTTTTTCTGAATCATTTGTTGCAACAGGTTCTTTGTGAAGTATAGATAAAATGTACTCCAGAAAAAGAGTAGCCAGCACCTTATGCTGGGAGAAAACCTGAAACCAGGGAAAACCATCAAACACATAATAAGAAGTGTATCTGTAGAATTCACCTACCAAATCCTGCATAATTGCAGTTGCTATTTAACCTGGAATTATTATCATACAAACTAGTCCAAGTAAACTATATTACTGTCGGGGCCTCCCCTATAGTTTCGGTTCGAAAGTCCAAGTAAAATATTTATGCATGTCATTACTATATGAACAAGGCAAATATAAAGAATGGAAATGCAGAAGAAACGTCACTCATCGAATTACAACCTTTTCAACTAAATGAACAATATACAATTCGGCTCGTCGTAGTCTTTCTAGAATTTTGTAGATAATATTTTATTAAATTTCTTTCCTATCACATATATGACATATCTCAAATCAGGGCGGATATAGCACGCGTTTCTTAGAAGGAAAAAAGTGCAATGTATACCTATCAATTTCCTAGGAACTTATCAATATGAATAAAAGATTCAAAAAATATAATGTGCCTTGCAAGTCCTGATTATAACGGTCTATAAATGTATGAATAGCAGAAGTCATTAACATATTAATATACATTTTTAAATAAGATCGCATGATTATGCTGGGCAGGGTTATGGTCTATAATGAATGCACACCCCATTTGTATGATACGAAGGAGTAACACATAGATGTGCCTATTAATATACTGTATAGCTGAATGCAATTAAAATACAAGTCGTTGAAAACTTGCATAATACAGATGCCCAGGCTCAGCCCAAATACTAGTATCAAATAGATGTGCCTACTGCCTACCAATATACTGTATAAATGAATGCAGTGAGGATACAAGTCATTGAAAACTCATAATACATATGCCCAGGCTTGGCCCAAATACTTACATAAAAAACATCTTGTATAGCCCAACCACCACGAATTCTTGTTATGTCCTTTGTACAAATATCTCGCCCAGCCACAAATAGAACTTCATCAAAGACCACAATGTGGTTGGTATTTTCTGCTAAGCATGATATCTATCTAAGTCAAAGGTAATAACTGATTGTGGGAATAATCCTTGAAATGAATATTAATATTGAAAATGATAGACACAAGAAAATGATAATGGATACTGCATTGAGAACTTCATGGCGCGAGTGCTTGTCGGTAAGAGCAATAGCTGATGAGAGCAGAGATTGTGTTGCCCTGTAACATCACAAGTGAGATCTTAACAATATTCAAATCAAAAGGTAACATAAAAAGAGGTAATGCACTGTGCTTCTTTTTGAGAAAAATCGGGCCAGTAACACTCCAAAGGCGTATAATTAACAAAACAAGAGTTGGACGAATTTGATATGGGAGCATCGGCCCTGTCCGCGAAGCGTGGGGTGTAGCCCAGGCGGGAATGAGAGGAGATCAAACGGTCAAAACCACGCAGAACTGATGATCCAACGGCCGAAAACGCTCATGGCCTGAGATGGCTCGAAAGCTGGGCAGTTGTGATGTCCCTAAATTAGATTGTAATAGATGGTCATTGCCGGATGACAGTTGCACTCTGCTTGCTCGGTAATGACCGTATGCATGTTACTTTTTCAAAACTAACCAAGATATCCTTATGTGATGTTCTATTTAGTTGGGATTTTTCCAGTATGGTGACTAGTGAGGCATCTCCCATCCACAGCCCCACTCAGGCCAACATGACGTCATCGCGTCCTGAAGTTGCCATGCGATTCACACCCTGTATATCTTCAACAGAGATGGTGGACATTTTGGTATTTTCCACTATCATATTGTTGTTTTTCAAGCATACACGATCCACACCCTAATTACGACATTTTAGGGGGCTTCTGAGCTAATTCCCACTTTATAAAGTATAAACTAACCTCAGTACATCAGCTTCACGTAGATCCTTGCCTCTTCTGATAATAAATACTATAATAGCTTGAATGGAACCATCTGCTGATTGCTTCACTTTATCACATGCCGCTAACGTGCAAGAGTGTAGCAAGACAACCAGCTATAAAGTACAGAGAAAATCTATCAATAACCATAATGACATTCTTCAATTACAATCAAATTTCAGCTAATATTGTCTACCTCATCCTTAGATAGTAGAGTACACACAGAGGAGACAACTCTATGAAATACTTCGATCTGATCAACAGATGCCTTCAAGGAAAGAGAACGATGGATTTTAACATTTGCTCAGAAGAGGATTTAATGAATGGTAAATTAATATAGCCACTCACCCTTCTGATGATGGAGACTATGTCCTCTAGGGAAGACAAAGCACCGTATGAAGATTCTAGATCGATGTCATTAGCAGATGTCTTCTGCTTTGGAAGTGACAGTGATATATTGAAGAAAAGGGCAATAATCTGCAGCAGGAAAAGCACATGATGAAGATAAATTTATGAGCTCAACTTCTGTGTACAAAGAGAAATTTTAACTGTTAAGGTTTATGGCATAGATCTTTGTGTTATCTTCTGCAAAACATGGTTGTTTTCGACAGAACCATGTAACTATGTTATGCTGCACAATCCAGATTATTAGGGAACTAGTCTCTCAATTTTCTTGTGTGGCACACTGCAACCAGAAGGCCTAGAAAATGGCACATTGCATAGATGAAATGAGCTGTAGCAGGTAAAGGAACGCAAACCAGCTACTTTCCACACAAACCTGAATCGCAACTTTCCTAACTTCATCATCTGTATCAGCACAACGAGGTAGATATGCCATTATTCTCTCGCCCAAGCTTAATGAATCTCGATTCGGCAACACAAATGCAGCTGGTACAAAATAAAAAAGAAGTCTTGACCAACTGGGAGATCACAATCATACAATTGCAGTAACAATCCAAGCAAAAAATTCCAACATACATGGCAAACTTGACGAGCCCCTAGGCCCTCCCTGATCAATGTGCTTTAGGCTCAAAGTTGGATAGGAGCCCGATGCACCAAATCCACCAGAACAAAGATTGCGAAACTTTACTAACACCTCATGTACAGCAACACATCCCCTTCTTCTCTGGTGTTCTGCAGATGCTGAAACATATGGATCGAGTTGTCTAAGAATATGCAACAGCTGCTCTGCTCTGCTTCGGCCATCTTCACCACTGATAAACAAAATGATCATAACACAATAATAAAAAAAAAGCGCAAGCAAGTGGAAGAAGGAACAGAACAGAACAGAAGAAATTGAAGCATGACAGGCAAAACTTATCTGAAAACTGAGATTTACTTATTAAAAAGTGAGCTTAAAGCATTACCTGGTTAGCAGAATGGCACCTAACAGAATAATTAGGTTTGTTATCAGGCTCTCAACGATGTTTGAGGGCTCAGTTGGCAAAGCAAAAAAACCTAAGGTTGCCTGAAAATGGAACATAAAACAACTCAAAATCATATGTGTTATGCAAGTAACTGAAACTAAAATCATATTGCCATAGTTCTGTGACGTTCGCCACTGCAAAGCAGACCTTCATGACACGATTTCTTGTTTCCATAGGTAACCTTGGCTCTATTGAAACCAGAGTAGTACAAGCACTCAAAGCAACAGTCTGCATACATAAGAAGATTTGCATGAATAAATCCATCAAACTCAAGCGGCTAATATACATATGATAGTGAATAAGTCGGTATAACTTGAGTTCATACTTGTGTTTGAAGAAGCTCAATGCTGAAATCAACGAGATCATCACTTTGATCCCTTCCCATTAGAGTTAGCACATACTCCAGCAATTGATCTCTTCGTTGCAGTGGGAACGAAATTCCTATTTCAGCAGCACTAATAACAGCCCGGCCTAGAAATTAACAATAATCATGTAAGATAAATAGACCCCAAAAAGTGTATAATGTAAGCTGAAACTCAGAAATTTTAACTGTTGGGTTAAATACACAGAACTAATTAGTCATGCTAGATACATTCAAAATATCTAGGTCAACTAAGCAAACTAAGCCTTCCTTAACTAACAGAGTCTCGAACAACCATTTTTAAGAATCTCCTAGAATCCACAATTAATACTTTCTTTATTCTCTCAATTGAAGAACTAACTGGAAAATAAAACAGCAAGTACAAACATGAGTAATAAACCCCAATATAGACTTGTACGATTCAATGCAACATTTTGTTCATTCAGGTCATAGTTCTATAGTAGGAATTCAGTTCACGTTGGAGCCATGCATGTAGTAGACAAATTAACATTGTACAGGTGCCAGACTAATAGAAATATTCCATTTCCATTATGAACTACTTGTTAAAGAGGAGATAGAGACATAAGAAATCGTTACAAGCCAACAACAATTCTCGAGTAGCGACTGTAAAATATGAGACATGGGTCCATGATGCGGGGAGGACGGATCCGTTTGGCACTGTAGCTTTACGGAGTATCTGAACTTGTTGTGTTCATGATGATGTCGAAACCACCTTAACTGAATCAGTGTACCAAAAGCAATTTCCATAAGGAAACAGCTGTACTGCCAATACATTCTGTCTGGGTGAGGTTTCAAGCTCATTCTCAAGTCATAATTGCTTTTGCTTTGTTCAGCAATACCATGATGAAATCTGGCATTTATATGAATTATGCTAGCTCGATGAGATCTCGGCCGATTTCACCAAGGTCAGTTGGTAACTAAGTTTTTTCAGAATCTGTGACGCGGCAGCTTACCACAAGTCTTCCTAAAATAGATATGAACTACAAACATGATATGCATAAACGAATGTAAAACACAAAATCAGGTGTTGAGGCTAACAAGTCAACTGCTGCAAGAAAATAGCAAATATCAACTGTGCAAAAGCAGAGGAACGGAGTACATTTCAGAACTAAATTCTAGGCATGACTCCAAAAACAAGAAAAGACATGCAGCCTTCTTATAAAGAAAAATACCTAAAAGGTCAATTGCAGTAATGACAGCTTGCTTTGCAGTAGGATGTTGAACATGAAGGAATCTTCCAAGCATATCAGTCCCCTGAGTACAGGGTAAGTAGAGTAAAGGCAGGAGATCAAAATACATATCAGATTTGCTGGCCACAGACTAAGAAATAAAGAAACTATCTATTGTGATGTGATTAATGTGTCCTCAAACATAATGTGATGCAGGATCAGGGAAGTGCATCTGGTGCACCTATGTCCACATGAGCCCATTTGGGGCAAGTACTTGGACAATTACAACACCCCCCCCCCCCCCCCCCACACACACAGGCACACACACACAAAACCATGGTATCTGAGCACTGTCAGAGTAAGTGTGGATGTACGAAATTGCGTAATATTATGATCATGCATTGCACTTAGCCAAAAAGGTACATTTAGATTACTCAAAAGTGAGTTCAAGACCACAAATGCTCCCTCCGTCCTATAATATAAGATGTTATTACAACCAATGCACTCATATATTGGTTGTAATAACATCTTATAATATAAGACGGAGGAAATATCATTTATCAGACTGGTCATCTTTATATAGCAGAAATAAAAGACAACTCGGTTCATAAATTGGATACATACCACAAGTGCATTGATTCTGGCTTCAATAACTGTTGATGGGGCATATCTTGCAGCATAACCATACATCAAAGCCAGAGCTGCGTACGTATCATCAACATCCTCCACTTTTTCTCTAAACGAGAAAAATGAGAGGAACCTGCAGAATTCAACACCACATATTTATTAATAGAATGGGCCAACTACATAAATGGGCTGGAAACATGAACTAAGACACAAAAACAACAGTGCCATTCATTATCTCGATTTCTCTTTCATCAAATAAAATATGATAAAACGAGGAAATGGAAGAAAACTATTGTTCAAGTAAACCAAAATGAAGTACCTACCAAAAATATCGGTAAATCGTTATAGGTGATTAATTTAGAAGGGGAAACAAATCGGTTGCTCCAGGCACAAAACTGGCCATATAGGTGTATATGTGAGCTAAAGCAGAATCTAATTACTTCCAACTTAGCTTATAAGTTGCTATCTCGGCATGATTCACAGTAAGATTAGCAATATAAAATAGGGTGCTCCTACCAAAAAGGACATAAATACCTCTGGAGAGCACTTTGCCCTGCATTTTCTAATATGTTCTTCAGCTTCTCCAAAACTGTGTCCAAATGAGAAGCTGCAACCTGTAAGTGTATTCAGTACAAAAGCTCCAAAAGGAAGTCCTAAATGAAAAAAAAATGAAAAGATTTCATTAATTCCAACTTACCAAACCAATGCCTTGGGCAAGTCCAAGGCGATTAACAGGAATAGACATACTTGACTGTCTACACATCCAATCAATCTTTTCACGGACATAAATCCTATCATCAACCTTCTGAAGAAGCATTCCTAAACATCTGCAGATAAAATATTAGAAAATCACTTCCAGTACATTAAGTGCATGGGCATGTTGACAATATATTTTGTGCATCCGAGCCAAAAACATCAAGTCCATCTTAATGGAAATGTACCTAGTAAAAGAATTAGTGACCACATCCCGAGAAATGCCAATAACTACAGATCAATGGAAGGTACAGCAGAGTAACATAAACTTACCTGTGCAGCAAAGCTGAATGCCCATCAGATGTAGCATAGAGATCATATTGTCTAGCAAATGCATCGCCCAAGGATATGACCCACACATTATCATTCACAACATCCAAGGATTCAGCTAAAAACTGGAAAACATAGCAAAATAAGCTTTTGAGAGAAGCAAGCATAATTTGAAGCCTCGCAAAAGAAAAGGTCCACAAGGTACAAACAAGCAATCAATCTTTTACCAGCATCTGTTTTTCACACAACTAGTTAGCACAAATTTGCCAACAGTAACAATAATCAC
Organism: Triticum dicoccoides; assembly: GCF_002162155.2. Lineage (NCBI taxonomy): Eukaryota > Viridiplantae > Streptophyta > Magnoliopsida > Poales > Poaceae > Triticum > Triticum dicoccoides. Next base: position 613,285,710 of record NC_041387.1, on the reverse strand, counting down.
CATAATTCCACTTGCTTTATGACATGATTATAGTCTTCAAATGACAAGAGAAATATACTTACATTGATGATCATGTCATCCCATATTTCCTGGTAGGTGCTATCTTGCTTAAGATCTTCAGGATCACTGATGTAAGCTTTCATCTTAGGGACCTAATACTTGCCAAAATATGCATTTTGTAAGCCACTTCAACAACATGACAAGCTGAAATTTGACTATTAGTCCTATTGCTGTTAAGTAAATCATCACAAAAGTTACATAGCTCAGTGAATTGTACAAAGAAACCATTCAAGGGGCAAGCATCACTAATCCAAGACACAGCCAGGATGGGCAATGGCCGTTCTTAAAATGTCGATTAATTAAGAAAAACTTCGATACTGCAGAAAGATGAGTGGATAATGACTTACTCCTACTCCTACAAAATTACTTCTCCATTAAGAACCAAACAAATGCAAACATGATTAACTAACAAAAAACTGGAAAGGGAATGCACTCTTCAACTGCTAAAAATACTAGATGAAGGGGCTATACCTCATCTTCCCAAAATAAAGAAAGGTTTCTTGGGAAAAGTTGACCCAAGTAGCACATCACCTGCAAAAACCAAAGGTAATGTGGACAATGATGACCGCAAGTGAACAATCTTTGAGGTTTTCTATATAAAATACATCAAAAGAATTATAGACAGAGGCCCCAGAGAGCGCACTTCTTAATGAGCGACAGCTTGAATTACATTATATGAGGGCAAACAAAGTTAAAGACTTACAAGGCAACAGTACAGTACTTGAGTTGTGACTGCTGTGGACTATATAATCCACATACTGAATGGAAGCAAACAGTATCAGGCAGCCTATTGGTCAGGGATGATAAAAGTTATCCCAGTTGACAAGAAAGAGAACTAGTGTGTCAAGAACTAATTTTCCATGTATAACTAATCCATTGCAACATAAAGCATATGATAATTCACCATCAAAGGATAGAAGAACCTCAATGCGACACAGGATCTCTAAGAGGAAAAGTATTCACATGTCTGGGAAAGCTAGACCATACATGGAATAAATGGATGGACATCAATCAGATACAATAACCAACAAGAAGATTTAATTAGTTTGAAGACAAACCGTCAGGATCTGGGTAGCGAGTTGCCCCCTAGCAAGTGGATTATGCAGAAGCACCAGCAAACGAGCAAACAGATCCTGCATAACCGATACAGCTATGAGAAATAAGTAGCTATGGATGATAAACTAAAATGTCATCTGGACATCTGGTATCAAGTAAACGTAAACAAACTACCTCGGGACTGGGCATTTCATTTGAGGCATTAAACTCAGTATACAGTGGATTTGTCTGCGACAATTTACGCCTACACAATTCAGTTATGCATTTGCAGACCTGCAGATATATCTCCATTGTAATCAGTACACAATATACTAATATTATGAAACTGATTAAAGGACCAAACTTCAGTTAAAACATGTAACAAATGTAACCAACTAAGGTCCATTGCTTTGACAAATATCAAGGGTGTAGAGAATAACTTAAGAGCACTCACCGTAGCTACTGCACCTGTATAATTCTTTGGGATAATCAGCTGCAAGAGAAATGGCCATAGAACAAGCTGGAAATAATAAAATGTAAAATGCATTACTCATAACACCATAAAGATATTTGTTATCCTAGCTCCGCAAGCTGATTTCCTAATTAGATGGGCACAATGTAAAGATTAAAGAACATCAAGTTTCCACTGTACCTCCATTTCAGGAATGGTAATTGCTAGTAAAAGTAGACCCTTTTCACATACAGCTCTTAGTTCAGATAGACCAGCAAGACTTATTTTCAGCTGATAAGTGAAAATATAAGATAAATCATCCTCAAGAAATTGACATCCAGTTAGTAAACTGTGCATAGTCTGAAATTAGTTAAACCTCAAATCTTTTATCCTGGAAGTACTCATTTTTCAGAGTGTTGATATCATTTAGATCATCGTCGGTTATAGCACTATGCCGCACCAAAAACTCAACTGCGAGCTCAGCAGAATGCCCACTCAAGTAGCAATGTGAAGCCATAACGACAATTAGCTGTACATGATTGAACTGGTATTAAGACAATGAATAACTGGATGTATACCAAAAAACAGATATCAGTATTATCTATACAGGCAAAAAAAATTAACAGTCGAAAAAATTTAATATGGAATACCTCAGCTAGTGCCATTCGAATACCCAAGCTCTGCTCCTCTAGAAGTGATTTGACTATCTCAACCAACAATGTTTGCTTAGTATGCCATGATTCCAACAACCTGTATGATAGGTTACAGAACTTGTCACAAATAATTCCAAAGCAGAGAAGGGGGTGGGGGGTGGGGGGAGAAATAGAACCTGGGCAATAGATGTTTTATTGTTCCAAGTGCCCCAACAATTGATGCTTCATCTTTTGACCTACATTTCTATAAGGCAATAGAAGGCAATAACAGTGGACTATATAAGCCAATTATGTGAATATTCACAATGAAATTTTGAGTTTTTTGGAATGTGTAGGAAGTAGGAAAAGTGAACTTCGTACTTACACTCAGGAGGAACATGCACAGATCCTCGGGATATGCTAATCCAGTTACCAAGAAACAGTGCTGGAGTTCATTGTATGTCTACAAGCATGTAAATATAAGCACATGTGTAGTAACTATTCTTAACCATTCATCTAGTATAAACTACTCCCTCCATCCCACAAAATAAGACGTTTTTGCTAGCTATGTTAGCTTGCAAAAACATCTTATATTATGGGACAGAGGGAGTATAAAGCAATGGACACTACAGCACGAGGAACTTCCAGGAAAATACTAGGTATCATAAATTCCAATATTCATACACCTTGTTAATTGTTTGATGGAAGATACATGATGCAGATAGCACCAACAGCAGTTTGTGCTCAAATGAGGATAATATGGTGCCCATATAAACTGGTGCATGTTTGTTTTAGTGTGGCATAGTGGCTTAATAAGGAATAAGAACAGCATCTTTGTTAAAACTCAAGTTTGCAGTATCAGACCTCGTCTAGATCCACTGACCCAGACTCTAGTCTTATTAACACTAGGGACAACACTACTGAATAAATATATGTACATATCTCAAAAGGAAAACTGCACAAATGTCCTACAATAACGGCGAAATAATAGAAACTATAAACAGGGACTAACAAGTTCTAATCTAACAAGAATTCAAAATATATCTCTATGTGAGTTACTTTTCACATCATTTACACCCCTGAAGATATTTTCCCACGATGATGTTGCTCTGTATTCACAATTTCAAAGATGGAAACATTTTCTTAGGTTCTTTCCTTTAGAGACATATCAGCCAAGATATAAGCTCAAGCTGAAAATTCTGATTCCACAACTGCCTATCAGGCTCCAATCTAAGGTTCGACCACAAAACCATGTTATATGCTGCTAGCATAACATGTCTTTAAATCACCTCCAGAGTCCAGTCGACTCCATCAGTGGTTCCGTCATCACTTCTATTTACCGAACGCAATGCAGTACTAGAGTGTGCAGAATTAACAGATGTCTTGATGCAACCAAAATGATCACAAATAAAAGATTTTGAGATAGGAGGCACCTTCAATCCCTTTGAAATATATGAGCGTTCATCTTTGCTGATGTTGACAGATACTAAAGGAAGAAGAGTAATTAAGACAACAGCTAGCTCCTGCAACACAGGACGTAACAGATTGCGAGTTATCATGCTTTGACATCACATATAAGGTGTTAAAACAGCAATAATGCATGCATTTTTTATGTATATATGATGTCAATTCATCACATAATGTCCTAGAGAAGTTGCCAAATTATCATGCTGGGTTTCCTCATCGATCATGGTTCATGCAGAAAAAAACATGACATGCTGCAATGAAATGTCGGACAAATTTTGCAGGACACGTATTAGTTATCAATTAACCATAATTCTAATAAGAAACTTACAGAATGTCGATGTATTAATTAATTGAATAAAATATAACGTTTTAAGAATATTCTTAAGTTACCTCAAACTCAAGTAAAGGGGGGGCACTTTCTGACAGTAATGATGCATTAAGAAGGTTATGAAGACTGTGAGCCGCGGTAAAAGCCACTTCTTGATCTTTCTTACATCTACATAGGCAGAAGTTCAAAACAAATAAATATCTGAGAGAATTGTGTGAAGTCTTCAGTAAATATATGAGAATAATAAAAACATACAGGTCCAACATTGTTGGTATAATCCTTGGCAGAGCTGATTTTAACTGTGACCTAGTGACCAGGCCAACCATTTCTCCCAAAGCCTCCACAGAAGACAAACGGACCTGATGGAAATATTGACCACACATGGGTGCCAGCAATTAATTTGATTGAAAACATTAAGTGTGCTAATAAAATGTGTATTACTTCGTTACTACAAATTTCATTTCTGTAAGCCACTAAGATCCCCCAACACTGTAGCAAATTTGCAATGTTCTAGAGAGACTCCACAAAAACTTGATGACAATGATATAGGAGAAAATTAACTCGCAATGCTACATTTGATTGACAGGAATGCACGGCAACCATCTGATCTGCGCCTATGGGCACAATTTGTTGACTGTCCCCCTAGAAGCAATAGT
>NC_041387.1:613275042-613280844 GCF_002162155.2 Triticum dicoccoides | reverse complement strand
GTGGATTTGATCGACAGGTCACCCCATGCACGCTGCACTACTGGCGGCACCTAGCTATTAGAGGCCGGGGTGAAGTAAAGTCAGGTGTGACCCTTCTATGGGCTTGTAAATAACTCTTTTTCCATCAGTGCAATGGGCTTGCTTTTTCGCGCTTTCCAAAAAGATACTCTCCGCAAGGGAAGTTCTCGCTTGATACATAAGCACGTGTTACCAAAACAGTCATAGCATGACTTGACATGCTATTCTGTGTGAACATTCGATCTCAGTGCATTGTGGTGCTTACAAAATGCACCATTAATAGCCCAATAGCCTTGATAATGGTGGATCGGAATATATTGAGCCATTACAGAAAATGTTAGTATGTATCAGTTTTATTGGCAGGTAGGCATTTCCAATAACATGTACCAAAGTTATTTTTGTACTTAGGTAACTTTTCTACTGATAAACATGCTCCTATTAGTCGATACACTATTACTATTGAAACAGGTGTAAATATCAACAAACAATCAACTGTGTACCTTCAGATCACGGGAGCCCGTCCATACTTTTAGAAGTAATTCAAATACTGAATTCATGAAGGACCTGACAATGGAATATTGTGCAGATGGCAAACCAGCTTCCATTACTTTAATGCTGCAAATGATCTTTGTCAAATTGAAACTTACATAACATCGTCATCGAAAGGAAGCCCTGAAGAGGTGTCTCCTATATACACCCATGCAGCCTGGCACCAACACTTCAATGCTGCAAAGGAAAACATGGTATCAATTAATTCAGAAGCAAGAACGTATATATTTTCAGAAATTTCCGGAAATATATGAGTACAAATGAGAGCATAGACTGATAGCTGAAGGAAATTGCAAAAGGAAGTACCATTTGCAAAAACAGGTCGTTGGCCGTCTCGTACACTTCCTAGGATAGGTAAAACGCGCAAAAGTACATCCTTCAATCGTGGAGTGAACTGCAGGGCTTCAAATAAGCAAGAACAAGTTGCAAATTCAGCAGCCCAACCAATTCAGGTGGAAAAATTAAATAAAAAGAATGTGTTTAACCTTCAGCAGATGCAAAGTCTGCAAGTATCTGTAACATGGCTGGCAAAGCAGAAGTTGGTCCAGAGAAGTAAAGAAATATCTCCTCCATCATCTACAACGTGTTAGGTCAGTACTTATCAGAATACTAGCAGAAAGGCACAAAATGAACAGTCGACTGATGATGGTCATATCCTTAAAAATACAAGTTCTCCTTGGGCAGTCATCCAAGAGAGGAGTGGGTATCCAGCAATGTAGACTTTGGGAAGAGTAAATGACTTCTGACATATAAGTTTACCAAAGCTAATGTTAACTCACAGCATTAATAGAACACTATTACTGAATTAACATGAAACTCAGCTACCTGGATATCTTCAGAAAATAAAGATTAGTGAAGAATTGCCAAATACAAAAGTTTGGTATTGAAACTTGCAACAGACTTGAGTGTACACCCAAAATAATTGGTGCTAGAATGCATATTCCGAAACAATAATTAAGTCATGCTTGCACTTACAGAATCCTTCAATCAATAACTCTCCAAGAGAAATGAATTTTTCTTAGGGGGAATTTACTCAGTAGCAACCAGAGGATGTAAAAATGCGAGAGATGGCACTGAAAAAGTGTTGCATCATGACAGTATCCACTATTGTTTTCTCAGAATATTATGGACACTTTGGGGTTTGGCCCTTTTAGCTACGCAGTGACCATGACCCCATTTTTTCATACCTAACAAATTCGACCTTATTGACGTAGCCTTACTCCTAGTAGTTGACATCTATAACAAGTTTATCCACAAACAGAAAGTATAATGGTTGTGCAAAAGGTATACCAAATCTGGGTCATGTGACCCAATGGCAACAAGAAGAGTAGCTGCCGCTCTTTGCCAATCAACATTGAAGTCCTGTTCACCAAAGAACACCACTAGATCAACCAACAGATAAACAAAGGCAGACAAAACAGAAAAACTAGAAAACAAATCAAAAGCTGTAAAAGGAAACATGATGCATCCTTGCCATTGCAGAGCACTAGAATAGCACCTATTGTAAACAGATAGCATTATGAATGTTCAAAGCCATGGCGGAAAGAGAAGAATAAACTTGAAAAACGGGCCATGATTCTTGGCTGCAGAAAATCAAGGCCGTTTCTGCAAATAAATAAATGCCTAGAGTTGAGATGTTTGGTGGATGCCAAAAATTACTTGAGTTAAGAAAGGTAGCTACACCCATTACATCAATCTGAAGTTAAGAACCAATAGATGTTACAGAAGAATGTTACGCGCACAAATAGGAGTGATAATAAAGTACAGAGCATAGAAACTTGAAAAATACATAAATATTGAGTTTCAAAAAAATCAGACTGTAACATACAGTTGAAGTATGCAACAACTCATTGAGCGGTAATGAACAAATCACTCCAGCTTCTGAGGAGGCAGTGGGAAACCTTTTAACTTGATGGTGCGATAAGTAAAGTATGTGATCGTCAAAACGTTTCATGGCATCTTATACTCAAGCAGGATCAGTTCATGAAAATAATTCAGTGTGACAGTCACAGCAGAAAAGCATGCCTAGTGTGCAAACCGTCTGACATCCCTATATATATATGGTAAGAACATTCATGTCAACTGTTCATCGAACCCCACAAAATCCCCTCTAGTTATGTAACGGGTGTCAGAAATGAAGGCGTGTGAAGCCGCAAAACAGTACTACCTCATTCCCAGCTCACCATTTTGTATTCAGCTGGAAGAAGAAGAAAAAAAGACAAGGACACAGGCTGAAAGCGTCCAGTAATACCTTTGAGCTAACAATCTCGGCGGTGGCAATCTTGGCGATTTTCCGGAGGAACTCGCGCTCAGCATCCAGGCGGTCGAGAGCCCTGACGGCGGAGGCCATTACGAGGAAAACCCCGGCCATGTTGCCAAAGCGCTGCAGCAGTCGACATCAACCAGAACCAATTCACACCCAGAGCCGAAGCGAAACGGAAACGCGCGCCCAAAAATGAACAGGATGTTTTGGCGCAGAGGAGCTTACCCGGTGGCCGCCCCGGGAGACGGTGGCGCAGCAGTCGAGGACGAGCAGCGGGTTCCTGCACCCGGCGACAAGCAACGAGCGACGGGTTAATCAATCAATCAATCATGCGCCAGCCAGGGCCAGGCGGCAGAAATCGCTGGGTTACTCACAGCGGCGCGATCTCGCGGAGCGCGGCGAGGGCGGAGTCGCGGGCGCGCGGGGAGTCGTCGGCGAGGGAGGCGACGAGGACCTGCACGGCCTCTGCGAAATGGAGAGGCGGGGAGCGGGTCAGAGAGAGGGCGAGGGTGCTGCGGAATCGGAGACGGGGCGGGGGAGGAGGGCGTGGTCTCACCGAGCGCCGCCGCGGACGCCGCGGCGGAGGAGGAGGACGCCATGGAGGAGATCCGCGGCGCGGCGAGGAGGCGGGGCGGGGTGGAGGGAGGGACAGCTCAGAGAGGTTCGAGTCCCGGGTGGCGTGACACGATGGGGGGTGGTGAGGTCACTCCGTCTCCATCCGTGCCGCCGAAGGGGGCCGAGGGAAACTGACAAGGAGAAGCGGAGGGATTGAACCACAGTTGGATGGGGGGCCTTGATCTCGACCCATCGGCAGCGGAACGTGCCGTTGCGCCCGTCCGTCGTTACACGGCCGTACTCTTCCTCTCGGCCTTCTCTGGCCTCAGCAGTTTGCGCAGGGGTTCAGGCCCTGTTTATCTGAATATTCATTCACCCTACGGCAGCATCTTTCAGCTAAAATTCCACTGTCTCCATCAGCATCTGTGGTAACTTTGAGATGACAAATCTACTCGTTTTGAAGTGGGGATCAGGACTCTGCTCCTACGTCAGGAGGTTGATTTTTTTATTATTATTGAAATTCGGACGTCGCTGACGAGTGACGCGTGTGCCAAGCTGGGCGCACATATTTACGGCTTTGATTTGTGACTAACTTTGCCAAAGATTGTCACACCTAAAGTTAGGCAAGTTTGACCAACTTAAGTGAGTGTTTGGTTCAAGCCACATCTTAGGCAAGCCACACTCGGGCCTCACATGGCATACACGTGAGAAATGTGGTAAGATTCCCTTAGCCTTGCCAATTTGTGGCTCTCATTTTGATGAACTAACCCTAGGCAAGCTTGGTAAAAATATGTGGCAAAGTGTGGCAATGTTAGGCCTAGAACCAAACAGCCACTTAGTTGGGGGCGCACATAATTTATCACCAGGACAACCTTGTTGTGCTGGTTCTTTCTTTGCTTCAAGCATCAGCAAATAGCTTTAGCTTATCTATCTTCCATATATAATTTGGGCGATTAGGGCCAAAAATTATCTGCTCTCTCATCACTCCTTGCACTGAACTGCCCGCCTGCTGGTCGTCGGGTGCACATCGCCTTGCCAACCAACTCTGAACCGGAAAATTGCAACCAGATAGCCCCTCTAAAATTGCAACCAACTCTGAACGATTTTTTCACGCTGTGAAACCGGTACAGAGACACACGCACGTACTGCTGCCAACATCAATATCAGCGTTGCAAACACCGCTCTATACTTACACTGCTGGTAGCAGTGGCCTTGCAATTACTGTAGACCTAGTTAGCACTGACCATTGCCCTTGTAATTTGTAAACTGGATGCAGTAGTTTACCTCTACAGTTTGACTGTTTTTGCTCTATATATCTCTCACTTGCTCTCTCTCGTTTCCGTTTTTCTTTTCAGTTTTGGATCAACTGATGGAGAGATAAAATATCTATCTGTTCCAGCATAGTACAAGCAGTTTAAAACGAACCAGCAGAAAGAAGCGAGTGGATCGATCAAATGACAGTGGGATGACAATATACAAGCGCGGGAGTTTTCCAAGGGCAGACTATCATGAGGAGGAAGTGGATCATGTACGACCACATCAACTAGATTAATAAACAAGAAAAGCTATCATTACGCCTATGGTCAGCTTCATATTTCCCCAGTGCCAAGCGGTTTCCGTGAAGAATCGCCCGAGGCCCAAGCTTGGTAGTCTTTATCAAGCTGAAAGAAACAGCAACAAAAATCAGCAGATAATGTCGGGCCAAGTATCAACATAAATACAGCAAGTGGTTCAGGCAACAAATGGTTCGACTCGAGACACTTCCAGCTGGCATTAATCAGCATAAACTAATCCATATATGAACTTTTGGGGGTCATCTAGTTTAAACATGAGAAGTGATGATTGAACAAAACGCAAGTAAAGTAAAACTAGATCATACATGACAGTTCGGATATCGATGAATGTGGCAGAAGGAAATGTGATAACAGTAGCCATGCTGGCGGTCTCATCAAGAAAACGAGCGTTGGTAAGTGATAACCAATAAGCATGCGGATGCCTGCTCAATGGTAACTAACCAACCTGATGTTCTGCCCCTGTATGCAGCACCCAGCTGGAGCGAGTTATCGGGCACGGTAGGAGCGTCAGGCCTCCGTGCCGTGCTCCAAGTTAGTTGGCACATGCTAGAATATTAGTGTTCTTTAACGCTGCGGTAAGGCACGCTGTATCGCCAGGGTGTGGGCATGAATCCTTGTACCTTTTCTATCTACTATGCAACTGTGCGCAAGTATTCTGTGTGTTCTTGAAATATAACTAACGAACATAAATCTAGTTCATATACGAGTAATGAAATGAAGGAGACGTTGATTTCCAGAAAACAATCTTCTGAACTTGACGCACCATTACTTTATTACTTGCATAGAAGTAGAACAACACAGCCTTGAGTTTACTCCATCACGAAAATATATGAGGTTGTAATG
>NC_041387.1:613190721-613274709 GCF_002162155.2 Triticum dicoccoides | reverse complement strand
GGAATGAGTCAGTACATTGAAGAATTTTTGTCAAACACAGTGCATTGAAAAAAATTAAAATGCAGGCTGAACTGATAAAAAAAATGGAGTAATCAAAAGGCTGCAATAGGGAAAAGGCAAAACAGTATTTAACTGACCTGCTTCAGAAATCGTGGAAGCATGACTCGGAGTAACTGCTCAAGCACTTGCCTGCCACTTGATTCAATAGCTTCAACTGGTAGTGCTTGAAATGGAAAGGGAATGTCAATTGCAACCTGAAAATTATCATACAAATATGGTTCAGCCCAAGAACTTCCAGTGATGTTTAGATGAAGTCAGCTGACAACCAGAAACTGAATTACCTCGATTGTAGCATCCGATGTAAGCTGTTGAAGCGTCGAACCCTCTGAACTGCTGTTGCAGAAAACCCTATTCACCATGGAAGCTGCATCCGACAGGAAATCATGTCAATGGTTTCCTGGAACAGCAATTTAATATTTAATTTTCGAAATGCTAAATACAACTACAAAATCACGTGTATTAACTAACATAGAGTGAATCATGCAACTCCATTGTGCCACTAAGTCTGACGAAAGAAAGTCCCTCCAATTAATTTTCACCGTGTGGATTGTGCATACAAACTATTGAGGCTGCGTTCGGTTTGCATGTATAGAAAATACAGGACCAAAAAACTGCAAAGGAATATGATTGATTGTACAGTAGCAGACCATAGGGTTATAAAGCGAAGGAAGAGAAGCCTGCGGGGTGTTCGAAGCATAGTTGTAAAAAATACTTTGTTACTGGCCAAGACTGTGTAGGCCATGGCAGATCCTATGCTATTTTTTATCCGCATGTACTCTCTCAGATTGTCTTTTTCCTCATGCATGGCTGGTACAGTTCAATTGTTTATTTGAGTGGTGTTGCCTTCTCTCGGGCATCCGCCCAGAAATGAGGTTCAACTGGATTTTTGCAATCCTGTGGAATGAGCCCTCCAAGACAGTATTTCCTCCAAACTTCTGTAGCACTTTCCTACGAGGCGAACGGTTCAGAGGTAAACAAAACTACGGGTTTTCGAACATGCAGATTTCCTTTGTTTTTCCTGCAAACCGAACGAGGCCTGAGTTTCTTTTTTTTTTTGGACGCACCAATTATTTAGTTAGATAAGTGCAAAAAGAGCAAACAACCCAAGAAAACAGTGATCACCACAACTAAGGATGAACCGTGACAAGCAGAGGAAACCAAAATGCCGTATGCATCACTATGATTGATGGGCTTCTTTTGGTCACCCCTTTGTAGTTTACTCGTCCCGTACAATGCAATTGTATCACACAGTCCACATGATGTGTTTTAACCATGCTATCTGGCATCAGAATTAAACGAATTCCAACGCTTCTTTGGGGAATTGACCCCGTCATCATAATTAGGTGCAGTGCCACTGAGACAATAACAGAATTAATATCTGACAGCTCTAGTCTAGCACGCTAAGCAATCTGACAGGTATCACAACGGAAAGACGATACAAACATGAAGAGGCGGACAACCTCACCCGAGAATTTGTCATTCTGCGCCTCCACAAGGGGTGACCCCTCCAGCTGCACAACCAAAACATTTTTCAGCATTTGCTAGTCGCAGACACATCATCCGCCGCCATTAGTGAGGCACTGAGTAGCTAGTTACTGCAGGGTGCTCGATGCTTGCCTTGCATGAGAGGAGGCGGATGCAGCAGCCGTTGGGCTCCTCGTCGACGCGGACGAGGAGGACGGGGCAGACCTCGAGCGCGAAGAAGCGGAAGCGGTAGACGTAGCAGCGGAAGGTGGACTCGTCGACGCGCTCGATGCGCTCCGCGTCCAGCACCGAGTACTGGCTTGCCGGCAGGCCCATGTACTCCGCTGCATACATATGCGGACAGACGGACGGTAACGTGTCAGGAGATCGCTGGGGGAGGTGAGGTGAGGTGAGGCTCCTGGTCGGGGCTAGGGTTGTCGTACCGAGGGGGCGGGCGAGCTGCTGGACGGAGGTGGACTCGGAGCGGCGGGCGACGAAGCGCGCCTTGGGAGCGGACGACACGGCCGACGACGAGGACGAGGAGGGAGAGGAGGAGGCGCAGACGACGGCGGCGGCGCGGCAGCGGCGGAAGGCGGCGGCTGCGGGCACGGGCGGCGGGGAGCGGAGGGACGCTGCCATTGTGGGCGTCGGTCGGCTGCTTCCCCGCGGGCGCGCACCACCGGGCCTTTGCCGTGTGTGGTGTGGGGAGAGGCGAGGAATTTTGTGTTGGATGGATCTTCTTCCTCGTTCGCATTGGACGGATAAGATGCAGTTGGGATGGGTAGGGGTCTGGATCGGGTCGGCCCTACCATCTCGGGTGGGCCAGGAGAGGAATCTCTTCCGCTGGAATGCGGGGCCGTGGAAACTGTAGCCATGATTTTTCTTCTTTTTCCTTGCCTGATGATGAAATGGAGATTGATCTTCCGGCACGTGCTCCCTCCGTCCTCCGTCCGTGAATAAGTGTATTTCTAATTTTTTTTCTAAGTTAATTTTTTTTAACCAAAACAGTAGTGGCATATGTGACATCAAATTGGTATTGTATGAAAGTACATTTCAAAACAAATCTAGTGATACTAAATTATTGCCATAAATACTAGTACTATTTCTTTCTTATAAAGTTGGTCAAAATTTGAAACTTTGACTTATGAAAAAAGTTAGATGTACACTTATTCGCGGACGAAGGAGTACGTACCTTCTCTATCCACATGTTGCACTCTCCGACTCCGAGGTGCTCGGGTCGCGGAAGCTCGAAGCCTCACACACACCCGGTTAGGCCTTGCTTCGCCGTCTCTACTTCCTGTCTAAATCACATTATTATCTGATTATTATTAGACAAAAGGACAAAGATATTTTGAAAAAACAGCGGCAAAAGTTTTGAAAATAATTGCCTAATAAATAAACAAACAATTGATGAAAATTGTAACATACCCCACTAAGACGAACAGGTATTCAGGTAACAACTACCGTGTTGTTTGGATACTAATATTTGACCATATCAGTCTTGCTAAACATGTTTAATAGTGCATGTAAAAAAAATTGTTTAATAGTGTAGTCACCTAAAACTATGTTTGGTTAGCGTAACAAATTTTAGGACGAGCAAAACTTAGCTTCTTGTAAAAAACAAGAAAAAAACAAGTTTTAGTAGGGAAAAACAGTATAAACTAGTTTTAGCATATCCTAAACTTCCATCGCACATAACATTCTCCACTCAAGGAAGCTGACTTCCTCTTCCAAACGTCCCACGACCTCACGAGTTGCATGTGGCTGAGATTCATGATGAGACATCGGGCGACTCCAACATGTCGAACACCAATAGACCAAGCGGGACGGACCCCCCCCCCCCCTCAATGCGGAGCATGAGGAAGAAGTGTGGGTACATCTTGAAAGTGCGTTACGTCGACTAGAGGGGGGTGAATAGGCAATTTTTAAGAAATCTTCACTGAGGAATTTCAAGGTGAGGAAATTCCTAAGCGAAGAACTACTTGCAGCGGAATAAATACTCAGGTATAAGCAAAACAGAGTAACAGCATAGTCATCATGATGAAATGAAAGACAAGCACTGAGTACAGAAAGCGTAAACACAGGATAAGCAGGATGAAGACAAACAGACAGAAAAATTAGGATTGAGGAATAGAGAAAGTCTTCAGTCAATGTCTTCAAGCAGTAATGATCAGGTACATCAACGCATAACTGAGGAAATGAAAGGGTTGAGAAAATAGAACCAGTTGGCTTGGTGAAGACAATGATTTGTTCGACCAGTTCCAACTGTTGTGACAGTTGTACGTCTGGTTGGAGTGGCTGAGTATTTAAACTCGAGGACACACAGTCCTCACTGTATTCTCCTTGAGCTAAGATCACGCAAATCTCGCACAACAGTAGTGGTAAGTCTTCACAGGTGACTTCCAAACCTTCACAGACTAGGTCACTCGGCAATCCACAATTCCTCTTGGATGCTCAGACCATGACGCCTGACCGTTTGGAGGATACACAATCCTCAAAGGTAACAAGCGTCGGTTCCACACAGGAACAATCTCTTCAGTGATGCTCAATCACTTTGGGGTTTGTAGGTTTGGGTTTGAGAATTGGGTTTTCCTCACTTGATGATTATCGCTCAAAGTCCTCAGAGGATGGGATGCTCTCAAATGACAAGTGTCAGTTTCTCTCGGAGCAGCCAACCAGCTAGTGGTTGTAGGGGGCGGCTATTTATAGCCTACGGGGCAGCCCGACATGATAAGACATAAATGCCCTTCAATGATATGACCGTTAGGTGGTAGATATTTTGGAACGGCTAGCGCGCGGCTCAGCAACGGTCGGATATTTTGAGGTCCGAATTCCTCAGGGCTATCATGTTCCTCACTGTGTAGGCAATTCGCACTAGCGAATTCCTAACTCCTTCGTCAGAACAAATTCCTCAGAGACCAAAAGATCTTCGTCTCTGTCACTGAAGAAATTGACTGAACTGATATGAGATTTCCAATGGCTTCACTCGAAGGATTGGGTAGGTGTAGGATTTTGAGATGAGCATCACTTGGAAATCTGTTTCCTTAGTATTACCTCGACCCGCTTTAACAGTACGGTGTTTCCTATGACTCAAGAAGAAGAAAATGAAACTAACACGCTTCAGATTCCTCGCATGAATATCGAAGTCTTCAAGGTCACACCAATTTCTTCACTTTCAAAGTCTTCAGGAGAACCAAAGTCTTCAGCCGAAGACATTCATTTTTAGGGGTCGACTTTCACTGTAAATATCAAACTCCTCATTGACTTATAGAGCCTGTGTACACTCACAAACATATTAGTCCCTTAACATATAAGTCTTCAATACACAAAAATCACTAAGGGGCACTAGATGCACTTACAATCTCCCCCTTTTTAGTGATTGATGACAATATAGGTTAAGTTTTCAACGGGGATAAACATATGAATTGAAAGTACTCAATATTGAGGAATTTGATTGCAAGATATAGAAGAACTCCCCCTGAAGATGTGCATAGTGAGGTATTTGCTTTTGAAGCAATGCACACTTGAAGAGTAGAGTCATGGAGATCTCCCCCTATATCTTGTAATTCATACACGCATTTACATATAGAATGAAGAATTTGAAATGCATGATAAAATATGGTGACTAGTGTAATTCAACATGCGTGCATAGGATTAATGAGGAAATAGCATGCAGAAAAACAGAGCAAAAGTATCAGGTCACCATCAAACTTAAGTTTACAACTCGATCAACAAAAGCTTCAGAAGAGCGAGAGTTGCAACTTAACAAAAAAATGCCCATAAATATAGACCCGCTTGAAGACTAACTCAAATTTCTCCCCCTTTGTCATCAAATGACCAAAAGAGACGAAAAGTGAGGACTAACGCCCCTGAAGAATTTCTTCACGAAGTCGATGGATGAGCGCCAGCGTTGTTGGGGTCGTCGGTTGGAGTAGGGCCTGCCGCAGTGTCGTCTAGATCTTCATTTTCATCAGTGTCACGAGACGAGGAATATGAACTGGGCACCAAAGGAGGAACTTCGACCTTCTTGAATTTCTTTGGTGGAGGCTTAGCCCAGCCAAAGTCCTGCTTGAAGCCCATCTGCTTGAGATCCTCATCATCGTAGAGGTGAGTCAATATAGCCCAGGTGTGATCGAACATTTCGTTGATGTAGTAGTGGTTCTTCTTCACTGAATTATCAGTGGCAGCCATGTTGTGAAGAATTAAACCAAACTGGCGTTTCACCCATTTGTCATTGCGATTCACCTTCTGATGAAGACTAAGGAGAAGCTCACGTTCAGTCATCACCCTTGGAGCTGTTGCCTGAGGACTTTGCTTTGAAGCATTTGCGACAGTATCATGAGTGGCAGAATCATCACTGGTGGAGTATGTGTTGGGGAACGTAGTAATTTCAAAAATTTCCTACGCACACGCAAGATCATGGTGATGCATAGCAACGAGAGGGAAGAGTGTAATCTACATACCCTTGTAGACCGAAAGCGGAAGCGTTAGAACAACACGATTGATGTAGTCGTACGTCTTCACGGCCCGACCGATCAAGCACCAAAACTACGGCACCTCCGAGTTCTAGCACACGTTCAGCTCGATGACGTCCCTCGAACTCCGATCCAGCCGAGTGTCGAGGGAGAGTTCTGTCAGCACGACGGCGTGTTGACGATCTTGATGTTCTACCATCGCAGGGCTTCGCCTAAGCACCGCTACAATATTATCGAGGAGGACTATGGTGGAGGGGGGCACCGCACACGGCTAATAGATCTCAAGGATCAATTGTTGTTGTGTCTTTGGGGTGCCCCCCTGCCCCCATATATATAGGAGCAAGGGGGGAGGCGGCCGGCCTATGGAGGAGGCGCACCAAGGGGGGAGTCCTACTCCCACCGGGAGTAGGACTCCTCCTTTCCTTGTTGGAGAAGGAAAGAGGAGGAGTAGGACTCCTCCTTTCCTTGTTGGAGAAGGAAAGAGGAGGAGAGGGAGAAGGAAAAGTGGGCTGCCCCCTTTGTCCAATTCGGACCAGAGGGGGGGCGCAGGCCTCCTTCCTTTTGGCCTCTCTCCTCTATTCCCGTATGGCCCAATAAGGCCCATATACTCTCCGGCGAATTCCCGTAACTCTCCGGTACTCCGAAAAATACCCGAATCACTCGGAACCTTTCCGAACTCCTAATATAGTCGTCCAATATATCGATCTTTACGTCTCGACCATTTCGAGACTCCTCGTCATGTCCCCGATCTCATCCGGGACTCCGAACTCCTTCGGTACATCAAAACTCATAAACTCATAATATAACTGTCATCGAAACCTTAAGCGTGCGGACCCTACGGGTTCGAGAACAATGTAGACATGACCTAGAACTATTCTCGGTCAATAACCAATAGCGGAACCTGGATGCTCATATTGGCTCCCACATGTTCTACGAAGATTTTTATCGGTCAAACCGCATAACAACATACGTTGTTCCCTTTGTCATCGGTATGTTACTTGCCCGAGATTCGATCGTCGGTATCCAATACCTAGTTCAATCTTGTTACTGGCAAGTCTCTTTACTCGTTACGTAATGCATCATTCCGTAACTAACTCATTAGTTACATTGCTTGCAAGGCTTATAGTGATGTGCATTACCGAGAGGGCCCAGAGATACCTCTCCGACAATCGGAGTGACAAAACCTAATCTCGAAATACGCCAACCCAACATGTACCTTTGGAGACACCTGTAGTACTCCTTTATAATCACCCAGTTACGTTGTGACGTTTGGTAGCACCCAAAGTGTTCCTCCGGTAAACGGGAGTTGCATAATCTCATAGTTACAGGAACATGTATAAGTCATGAAGAAAGCAATAGCAATATACTAAACGATCAAGTGCTAGGCTAACGGAATGGGTCATGTCAATCACATCATTCTCCTAATGATGTGATCCCGTTAATCAAATGACAACTCATGTCTATGGCTAGGAAACTTAACCATCTTTGATTCACGAGCTAGTCAAGTAGAGGCATACTAGTGACACTATGTTTGTCTATGTATTCACACATGTATTATGTTTCCGGTTAATACAATTCTAGCATGAATAATAAACATTTATCATGATATAAGGAAATAAATAATATCTTTATTATTGCCTCTAGGGCATATTTCCTTCAGTCTCCCACTTGCACTAGAGTCAATAATCTAGTTCACATCATCATGTGATTTAACACCAATATTCACATCTGTATGTGATTAATACCCATAGTTCACATCATCATGTGATCAACACCCAAAAGTTTACTAGAGTCAATAATCTAGTTCACATCGCTATGTGATTAATACCCAAAGAGTACTAAGGTATGATCATGTTTTGCTCGTGAGAGAAGTTTAGTCAACGGGTCTGTCATATTACAGAGTCATATGTATTTTGCAAAATATTCTATGTCCATAATGCTCTGCATGGAGCTACTCTAGCTAATTGCTCCCACTTTCAATATGTATCCAGATTGAGACTTAGAGTCATCTGGATCAGTGTAAAAGCTTGCTTCGTTGTAACTTTTTACGACGGGCTCTTTTATCACCTCCATAATCGAGAAACATCTCCTTATTCTACTAAGGATAATTTTGACCAATGTCCAGTGATCTATTCCTAGATCACTATTGTACTCCCTTGCCAAACCAGGGCAGAGTATACAATAGGTCTGGTCCATAGCATGGCATACTTTTATAGAACCTATGACTGATGCATAGGGAATGACTTTCATTCTCTTTCTATTTTCTGCCGTGGTCGGGTCTTGAGTCTTACTCAATTTCACACCTTTGCAACACAGGCAAGAACTGTTTCTTTGACTGTTTCATTTTGAACTATTTCAAAATCTTGACAAGGTATGTACTCATTGAAAAACTTATCAAGCATCTTGATCTATCTATATAGATCTTGATGCTCAATGTGTAAGCAGCTTCACCGAGGTCTTTCTTTGAAAAACTTCTTTCAAACACTCCTTTATGCTTTCCAGAAAATTCTACATCATTTCCAATTAATAATATGTCATACACATATACTTATCAGAAATGCTGTAGTGCTCCCACTCACTTTCTTGTAAATACAGGCCTTTCCAAAAGTCTGTATAAAACCATATGCTTTGATCAACTCATCAAAGCGTATATTCCAACTCCGAGATGCTTGCACCAGTCCATTGATGGATTGCTGGAGCTTGCACATTTTGCTAGCACCTTTAGGATTGACAAAACCTTCTGGTTGCATCATATACAACTCTTCTTTAAGAAAACCATTAAGGAATGCAGTTTTGTTTATCCATTTGCCAGATTTCATAAAATGCGGTAATTGCTAACATGATTCAGACAGACTTTTAAGCATCGATACGAGTGAGAAAATCTCATTGTATTCAACACCTTGAACTTTGTCAAAAACCCTTTTCGACAAGTCTAGCTTTGTAGATAGTAACACTACTATCGGCGTCCGTCTTCTTCTCGAAGATCCATTTAATCTCAATGTCTCGCTGATCATTGGGCAAGTCAATCAAAGTCCATACTTTGTTTTCATACATGGATCTTATCTCAGATCTCATGGCCTCAAGCCATTTTGCGGAATCTGGGCTCACCATCGCTTCTTCATAGTTCGTAGGTTCATCATGGTCTAGTAACATGACTTCCAGAACATGATTACCGTACCACTCTGGTGCGGATCTTACTCTGGAAGACCTACGAGGTTTGGTAGCAACTTGATCTGAAGTTTCATGATCATCATCATTAACTTCCTCACTAATTGGTGTAGGAATCACTGGAACTGATTTCTGTGATGAACTACTTTCCAATAAGGGAGAAGGTACAATTACCTCATCAAGTTCTACTTTCCTCCACTCACTTCTTTCGAGAGAA
Source organism: Triticum dicoccoides (assembly GCF_002162155.2). Classification (NCBI taxonomy): domain Eukaryota; kingdom Viridiplantae; phylum Streptophyta; class Magnoliopsida; order Poales; family Poaceae; genus Triticum; species Triticum dicoccoides. The sequence continues at coordinate 613,265,325 of NC_041387.1, read as the reverse complement.
ACTTGTTCTCTAGAAAGGATCCATCTTAGCAACGAATAACTTGACTTCGGATCTGTGATAGAAGGTGTACCCAACTTTCTCCTTTGGGTATCCTATGAAGATACATTTCTCCGATTTGGGTTTGAGCTTATCAGGATGAAACTTTTTTCATATAAGCATCACAACTCCAAGTTTTAAGAAACGACAACTTAGGTTTACTGCTAAACCATAGTTCATACGGTGTCGTCTCAACGGATTTAGATGTTGCCCTATTAAACGTGAATGCAGCTGTCTCTAATGCATAACCCCAAAACGATAGTGGTAAACCGATAAGGGACATCATAGATCGCACCATATCCAATAAAGTGCGGTTACGACGTTCGGACACACCATAACGTTGTGGTGTTCCAGGTGGCGTGAGCTGTGAAACTATTCCACATTGTTTTAATTGAAGACCAAACTCGTAACTCAAATATTCGTCTCCGTGATCAGATCGCAGAAACTTTATTTTCTTGTTATGATGATTTTTCCACTTCACTCTGAAATTCTTTGAACCTTTCAACTATTTCAGACTTATGTTTCATCAAGTAGATATACCCATATCTGCTCAAATCATCTGTGAAGGTCAGAAAATAACGATACTTGCCATGAGCATCAACACTCATTGGATCGCATACATCGGTATGTATTATTTCCAATAAGTCAGTAGCTCATTCCATTGTTCCGGAGAACGGAGTTTTAGTCATCTTGCCCAAAAGGCACGGTTCGCAAGCATCAAATGATTTATAACCAAGTGATTCCAAAAATCCATATTTATGGAGTTTCTTCATGCGTTTTACACCGATATGACCCAAACGGCAGTGCCACAAATAAGTTGCACTATCATTATTAACTTTGCATCCTTTGGCATCAATATTATGAATATGTGTATCACTACGATCGAGATCCAACAAACTATTTTCATTGGGTGTATGACCATCGAAGGTCTTATTCATGTAAACGGAATAACAATTATTCTCTAACTTTAAATGAATAACTGTATCACAATAAGCATGATCAAATCATATTCATGCTCAACGCAAACGGCAAATAACATTTATTTAGGTTTAACACTAATGCCGAAAGTATAGGGAGTGTGCGATGATGATCATATCAATCTTGGAACTACTTCCAACACTCATCGTCACTTCCCCTTCTACTAGTCTCTGTTTATTCTGTAACTCCTGTTTCGATATACTAATCTTAGCAACCGAACAAGTATCAAATACTCAGGGGCTACTATAAACACTAGTAAGGCACACATCAATAAACTGTATATCAAATATACCCTTGTTCACTTTGCCATCCTTCTTATCCACCAAATATTCAGGGCATTTCCGCTTCCAGTGACCATTTCTTTTGCAGTGTAAGCACTCAATTTCAGGCTTTGGTCCAGCTTTGCTCTTCTTCACGGGAGTGACAACTTGTTTGCCATTCTACTTGAAGTTTACCTTTCTTTCCCTTTTCTTGAAACTAGTGATCTTGTCAATCATCAACACTTGATGCTCTTTCTTGATTTCTACCTTCGTCGATTTCAACATCACGAAGAGCTCGAGAATCGTTTTCATCATCCCTTGCATACTATAGTTCATCACGAAGTTCTAGTAACTTAGTGATGGTGACTAGAGAATTCTGTCAATCACTATCTTATCTGGAAGATTAACTCCCACTTGATTCAAGCGATTGTAGTACCCAGACAATCTGAGCACATGCTCACTAGTTGAGCGATTCTCCTCCATCTTTTAGCCATAGAACTTGTTGGAGACTTCATATCTCTCAACTCGGGTATTTGCTTGAAATATTAACTTCAACTCCTGGAACATCTCATATGGTCCATGACGTTCGAAACGTCTTTGAAGTCCCGGTTCTAAGCCGTCAAGCATGGTGCACTAAACTATCAAGTAGTCATCATATTGAGCTAGCCAAACGTTCATAACGTTTGCATCTGCTCTTGCAATAGGTCTGTCACCTAGCGGTGCATTAAGGACATAATTCTTCTGTGCAGCAATGAGGATAAACCTCAGATCACGGATCCAATCCGCATCATTGCTACTAACATCTTTCAACACAATTTTCTCTAGGAACATATCAAAATAAACATATGAAAGCAGCAACGCAAGCTATTGATCTACAACATAATTTGCAAAATACTACCAGGACTAAGTTCATGATAAATTAAAGTTCAATTAATCATATTACTTAAGAACTCCCACTTAGATAGACATCCCTCTAATCCTCTAAGTGATTACGTGACCCATATCAACTACACCATGTCCGATCGTCACGTGAGATGGAGTAGTTTCAATGGTGAACATCACTATGTTGATCATATCTACTATATGATTCATGCTCGACCTTTCGGTCTCTGTGTTCCGAGGCCATATCTGTTATATGCTAGGCTCGTCATGTTTAACCTGAGTATTCCGCGTGTGCAACTGTTTTGCACCCGTTGTATTTGAACGTGGAGCCTATCACACCCGATCATCACGTGGTGTCTCAGCACGAAGAACTTTCGCAACGGTGCATACTCAGGGAGAACACTTCTTGATAATTAGTGAGAGATCATCTTAAAATGCTACCGTCAAACAAAGCAAGAATAAGATGTATAAAAGATAAACATCACATGTAATCAAAATATGTGACATGATATGGCCATCATCATCTTGTGCCTTTGATCTCCATATCCAAAGCATCATCATGATCTCAATCGCCACCGGCATGACACCATGATCTTCATCATCTTGATCTATATCAATGTGTCGTCACATGGTTGTCTCGCCAACTATTGCTCTTGCAACTATTGCTATCGCATAGCGATAAAGTAAAGCAATTATTTGGTACTTGCATCTTATGCAAAAAAAAAACAACCATAGGGCTTCTGCCAGTTGCCGATAACTTCAACAAAACATGATCATCTCATACAACAACTTATATCTCATCACGTCTTGACCATATCACATCACAACATGCCCTGCAAAAACAAGTTAGACGTCCTCTACTTTATTGTTGCAAATTTTACGTGGCTGCTACGGGCTGAGCAAGAACCGTTCTTACCTACGCATCAAAACCACAATGATAGTTCGTCAAGCTAGTGCTGTTTTAACCTTCGCAAGGACCGGGCGTAGCCATACTCGGTTCAACTAAAGTTAGAGAAACAGACACCCGCTAGTCACCTGTGTGCGAAGCACGGCGGTAAAACCAGTCTCGCGTAAGCGTACGCGTAATGTCGGTCCGGGCCGCTTCATCCAACAATACCGCTGAACCAAAGTATGACATGCTGGTAAGCAGTATGACTTGTATCGCCCACAACTCACTTGTGTTCTACTCGTGCATATAACATCAACGCATAAAACCAGGCTCTGATACCACTGTTGGGGAACGTAGTAATTTCAAAAAATTTCTACGCACACGCAAGATCATGGTGATGCATAGCAACGAGAGGGAAGAGCGTAATCTACATACCCTTGTAGACCGAAAGCGGAAGTGTTAGAACAACACGGTTGATGTAGTCGTACGTCTTCACGGCCCGATCGATCAAGCACCGAAACTACGGCACCTTCGAGTTCTAGCACACGTTCAGCTCGATGACGTCCCTCGAACTTCGATCCAGCCGAGTGTCGAGGGAGAGTTCCGTCAACACGACGGCGTGTTGACGATCTTGATGTTCTACCGTCGCAGGGCTTCGCCTAAGCACCGCTACAATATTATCGAGGAGGACTATGGTGGAGGGGGGCACCGCACACGGCTAATAGATCTCAAGGATCAATTGTTGTTGTGTTTTTGGGATGCCCCCCTGCCCCCATATATATAGGAGCAAGGGGGGAGGCGGCCGGCCTATGGAGGAGGCGCACCAAGGGGGGAGTCCTACTCCCACCGGGAGTAGGACTCCTCCTTTCCTTGTTGGAGAAGGAAAGAGGAGGAGAGGGAGAAGGAAAAGTGGGCTGCCCCCTTTGTCCAATTCGGACCAGAGGGGGGCGCAGGCCTCCTTCCTTTTGGCCTCTCTCCTCTATTCCCGTATGGCCCAATAAGGCCCATATACTCCCCGGCGAATTCCCGTAACTCTCCGGTACTCCGAAAAATACCCGAATCACTCGGAACCTTTCCGAACTCCGAATATAGTCGTCCAATATATCGATCTTTACGTCTCGACCATTTCGAGACTCCTCGTCATGTCCCCGATCTCATCCGGGACTCCGAACTCCTTCGGTACATCAAAACTCATAAACTCATAATATAACTGTCATCGAAACCTTGAGCGTGCGGACCCTACGGGTTCGAGAACAATGTAGACATGACCTAGAACTATTCTTGGTCAATAACCAATAGCGGAACCTGGATGCTCATATTGGCTCCCACATATTTTACGAAGATCTTTATCGGTCAAACTGCATAACAACATACGTTGTTCCCTTTGTCATCGGTATGTTACTTGCCCGAGATTCGATCGTCGGTATCCAATACCTAGTTCAATCTTGTTACTGGCAAGTCTCTTTACTTGTTATGTAATGCATCATTCCGTAACTAACTCATTAGTTACATTGCTTGCAAGGCTTATAGTGATGTGCATTACCGAGAGGGCCCAGAGATACCTCTCCGACAATCGGAGTGACAAAACCTAATCTCGAAATACGCCAACCCAACATGTACCTTTGGAGACACCTGTAGTACTCCTTTATAATCACCCAGTTACGTTGTGACGTTTGGTAGCACCCAAAGTGTTCCTCCGGTAAACGGGAGTTGCATAATCTCATAGTTACAGGAACATGTATAAGTCATGAAGAAAGCAATAGCAATATACTAAACGATCAAGTGCTAGGCTAACGGAATGGGTCATGTCAATCACATCATTCTCCTAATGATGTGATCCCGTTAATCAAATGACAACTCATGTCTATGGCTAGGAAACTTAACCATCTTTGATTCACGAGCTAGTCAAGTAGAGGCATACTAGTGACACTATGTTTGTCTATGTATTCACACATGTATTATGTTTCCGGTTAATACAATTCTAGCATGAATAATAAACATTTATCATGATATAAGGAAATAAATAATATCTTTATTATTGCCTCTAGGGCATATTTCCTTCAGTCTCCCACTTGCACTAGAGTCAATAATCTAGTTCACATCATCATGTGATTTAACACCAATATTCACATCTGTATGTGATTAATACCCATAATACCCATAGTTCACATCATCACCTTGACTCTTGCATAAAGTAAAAGACATAAAGTAAAAGATAGGCCCTTCGCAGAGGGAAGCAGAGGTTGTCATGTGCTTCTAGGGTTGGATTCACAAAATCTTAATGCAAAAGAATGTCACTTTATATTGCCACTTGTGATATGAACCTTTATTATGCAGTCCGTCGCTTTTATTACTTCCATATCACACGATCGTATAAAGCTTATTTTCTCCGCACTAATAAGTCGTACATAATTAGAGAGCAATTTTTATTGCTTGCAACATGAAAACTTACTTGAATGATCTTACTCAATCCATAGGTAGGTATGGTGGACTCTCATGGCAAAACTGGGTTTAAGGATATTTGGAAGCACAAGTAGTATCTCTACTTGGTGCAAGGAAGTTTTGGCTAGCATGAGGGGGAAAGGCAAGCTCAACATGTTGGAATGATTCATGACAATATACTTTAACTGAGATGTGAGAAAACATAACCCATTACGTTGTCTTCCTTGTCCAACATCAACTATTTAGCAAGTCATACTTAATGAGTGCTCACAATCATAATAGATGTCCAACATAGTATATTTATATGTGAGAACCTCTCTTTCCTTATTACTTCCTATTAATTGCAACGATGACCAAAACTATGTTTGTCAACTCTCAACAACTTTTATGCTTCATACCTTTTATATGTGAAGTCATTACTATCCATAAGATTATATGAACTGTTTTATTATTTTTATTCTTTCTATTTCCTCAAGATCATAGCAAGATAGAAAAGCCCTTGACTCAACACTAATCTTTATTATATAGCTCACAGACTCGATTACATAAAGAGATCACAAAGCAAAACTCAATACTAATTCATACCAAAACTTCAATCTACTAGATCTAGATACTACTAAAAGGATCAAACTAAATAAAACTGTAAAGATAGGAGTGTGATGGTGATACGGTACCGGGGAACCTCCCCCAAGCTTGGCAGTTGCCAAGGGGAGTGTCCATACCCATGTGATTAGGTCCTCGGAGGCGATGAAGGTGGTGATGATGATGGTGGATAATCGCACATCGAGCGTAAAAGTTCCTCCAACTTGCGGATAATGCCCTTGAGTCCAGCGATACGATCCTTCAACAAAATATTTTCCTGTGTGAGATACTTGTTTTGTATGTGAGCTAGCTCAATCATCTTGAAAGCTTCAATCTCAGTTGGAGTAAAGAGGTTAGGTAGAGGTTGAGGGATGTTTTCTTCTTCCACCGCCGGAGCTTGATCCTCCATGGCCTTCTTGATCCCTTCATCCTTGTTGATCTCCCCAGGTTCTTCTCTTTTCAGCTCTATCTTCAATAGCCAAGCATCCTTGTCTTCATTATTGAAGGAGGGTGACGTCTTGATGCTCTAGATCTGTCAGAAAAACATCTCGAAACGAAAACAGAGGACTTTTGCGTGATACGGTGGTCAAAGCCTTCGGGAGATTATATAATGAAATTTTACCAACCAAAAGAAGTAACGTGCAAGAAAACAGAGTCCGGGAGGCACACAAGGTGCCCACGAGACAGGGGCGTGCCCAGTAAGGATGGGCGCGCCCTCCACCCTCGTGGAGACCTCGTGTCCTTCCCGGATTACTTCTTGCTTTCCAAAATTCTTAAATATTCCAAAACGGAGGAAAATTACCATTAGAATTGTTTTGGAGTCGGTTTACTTACTGTACCACATACCTATTCCTTTTCGGAGTCTGAAACATTCTAGAAAGTGTCCCTTATGTATTCCTCCGGGGTTACGGTCTCAATAATATTAGTTTCAACATTGATAGGATTACCTGAGATATAATGTTTGATTCTTTGACCGTTCACCACCCTCGGACTTGTGCCTTCGAAGTTGTTGATTTTTATGGTACCGGAATGATAGACCTCCTGGATAACGTAAGGACCTTCCCATTTAGAAAGAAGTTTTCCTGCAAAAAACCTTAAACGGGAGTTGAATAGCAACACATAATAACCTACGTTAAACTCACGCTTTTGTATCCTTTTGTCATGCCATCTTTTAACTTTTTCTTTGAACAATTTGGCATTTTCATAAGCTTGGGTTCTCCATTCATCAAGTGAGCTAATATAAATAACCTCTTCTCGCCGGCAAGTTTGAAGTCATAGTTGAGCTCTTTAATAGCCGAATATGCTTTATGTTCAAGTTCAAGAGGTAAGTGACATGCTTTTCCATAAATCATCTTATACGGTTCTATAGGCCCATAATGCATCATCAAGTTTCTTGGACCAATTCTTTCTAGATCTATTCACAGTCTTTTGCAAAATTAATTTGAGCTCTCTATTGCTCAACTCTACTTGACCGCTAGACTGTGGGTGATAAGGAGATGCAATTCTATGATTAACATCATACTTAGCAAGCATCTTACGGAAAGCACCATGAATAAAATGTGAACCAGTCATTAAATATCTAGGGACTCCAAATCTCGGAAAAATAACTTCTTTAAGCATCTTAATAGTGGTGTTATGATCAGCACTACTAGTTGGTATAACTTCTACCCACTTAGTAACGTAATCAACAACAACTAAAATATGTGTGTATCCATTAGAGGCAAGAAAAGGTCCCATATAATCAAAGCCCCAAACATCAAATGGTTCAATAACAAGAGAATAATTCATAGGCATTTCTTGACGTCTACTAATATTACCAATTCTTTGACATTCATCACAAGACAAGACAAACTTACGAGCATCTTTGAAGAGAGTGGGCCAATAAAAACCTGATTGCAATACCTTGTGTGCAGTTCTATCTCCAGCGTGGTGTCCTCCATATGGTTCGGAGTGACACTTGCGTAGGATCTGTTCCTGTTCATGCTCAGGTACACAACGTCTAATAACACCATCTACTCCTTCTTTGTAAAGGTGTGGGTCATCCCAGAAGTAATGTCTTAAATCATAAAAGAACTTTTTCTTTTGCTGGTATGTGAAACTAGGTGGTATAAATTTAGCAACAATGTAATTAGCATAATCAGCATACCATGGAGCAGTACGAGAAGCATTAATGACCGCTAATTGTTCATTAGGAAAGCTATCATCAGTAGGTAGTAGGTCATCAAGAACATTCTCTAACCTAGACAAGTTGTCTGCAACGGGGTTCTCAGCTCCCTTTCTATCAATAATATGCAAATCAAATTCTTGGAGCAAGAGAACCCATCTAATAAGTCTAGGCTTATCATCTTTCTTTTCCATAAGGTATTTAATAGCAGCATGATCAGTGTGAATAGTAACTTTAGAATCAACAATATAAGGTCTGAACTTATCACAAGCAAATACAACTGCTAAGAACTCTTTTTCAGTAGTAGCATAATTTCTTTGGGCAGTATCAAGAGTTTTACTAGAATACTGGATAACATTTAATTTCTTATCAACTCTTTGCCCTAGAACAACACCTACAACATAATCACTAGCATCACACATAATTTCAAAGGGTAAAGTCCAATCAGGTGGCTGAACAATAGGTGCAGTGATCAAAGCTTTCTTAAGTATTTCAAATGCTTCTACACAATCATCATCAAAGACAAAAGGAATATCTTTTTGCAATAAATTAGTCAGAGGCCTAGAGATTTTAGAAAAGTCCTTAATGAACCTCCTATAAAAACCGGCATGACCAAGGACATTTCTCATACCTTTAATGTCCTTGGGACATGGCATCTTTTCAATAGCATCAACTTTAGCTTTATCAACTTCAATACCTCCTTCAGAAATTTTATGTCCCAAGACAATGCCTTCATTAACCATAAAGTGGCACTTTTCCCAATTCAAGACGAGACTAGTGTCTTCACATCTCTGCAAATCTCGATCAAGGTTGCTCAAGCAATCATCAAAAGAGGATCCATAGACGGAGAAGTCATCCATGAATACCTCACAAATCTTTTCACAAAAGTCAGAGAATATAGCCATCATGCATCTTTGAAAGGTACCAGGTGCATTACATAAACCAAAAGGCATACGTCTATAAGAAAAAGGACCGAAAGGGCAAGTAAAAGTAGTTTTTGATTGATCCTCCGCTGACATAGGTATTTGAGAGAAACCAGAATAACCATCTAGAAAGCAGAAATGTGTATGTTTGGATAGTCTTTCTAGCATTTGATCAATAAAAGGTAAAGGGTAATGATCCTTCTTAGTAGCTTTATTTAATTTACGGGAATCAATTACCATCCTATAACCTGTAATAATTCTTTGCGGGATCAATTCATCTTTATCATTAGGAACGATAGTAATACCTCCCTTTTTAGGAATGCAATGGACGGGACTTACCCAATCACTATCAGCAACGGGATAAATTATACCTGCCTCAAGGAGCTTTAGTATCTCCTTTCTTACCACTTCTTTCATCTTAGGATTTAACCGTCGTTGAGGATCTCTAACTGGTTTGGCATCTTTCTCAACTTTTATTTTGTGTTGGCATAGAGTGGGACTAATTCCTTTAAGATCATCCAGAGTATATCCAATAGCAACACGGTGCTTCTTCCACTACAAAAAAAAAGACACATCCATGACATTTTGGGCCGAACGATATTTTTTCTGTCATACATATGACACTTCTATGACGATAATTGTGACAAAACCCAGTATCATCATAGATGTGGTGGGCTCCTACTTCCATGACAAAAAATCATGACAACAAATGGGCTTTTCGTCCTGGGCGGGCTAGAGACGCAGCTGCATGACATTCTTTGGGCCGTCCATGACGGAAAAAACCCTGGTAGAAGCGAGGGGGAGGAAAATTTCAGGGAGTTGCCGGTTACGGTGGGAGGTCGGGGGCAGAGCGATGCGCGTTTCTCTCGTACGTACGCGCGTGTGTGCGAGGCGTTGGCTCTAACTGAAGCCGAGCGAGGCGTTGGGCTCTAACTGAACCCGAGCGATTGCACTGCAGGCTACGCGTTACTGAACCCGAGCTATCGATCGATGGCTGTTAACTGAACCCGATGGAGCGATTCCTTTGCTACTACTGCTAACTGAAGCCGATCGATTGGATGAACAGTGAGCGTTGTGGGGGGGGTGGATGAACAGTGAGCGGTGGCGTTGCCTCTGGATGAACAGGAACCCGTGGTGTGGAGGGCTGGATGAACAGTAGACGGTGGAGGGGTGGCCGTGGAGGGGTGGTTGAACAGGACCCCATGGTGTGGAGGGCTGGATGAACAGTAGACGGTGGAGGGGTGCCCGTCGAGGGGTGGTTGAACAGTAGCCGATGGAGTAGCACACGGTGGAGGCTAGATGAACAGGAGCCCGTGGAGGCTGGAGGAGGTCGACGGTGGAGATGAACAGTATCACGTGGAGTCCCGTTTTGCGGTACGCCACACCCCTCCCCCCCGTTTCGACCGTAGCGCTCCAACACAAGTCCGTTTCATCCGTTTTGCGGTATGCCACACCCCTCCTGATCAACAGGACCCCCGTTTCGACCGTAGGAGGTCCATTTCATCCATTTTACGGTACGCCACACCCCTCCCGATCAACAGGACCCCCGTTTCGACCGTAGGAGGTCTATTTCGTCCGTTTTGCGGTACGCCACACCCCTCCCGATCAACAGGACCCCTGTTTCGACCATAGGAGGTCCGTTTCCTCTGTTTTGCGGTACGCCACACCCCTCCCGATCAACAAGACCCCCGTTTCGACCGTAGGAGGTCTGTTTCCTTCGTTTTGCGGTATGCGCGACTAGGCGTTCGAGACCCCGCCTGTATGTACACATACGTGACCGTATTTTCTTTCTTGCACCTGGCCGCTGTATGTACGTGTACATGCTACGTTCGCGCCTCTACTACGAGACGTGCGCGCCTCTACTACGACACGTGCGCGCCTCTACATCGACCAGTATGTACGTACACGTTTGCGACCAGGATGACAACGCTATGTACGCTTCGACCAGGTGGGTCTCGACTGTCAGGCACTTCCTTGCCTGCGAAGATGTAGCTGGTTGGTCCCAGCAGTCAGGGGGGCGAATCGTTTTTTTCTTGCCCGGACGCACTTCCTTGCGTGTGAAGGTGTAGCTGCTGCGTCCCAGCAGTCAGGGGGGGCGAATCGTTTGTTTTTGCCCGGACGCACTTCCTTGCGTGTGAAGGTGTAGCTGCTGGGTCCCAGCAGTCACAGGGGCAAATCGTTTTTTTCCAGACGCACTTCCTTGCGTGCGAAGGTGTAGCTGGTGGATCCCAGCAGTTGGGGGGCGAATCGTTTTTTTTCGAACGCACTTCCTTGCATGCGAAGATGTAGCTGGTGGGTCCCAGCAGTCAGGGGGGCAAATCGTTTTTTTGGACGCACTTCCTTGCATGCGAAGATGTAGGTCGTGGGTCCTAGCAATCAGGGGGCGAATCATTTTTTTCGCGAAATACGGTGGCCGTCCGGTGGGTCCCCGCTGTCAGGTGGAGGAATAATTATTTTGCGCGTAATAAGGAGGCACTTCCTTGCGGCTGTCGTGGACCCAGCTGTCAGCCTCTCCACGTATAGTCCATGTCCGATGGAAGTCGTTCCTTCACCACGTTGACCACGCCGCGCTGAGAGCACCACGGCGGTGGACGACGGCAAGGCCTAGGAAGGGGACAACATGGAGCCGGGGAAGACGCGGCAGTGGATGCACACGCGAAGAGGAGTACGAGGGTTCACTGGTTCTGCTGCGCTGCCGTCGCTGCAGAATAACAGGGGGTGTGGGTCAGTGGGTGAGTGGAGGGATGGCCTGGCCAGCGGTGGGAGTAGTAGGGGGCAGTGAGGCCTCCGCGGCAGCATAGCCGGCCACGGAAGGCAGGAGCAGGCGGCACGACCGGCGCTGCTTTGGGCGGCCGGAGCAAGAAGACCAGAGGTTGAAGAAGCACGACGGCCGTTGGATGGACATCATACGGTCACTGCAGCTAGAATCATTTATATTGACTAAGTTGACAAAGCCCTTGGTACGTCAACTTAGTAGGCCCACAGGTCAGCTTCCGAAACGGTGCGCCCCAGATGTCAGGGGGATTAATCATTTTTTGGGCGGGTGAAGCTAGAATATCCGAGATTGAAGAAGAAGCACGGCATCCATTGGATGGACATCCAACGGCCACTGCTGCTAGAACCGTGTGTTGACTATAAGTTGACAAAGCCTTGCATACCCGTCAACTCTATTTTTTAGGGGACGCGTCAACTTAGTAAGGCCAGAAGTGTGTGGCAGAGAACTTATAGCCCATTTGAGATTTGTAAGAATGTGTAGCCCATTTTTGAATTCTAATGGAATTTACTACAGCCCATTTACAGTTTGTTAAAAGTACAACCCATTTCAACCAACCGTTCAAAACAGAATTCAATAAAATTTTGCACATTTTGATGGGATCTGAATATTTTTATCCCAAAATTTTAGTCAGATTAAATACAATTTCAATATAAATTTATATTGCATAAAAATCCAACAAAACATTCCGCTCGCAACAATTAATGAAATTAAAATTTTCAATATTCCAAAAATAATATTTTATAAAGTAATCACTGTTTGGTGCATTTTTTATAGTTACTATCCAGTTTTAATAATTACATCCCATTTATTATTTCTTAAAGCCCATTTTCTTGTTAAGCCTAAGGCATCCCTCCTAGGAAAGATTTGCAGCCCAGCGGGGCGGAGAATAACAACTTAACCTTGCCTGGGCATTCCTAAAAAAAAGTATAGCTGGGCTAGCCATTTTCAGCTTGAAAAAAAATTAATATCTAGACTGGATATCTGGCCTGGGCTAGACGGGCCACAGCCCGCCCAGTTAATACCTGCAGCGATGTTTTCGTTGTTGTTCAGAGGAGAAAAATTAATATCTGGGGTAAACATCGAAAAAATCTACAGTGCTCACACCTCAAAAACACAAATACTGCTCGAGCTACTTGGACCCAGCTGTCGGCCGCTTCTTGTGCAATTCTCTCGTTTATTGACTACTCCCTCCTTTCCAGTGTATAATGCTTAATTCAAAAATCTCACCAATCAAGGTAGATGGCGAGTGGTGGAATACTTTTTCTAGTTTTGCAAAAGCACCTAATTAATGCTCTTGTTATTCTCAAAAAATTATGTTTATCAATGCATTAATTGCAATGCATGCATGCATAAAGTACATGCATTGGTCAATTTTCTCTTAATACTTGCATGCAATGATTTAATGCACCTTGGAATCTGAACATGTGATGGAAAACAACCAAATTGAGCCTTATAAAATGGAAAAACTAAAATTTTGAGATAAGCCCTATAAACCGGAAAGGAGGGAGTACATAGGTAGACAATGGTGTGGGACTGTGATGTCAGGAAACCAGGAGGAAGCAAAATAAATTATAGTTATATATATATATATAATAAGGAGGCACTTGCGTACGTGAGGCTATGGACCTGGTGGGTCCCCATTGTCATCCTATCCAAGTAAAGTGATCTCCTCGCCTGCGCAGAGCCGGAACTGCACCATGACCATCGGTGAGGCCCGTGCCCAATATATGGACAGGGTGAGGCAGATGCATGAGGAACAGTTCCGGGAGGCACAGGCCGACGCCGCCTACAACCACCATCTCCTCCAGGAGCACCTGCAGGCAGAGGAGCAGATCGCCGCGGAGCAGGCGGAGCAGGAGGCGCTGCTCGACTCGTACCGCTCCGCCCGCAAGGGCCGCCTCGAGCGCTGGCGGTACCGCATGCGGGTGGCGGAGGCTGCGGCCGCCTACAAAGAGGCTAGCAAAGAGGGCGATGAAGCGGGCGAGGCGCTGTTTGGCGAGACCGAGGACGAGGCAGAGGACAATGCCGGCTCCGACGAGTCCCCGCTCCGCTGGCGTCGATGACGCCTGCTCCGTTGATGCCCCGCAGCGCCAACAACGAGGCAGAGGACACCGCTGGCTCTGTTGAGGCCCCGCGGCGCCAACAACGAAGCAGAGGACACCGCCGGCTCCGCCGAGGCCCCGCCCCGCCAACAACGAGGCAGAGGACATCGCCGGCTCAGTCGAGGCCCCACCGTGCCGGCAACGTGGGGGAGGATTTCCACCACTCCGCTGAGGCGCCACCCGTCGGCAACGAGACAGAGGCATCGCCGGCTCCACTGAGGCCCCGCCCCGCTGCCAACGAGGCGACGCCACACAGAAAACGAGGAAGAGTTGAACACGGTAGGTCGCTGCCGCTCGGGTCCAAGTAAGGCCACCGCTGCGACCCTCCGGTTGAAGCCAAGCTAGGCGGGTTGACCATTGACGGCCGGTTAGCTTCTTGGCGGTGATGTGGATTCGGAGAGCTGCGCTGGAGAAGAACGCTGCTTCTACTTAACTGCTGGTGCAGTTGGCTGACTGACACGTGGGCCCAACAGGCCACATGTCAGTTACGCAACTGCACCTGCAGTTAAGTCACTAAAGCTTCTGTTCGGCTCAGCGGGACACAGGTGGGTAGCTTCGGTTAATTAATTATACCTCCAGCGCACCCCTTTTTAGTTTTTTTTGAAAAGGAGGATGACCCCCGGCCTCTGCATCTGGGAGATGCATGCGGCCACAAACACCCCTTTTTAGTTGAAGAATGTATGAAATGTAATGAAATCCGGCATGTTTATATGAAACCCGACCATGTATGAATGAATTTATTTCGATTAGTTCAAATTCCTGTATCACTGGCATTGGATGAACATGCAAAACAATACGTACTAGCATTATTCCCAGGGTGATCACCACGTTTGCAGCAGTTTCACATGTACTCCCTCCGGTCCTTTCTAGTCTGCATACAAGTTTTGTCTGCAGTCAAAGTATCTCTACTTTGACCAATCTTATACAAAAAAGTATGCACTTTCACAATGTGTGAAGTAAAAAGGAACAAAAGGAGTACAAAGAGTTTGAGCAGCTTTTTAGCGTTTCTGTACATTGCAATCAAACACACAGGCCTGGCAATTCATAGAGAACATTCAAAACAATCGATGATTATGCATCTCAGCGACTCACATGTCAGAGGCAATATTTACTTCACAACTAAAGAATAAAGAAAAAATTGATCACCGCTGTTGACAGCAAAGGGCGTCCCATTCGAAAATATCAAACACATATCTTGCTAAAATCAATGAGCAAAATTTGACAAGGTTGTCCCATTCCAAAATATCAAATGCCTACGATTGTGGAATGGGCAGGGTTTGCTATCAGTTCGGACATTGACATGGCAACTCGTGCTAAATAAACCAGTTGTTCTTTTTGCGCAGTTCCACCAAAATCAACCAAATTCGCGCGTAGCTTGTATGATTTCACCCTTATATGTTGCAACACCTTGAACTTATGGGCACCTCCTTTCTTGTGGTGGAAATGAATGATTCGATGTATTCATGAACATTTTGTGCAGTTCCCGTTGAAATCAAGCTGAGCACCCATGTTTGCACAAATACAAAAAAGTGATTAGTATAAAGCAAATTGTACTATGAATTGATAGTTTCAACATGCACATACATGGTCCATGTAGAGCACACTTTTAGAAAAATGGAACTCACCAGAAAGAATCCTAGAACAACATTGTACTCGCGCACCACAGCAAAAAAATGGAGATTTGTCAGTCCTTCTGAGCTGAAGTTAGTTTGGTCTTGTGGGGAGTAATGTAATCATCCTTCAACTACTCCTTCTGATGAGAAGATAGACAGTGCTTCTTCATCCTGGCATAATCGGAACTAGTCACTTCACGTACTCCATATTCTTCTTCAGAGGAAGATGATCCTGTTGTGCAAAGACAATAGGACTACTAAATGCTAGCATCCATGTTTGCTCGAAAAAAAGGAAAGGGAATATTTTAAAAACAGCACAGATGAAGCACTTCCCAAGGACAATACCACTTTTTCATGATAGTATCTAAACAGTAGCACAACACCAATAGAGATGACAAAGCTCAATCATATGGATGAAATCAGTGGGCGAGTACCAACCTTTGTCAGGAGGCTGATTGTGTAGAGCATACAGATGAAGCACTTCTCGGGAACCATCTGTTGCTATCTACGGGGGTGGCCATGCTTACTATATACTCCTCAATTAGTTTAATGTTTCCAACATCTTCTTGTGCAGTTCCACTAAAATATATGGTATCTTCAAAGAAGACCCCTGTTTGCACAAGTAGAGATAATTACGTATGGCATCAAATCAGTGGCAAAACAATTGCTCGTTCCAGCCGTAGCAATAAATTAAGATGCAAAACTATATCATTACTTGTGTCATCACAGTTCCAGTGCTTCATTACAGCACCTGGAGTTGATTTTTGTTTTTCTTCCGCTTGTTCTTCCCCGTCATCACTTGGTTCAATAATAGACAAGCTTCGCCTTCAATGTAAGATTTGGCACGTCAATTAGGGAGCACAAGTATAGTACTAAATTTAATTTTCTGATGAAAGTGGCAAAATACACGCCAACAGTTGTGAAATATCCTTATCTTACCTCAATGGGATATTACGGTGCACATACAGATTAGAAGTCTTGTCTCCATTTGTGCAGTTCACTAAAATCAAGCAACATTATCGTACAAGTAGCACAACATATGAAAGCACACTGCAGAATCATGTGAAAGAAGGCTAGTACTGACCTCTCATGATGCGGAATTCAAACAACTCACAAGAAGAAGATCTGAACCAAATTCGCCTTAACGGATAGGAAGTAAGATCTCCTCTTGTGCAGTTCCACTAAGATCAAGCAATCAAGCATGTCGGTGTGACATTTGGTTGAAATGCACAAAACACTCTTAAAACAAAAGTGTTTTGTGCAGTGCAACAAAAGGTCACAATGGCAACGAGGTGAAGTAGATAACCCTGTTTACACAGAGGTGCAAAGGAAACAATAAGTTGTCAATAACGGTGGATGACACAGAAGCCAACAAAAAGAAGCATCTACCTTATCTAAATGGGAAAGAAAGCAAGACAATAGCATTTCTCAAACGGTGGCATTGATTAATATTAACATAGAGATTATATTAACAATAAAATTCGTTAAACATGTAATTTGCTTTTAATTGTGGCATTGCATCAATTTTCCAGCGGCATTATTAGAGGGTGTTTGTTTACAGGGACATTTTGGTGTAGGGACTAAAAAAAACTCCATGTCAGTCACATCTAAACCAAACAGGAGGGACTTTTCGGGACTAAAAGTGGGCATTTGGGACTAAAGAAAGAAGACCCCGAGGGAGTCTTTTTGGGACTTTTTCCAACAGTTGCCCCTGCCACGCATCGCACCTTGTTTCTATTAGTTCATTACTAGGGGTAACATGGTCTTTTATCATGTCATTTAATAACCTCTAGTCCATGTTTAGTCCCTGGACCAAGCAGGTAGGGACTAGGGAGTTTTTAACCAAACAGGGCCATAGATTAACAACAGCTAATGAGTTGCACGGGACAGTGGACGCACCAGTACCATGTGCATCTACCGATGTACTGTGGTCATGCACAGTCTGTTGCAACAAAGAACAAACAACCAAGGAGCATATTTGTGTTGGTCCTAGTTTTGTTATCTTTAGACACCTTTCCCTATGTGAGCGCAACAAATCTAGTCCTGCTCAAACTCTACAGCCTTGTCCCTTCCTTTCCTTTTTGAACTAGTACTTTCGCCCCTTCCTTTCCTCTTTGAACCACGTCCTAGATTTATGCGATACAACTTTCCCCACTACTTTCCCCCATTCCTTTCCTCTTTGAACCACGTCCTAGATTCATGCTATACAACTTTCCCCCTTCATTTCCTCTTTGAACCACGTCCTAGATTCATGCTATATACAACTTTTCCCACTACTTTCCCCCACTCCTTTCCTCTTTGAACCACGTCCTAGATTCATGGTATACATGCAGCTAGAGCAATGCATGTGGAGTAAGTAAAATATACCTTAAGATTCTTGGGGCGTGGTTCGGTGGGCGACGGGACGACCGTGAAGAAGAAGGGTCGGAGGCCCTCCCGCGCCGCCGCTGGGTGGAAAGTGAACAACAGCGCCGGTAGTGGATTCCCTCCCTCGCCGACGGCGACAGCGTTAAGCCTCCTTCCCTTCCCGGCGGACGGATCCTGCCAGCTCTTTGAGCAGCAGTGAGGGGAGAGAGAAGCCAATGGAGTCTTGTTTAGATCTAGAGAGGGCGAGAGAGTGTGAAGAGAGCAACTACAAGCGCTGAGGATCTAGCGGGGGAGGGCGAGAGAGTGTGAAGAGAGCAACCACAAGTGCTGAGGCTCCAACGTGTATATATATACTGGAGAGAGAGTGTGAAGAGTGCAAACCCTAGAAAACATTTTGACCAGTCAAAGAATCCTCCTGGCAAAAATTATGCTCAAGTGTAGTTATCGAACCCGAGACCTCAAGTTTGATGAGCGAACAGGATAACCAGCTACACAACCCTCCCATTATGTTCAACAAGAGGAAAATAACCTTTTATACACTCCTGCATTCGTGTGACAGGCATGCCGTGTTTTTGTGTGTGTGTGTGTGTGTGGGAGTCATTAGGATTTCAATCATAATCGTGTCATGTGGCTTTGGTGGTAAGACTATCCATAGTGGTGCAGAAATAATGCAGCCTTAGTCACCTTACCTCTCTCCACGTAGTATGTTGGGTCCCACCAGTCAGAGGGTGAAACAAACAAATTAATAAGAAAAATTAAAAGCGCCAGGGGTGTATCTTACTACCTCACACATCTCTCTACTGCTCGGGAACACTGTCCAATTGATCCCTCTGTTCGCTCACGTACTATTTTAAGTGAATCCTTATTATAACATGCACACAAATTTTGGGAACTTGTATTCGACTTAAGTCAGTGTGCCACCATATTTCGTATACTTACTACTCCCTCCGTCTAGGTGTAATAAGTCACGTTAGAAGGTGCAACGGGACCAAGGTGCGTGCGTGTGCGTGTGTGTGTTTAACAGCATGTGTGTGTTAGAGAGTGCGACAAATCGACCTACTCCTACAGAGATATGGTGTGTAGTGTATGATTTTAGCTGCGAGAGTCGGTGCATCCTCTCGTTTCTGGGTGTGTCCGGTAGGGACATGCGGACAGCTGCCACGCCCGCTCCTGACCAGCCTGGCCCACCCAAAGCCCCTCCACCGCCTGCGCGTTTCCTGCCCAAAACGGTCAGCGCCGCTCCAAAGAATCGGTGCCGCATTCATTCCCGGACAGAGCGGACGCGACCTCTCACTGGCGCAAGAGTGATGGTTGCTTCATCCGTCCAACTTACTACTGGGTCTATGTGATTTGACGACTCATTGGTCTTTATTACTGAGGTGGTAGGACTACTGGATGTCCCGCGCTTTCGGCGAAAGGAGGTAGTAGATTACAATTTTCGCCATTCTTACAGCGGAGGAGTGCAAGAGCAATGAAAACATGCAGGCTCAGTGATTACATGGCCCACCTCACACTATCACCGTGCGACACCTAACTCTTTACATAGTACTCCCTCCATTCCTAAATATTACTAGATGAGTCCCCGCCCGTTGCCGCGGAACAACGGTATATCTCTCTGCGCAAAATTATCGATTTCATAGAACTAAAAAAAATCTATAACCGCATGACAAATGTGGTAGCCAAACTAAATAAACTCCCATCATCATTTAGATCATCCCACATAAGGAAAAAATATCAGCCAACTCCTACTGCATAATGGGATTATATTTTTCTTTTTGACATGTTAATGGGACTTAAAAGCTCAGTTAGATGCATGCTACCGGTGCATGCTTGCATGCTGACATGTTGATGTGATTTAAAACCCACTCACATGCATGTGCCACAGTATTTCTGCATGCTTGCATATGGCTTAGTGCCGAGCCTCTCAACGTCTAGATCAGACGGCTATTATGACTGATTT
Organism: Triticum dicoccoides; assembly: GCF_002162155.2. Lineage (NCBI taxonomy): Eukaryota > Viridiplantae > Streptophyta > Magnoliopsida > Poales > Poaceae > Triticum > Triticum dicoccoides. The sequence continues at coordinate 613,245,351 of NC_041387.1, read as the reverse complement.
ACTTCATCTAACGGCTATGTCAATTTTGATGATGTGGCTCAAGGAGAGGATAGAGAATTCCTAGTAGTGGGGGCTAGCTATTACAAGTAGATAAGTCTTTGTAGAGATTCCACTAGGTGAACTACATACGGAACAAAATGTATGAATCTATACTTAAAATGCATCTATATACATCCGCATGTGGTTAATGGTGAAATCTCTACAAAGACTTATATTTAGGAACGGAGGAAGTACTAGTATAGTACTAGTACGTACTATAATTTATCAGCGAGATAAATTTGTATAATGCTATGAATCTTCCAGCTCCTGTTACATGTATCTTGCGTCCAAGGTTGCCCGTTGCAACATTTCATCAAATACAAAGGAGACTAACATGCATGCTATTGCATCTCAATGGTTGACAAATCATAGCAAATATGTACTCCCTCCGTTCCAAAATAAGTGTCTCAACTTTGTGCAAACTTTAGTACAAAGTTGTACTACTACTAAAGTTGACACTTATTTTGGAATAGAGGCAGCTAAAGAAAAAAATGATCCCTGCAGTCCCTAGCCCTTGAACCATGAACCCTGACCAGGCTTCAATTTGCTGGCAACGTTCGAGCTTCCTAATAAATGAAGTTTGCAACCTTTTGACCATCAGATCATTTTGTGCAGTTTCACCAAAATCGAGATGAGCATCCCTATGGCAAATAAATTGAAGAAGCGTGATTAGAATAAGATTACTAGGACTAGTTGATGAGACATAAACTCATCACAAATACAGTACGTAGAAGCCAGTAGAGGTATCAGGTATGTGCGGGGCAAAGAAGTGGAGAAATATCCACAGGGAGTGATGTGGGCAGCTGGAGCAGTGGTGCAAGCCGGTTGTAAAGGGAGTTGTACCTGAGGGACGTAGCTCGACCTTGAGGAGGGCGGCGGGAGGCGGCAACTGCCCATGTCACGGCAGTGAGCAAGGGACGAAGGCAACCTCACCGGCTTTGTGAAAGAGAACGGCGGGGACCTCTGATCGGGACGTGCCGACAGTGGGTTTTCGCCGTCGACGACGGACACCACATCTACACTAAGCATCCACCCCTTCCCCAAGCGGACATGATCCACCGGGATGTTAGAGATGTGGCCACAGTCGTTTTGTGCAAGAGAGTGTGAAGAGAGCAACCCCAGCAAGCAACTGTGTAGGCTGGCCCGTCCTGACTATGTATATAGTGGAGCGGTTTCCTTTTCTCTCCATATGAACCTATCATATTGCGTACGTGCCACTGAAGAAAAATATTTATTTATAAATGATGCAGCACCTACTACTTGTTCTCCTATAACCTTGCGCTTGACATCTCTAAAATATTAACCTTGCGATTGGCTCTTTGCCTCTTCGGGAAGTCGAGCAATAATGGTAGTGCAGTATATATCGTTCTGGCTATATGAGACCGAATGAATTGCTACACGTCCACCACGTGGGCGAGGGTCGAGGGGCGAGGGAGAGTGCTACGACATACGGAGCAAAATGAGTGAATGTACACTCTAAAATACGTCTATATACATCAGTGTTTGGAGTATGTACTAGTAGTTCATATTGAAATCTACTAAGGACATATATATTCCAAACAATATGATATAATCTCTATAACCAAGGTAGTTGGGACGAGGAGTAAATGGAGGGAGTAGTAAATTTTTCTCCTCGTCCTGCGAGCCACCGCGTGCATGGGCGAGGGAGGAGCAAGCTTCACCTCATCCTGCGAGCCACCGCGCCCGTGGGCGGGGGAGACGGCGTACTAAGCAAGCTTCTCCTTGTTCTGTGAGTTGACGGGACACATCAAAAGTACTCCAGTGTATAGAGCCTTGCCTCTAAGGTAGGCCCCACATGGTTTGCCTCTTTTTTTAATTTAACATAACGCGTCAAGTCGCAATTTGTTTGTTCACCGTGGTAGATGATCCTCCCTCCACCAAGTGGACAACCAGTACACGTGCCAAATTACCACGTGGGATGCCTTTTTCGTACAGAAATGAGCTCCACCTTGTACCCGCGCGGGTGTGGTTGGGAAAGAGACGGGAGTACGTGCGCCGTGCATGCACCTCTTCTCTTCGTGCATGTCCCCACCTACATGGGTGTGTGTGAGAGATACAAACCGCGTTCGTGAGTGTTTTTTGTTTTGTGGTGGGGGTGGGGGGTTGATTTCGTGAATTATTTGTGGGAATATGTGTCGATGCCATCTCAAACAAAATTTTGCATGCAATGTGTGTGAAATGGAGGCCTATCCATATCATACATAGAGGGTCGAGCAATCCACGAGAAGAGAGGGAGGGGTCATAGCTATCGATAGAGTTGAAGAGAGGATCAAGTACGGGTGGGTGCAAGATCGATGAAGAGAGCCATCAAAATTGCGTGTGTGTGTGTGTGCAAGTCAAAGATATAGGGCGACTGGCCTAGCAGAATGTTAGAGGGCACATGTCAAGTTTGTGTGTGGCAGGGAGACATGACTAGAGCGCTTGATGTATCAGTGTGTGTGGGGGGGAGGGGGTGGGGGAGGGGTAGGCAGAGGCCTAACTATAGAGGTAGAACGACTCGTATATGTGTTGAGAAGGAGAGACCCAACTATGTCATGAGGGAGATCGGTCGATATCCATACATAACTGAAGGACGGGAAATATGATGGGACAGAGAGAGAGAGAGAGGAGAGAGATAGGGAGGGGGAGGGAGGGAGAGGGGTAGAGTGTTGGATGGGTGATAGAGTTGCTTCTCGGAGATGTTGGCAGAGGCCTACTAGACAAACTGAGGGTGGAACTGCAATGTTATCAATAAGAGTGGGGATGTGTTTCTGTGTGTGCCTGTGCGTGATAGATCTGTCGGGACGCATCCATGGATGATGAAGGGGAACCATGTGTTTGGTAAGCAAACCTAACTAGATCGGTAGATCAATTGTTGTTTGTTGGAGGAAGGGAGAGACACAACTAATGAGGTAGATCGATCAATGTGTGGGTAAAAACAAGTTATAAGGACCTAGCTGGCTATATGTATAGCGAGAGATCGGTCGGTGTACGTCCATTTGTTAGAGGCAAATAAGGCCCAGCGAGACGGATAGACAGAGAGAATGGAGCTAAAAGGTTGTGCGAGAGGCCCAACTACTAGCTAGATAGGGGGACGAGTGTGCGATTGTGAGATCGACTAAAAGAGGGGTGAGAGTTTACATGTGTGTCTGACCATATGAGAGACACAAGGCAAGGACACATAAAGGAGGAGATTGAAGCTGTGTGTGTATGCTATAGGCAGGCATCGCTGGAGAGGTTTATCGATCGGTGTGTGTCGGAAAGGAGTTGTGGAGACTCTGGGAGAACGACCTAAAGGAAAAAATGAATGTGCCCGGTGGATAGAATGCCGAGGGAGGGGGAGGGCGAGGAGGGCGTGTGCATGCACGAGAGAAAGTTAGTGGTAGCTATAAAGGTTAGAGGACTATGTGGGTGTAAGAGACTAACAAAGATCATAATTTGATATGAAAGCGGATTCATATATTTGAATAGGAGATCATAGTGTTTTAAACATTGCATGCATGAATATAGCGGTGGTACACGTGTTGTGCACATGTTATACCATAATGTGATAATGCATGGCGTTTGCAACTCACAGCTAAATGCCGAACAATCTAAACCATACTATACATCAAACAATCTCACATTTTATTTGAATTTGTGATAATGTGCAGCGTTTGCAGCTTACAACTAAATATCGAGCAATCTAAACAATACTATATATCGAACATTCTCACATTTTATTTGAATTTGTGGTAATGTGTGGTGTCTGCAACTCACATCTAAATACTTGTAGGCGTAGGGGGCAGGGCACCATACATAATGTGATAAACACATTATACATATGAGACATGGTTTAGATTATGCAGATCTAGCTAGAGCTAGAAATGTAATGTGATTTGAAATCAAAATAAAGTGGATTCAAAAAATCTAGTTTGAGTTCATATAGTACACATAGTTCATATGTAACTCGATACTGATCATGTGGTGTGCTGTGAAGATAATACACAAACGATGGTTTAACTTGACAATAATGATGATTGTAGATCTTATTAAAACAGAGAAAGGAATTCAAATGCTTTGACTTCACAACAATCATTACTGTAGATCTTATTCAAATTTAGTTCATATTGAAGCGGTAGTATATACGTTTGGAATGCACTAAAACGTTCATTTGAGTAGTAGGTTGCATGCATTATACACGTAACGAAATATTTTAATTGAACATAACATAAATTCAAAGTTTTGAATGACATTTGTAGTGCGCATTGATTTGGTACATTACACGTTAGGCTTGTCCGGAAATTTCAACCCGCGCCTTGTTAGCCCGAAATATTTAAGATATATCTTTGTCTCGTTGTGCTCCAACAACTCCCTCCATCTCAACCCGCGCCTTGCTATTCCGAAATTACAACGCGCGCAAAAACTCCCACCTCCTGTGAAATCCCGACACGCGAAATGCCCGTGGTACCCATGAACCGAAAGAACCACCTCAAATCGGTGGGGGGGTACTTTCGTAACTTACCCCACATTTCGGACAAGCGCGTCTCTAAGCCATGGTTCCCCACTACCATCCCATCTGCCCACCCATTCGTACACCGAGGCCGCGCCCGTGACGAAACCCCACACCCTGCTCCGTCCGCCACCCAGCCGGAGCTTCTTCCCCGACGACGTCGTCCATAGCAACACCTCGACGTCCCTCATCCATCATACTGGATGAGGATCCGTCGTCGATCTCATCGTCCCGCCGGTTCAGCCACCCCGTCCTCCACCTCCAAGGAGCTGCCCCGACGTTCCCCTCGTCTTTCGCGCCACCTCCATTCCCACACCGCCGTCTTCACCTGCACCACCGGAAGAGCATCATCATCACCGTTTCCTCGGATGAAGCTGCGGCCTAATCGGCGCCACCAAAGAGGTTGTACACTAATCGCCGCATTTTCTTCTTGATTCGATCTCACGGTGCTCCCGGCGCTCGGTACCGAGCCGACATGGCGCGGCTCCATCCACGGCGGCGTCGCCGGCCACTTCCTCCACGGTGTCGCTCCCACGGCGGCGACGTCCACATCAGTAGGAGCTGCTGCTGCTTTAGCTCTTGCTCGCGCTGCTGCTCTGCTCTTGCTCTCGGTCCCCTGCCTGGTCTGCTCTTGCTATTGCTCTTGCTCGTGCTGCTGCTCTCGCTCTTGCTCTTGCTTGCGATGCTGCTCCGATTTGGCTACACTCCAGTCGACTGAATCGACTTTTGGGTCAGTCGATTTTCAAGGGGTGGGCTCGCCGGGCTGAAGGAAGAACCAGCCGCAACGGGGAGGGGGGCTCACCGAAGAGGTACCCCACTATCTATCTTAGGGTTCAGGATGGGGGCGGTGGTCGCCGGCGGTGGCGGGGCGTTGGCAGGACGGTGGCGTGGGGATCGCCAGAGAAAAAGCTCGGCACGGGAGGGCCTAGAGGGATGGCCGGGGCGACGGCGGACCGGCGGTGGGGAGTGTTTTCGGGGCGGGCGGGGCGGCGCACCGCCGGCCGCGGGCGACGGGGGGCTGCTATTTAGCCCGTGGTGGCTGGCGGCTCAGGGGGGGTGGAGGTTGAAGATGAACCGCAGGCCCTTGATTTCGTATCCAATGGCTGCAAAATCGACTGACCAGAGATGAAAAAGTCAGTCGACCGACGTGTAGCCTCACCTTGCTAGTGCATTCAGTTTCGACAGCAAAATTCAGTTTCGACAGCAAAATTCAGTTTGGAAGTTAGGTTCAGTTTCGACAGTTAAGTTCAGAGATGAGCGGCTGATGTATTTTACATCTAGTACTTTGTGGTTATGTATTTTACGTCATGTATTGGAGATGATATTAGAATTCCACTCAGGTTAACGTTGTTCGTTGTCTCTCTTGTCATGCTTCAGCCTCAGCGTCGTACAACTCACCGGAGCTGCTCCAACGACGAAACCCTCCATCACAGTGGAGTAGTACCTCGGGCTCCATCTCCAGACGCCTAAGATCTTCTTCCCCTCCTCCGACAGCAAAGTCAGCCGGAGCATCCTCACCGGCCAACCCAATCATGCTGAGATCGACATGGCTTCCCCAAAGAGGTTGTACACTTGTTGCATCTCTTTTTTACTCTACATGTTATATATATTGTCCACTGAGCACACAAATTTGTTCCTTTAGTGTCTCCTTGAAAGAAAAAACATAGGAATTATTTTCACTTGTCCTCCTTTTCAAATTCCTATTCATGAAGCACAAGACTAAGAGAATAGTAGCATAATAGCATTATAACCGTACATTTTCTTGTGGTTTGACTTAATCTCATCATGCTTCTTTGCATCCTGTGATCTTCCAATTGTTGTGAATCAAACACCCAGATTGGCAGCAATCCTGTGTTTTTAAATTCTCTGTTTTGCACGTGCATTCCTATCCTATTCCTGTCTATTTCCTATCCCTGCATTGTTGGAATCCTCCAATTCAAACGAGCCCTTACAGAATTACTTCTCTTACAGATAGTTGTCAAAGAAAACCTTGCGTGGTTTGTCCCGGTCCTGCTGCACCGTCGTCCACCCCAGCTCAGCTGCTCCAACGACAGAAGGGTCCAGCATAGCAGGGATCCGACCTCGAGACTGTCTTTCGCCGCCTCAGATCTTCTTCCCCGCCGCTGGCAGCCATGAAAACTGCATTACAATCATCAACCGAGCAGATGACCGCAAGAGAGGCCGCACTCTTTCGTGTCTGCTTACGTTATGCATCGCTTAATATTACATGCTACTTTATCATCCTGTTCACCGATTAGACTCTGAGTCAGCTCCAAACTAATGGTCAAACTTGAGTTTTTAAATGGTTGTGGGGTACATATCGGGGACGCTATCAATAGTATCTATCTACTATCTGGTTAATCTCCGGTGTCTACTATGAGTTTCATGTTGGGTGGAAAACAAACAGTAAAGAAGCCATTATCTGTATTTATTAACTGAAGCCATTATCTGCCTGCTATTATTGGTTTTGGGTCTATCCACAGGTTGCTACCATCACTCTGGATTTCTGCATGCACTCCTTACATAATCTCACTATGTTTTATTCCTATGCATGACAGTTATTGTACACAATGGAACTGAACATGTAGAGCAAAAGAGACGAGCCTTGCGTGGCAATATAATTTCATGCAGACGTCGCTCCATGGTAGGCGCAAAGGCAGCCCCCCCTCCATGCATTTTGGATTGTAATCGAGAGGAAGATATATGTTCTGAGGGGGATTCAGAAGGAGAAGATAACTCCTATTTACCCCCTGAGGTCTTCGCTCTAACTTGGCATGCTGATGTTGGTTATATCATGCATATGGTGTCTTGCATTGCTTACTTTATACATCAAATATGTCATCTGCTTAGTTTAGACATCCTTTGTGCGAATGCCATCTGTTTAGTTTATTCATCATTTATGTGAATTATGCAACGCCACCTTGTTTAGCCAGGCATCATATATGTGAATTTTGCAATGCCATCCTGCTTAGCCAGTCATCTTATATGTAAATTATATTAGGCCATCTTTTTTTTCATTACATATTACATTCATCTAACATTGAACTGCTCTTCGTGTGCATCAGCCATTTGACACGGTGATGGCAAATTCTGGAGTGAAAACAAGGTCTTCTGAGCAGACTATGCTATCTGACGAAGCGCATATCTCGCTGGTTACAGATAGCTCCTCAGAGGAGGATTCAGAGACAGATGACCAGTCCTATTCCCCCCCCTCCCCGAGGTGTATGCTCTAACTTCGCAGGGTTATGTTTCTCATATCGTGCGTATGGTGTCTCGCATTGCTATGCCATTTGATTAGTTTAGACATGCTTTGTGTGAATGCCACCAATTCAGTGTCTAATTACCATATATGTGAATTATGCATTGCCATCTTGTTGCAAGACATTATATATGTGAATTATACAATGCTATCTTGTTGCAAAGGCATTATATATGTGAATTATGCAATGCCATGCTGTTTAGCCAATCATCATGTATGTGAATTATATCATGCTATCATTTTTTTGTATTACGTGTTCCATTTGTCGACAACGTTTGTATATTCAACTACTCTTCCTGTGCATCAGCCATTTGAAGCGGTGATGGAAGTATCTGGAGTGAAAACAAGGTATTCAGAGCAGACAATGCTACCTGCTGAAGCACACATCTTGCTGGCTATAGAGAGCTCCTCAGAGGAGGATTCAGAGACTGATGACCAGTCCTATTTCCCCCTGAGGTCTATGTTCAAACTTGGCAGGGTTATATTACCCATGTCATGCATGTTGTCTTGCATTGCTTAGTTTTTACATCATATATAGATTGCCATCTGCTTACTTGCTTACTATATAAATCATATATTTGAATTATATCATGCCATCATGTCTACATAGTACATACACATCATATATCTGAATTACGGCATGGCAACCCATTTAATAAAGACATCATATAGTTATATCATCTCATAATGTTTAGTGTTTACAATCATCATATTTAGAATTATGGCATTCTATCCATGAATGTATGTGAATTATGGCATGCCAACCTATTTAATAAACACATTATATAGTTATGTCATGTCATCCTGTTTACATAGTCTCATATTTTGAACTATGTCTTTCCATCTTTTTTAGTTAGCCATCATAATGTGAAATTGTGTCATGCTATCCTGTTTAGTTAGCCATCATATATGTGAAATTGTGTCATGCTATCCTGTTTGGTTAGACAACATAAATATGAATTATTTCATGCCCTCTTTTATTCCCCACTATCCATTGCACCTGTCTATCATATAATGTCTATACTTTCAATTACTTTTCTTGTTTATCAGCCATTTGAATTGGAGAGGCGTGATGGCAGTATCTAAGGGAGTAACAACACGGTCTTCAGAAAAGATAGTGCTACTAGTTGATGCAGATAGAACCACGGTTGTACTTGCCCAAGGACCAGATCCACCACACATAACCCAGACTCTCGCAGATTGTACCCCTACCCAGTTGGACAGAGAATCAGCTACACCCCTTTTAACCCCAACCCCGGCAGATAGTAACCCAGTTCCAGTTGACACAGCACCGTCTCCACCACAAAGCACCCAAACACGAGCGGTTAGTAAGGGAATTGCAGTGCTCAAAGCACGAGGACCACCACTCCGAATCCCAACTCAACGCTTAAAGGAGAAGAAGATTTCTTCTCAGGTCAGGTTCTGTAGCTATGGTTCATACTCCTTTGCTCTTGCATTACTGTATTTACTCATACCAACTATTTTCAAATTTGAAGGATGGAATTGAAACTCCAATGGTGCAACAGGTATGTTTTAAACCTGTTTCTTTAACTGGTTTGCTGTTGTAACCTACTCTATGTTGATTTCAGTTTCAATTGAATAAACAGTTATGTTCGCATGTCATGCACATTACAAGTGTTGTTATTGCTCTATAGTTACCCACACTTATATTCTGTCTATTCTGCTTTGTCTTGAACAAATATTATTTGAACTGTGTCTCTATCTTGATTTGGCAAAAAAACTAGAATGATATAGACCATAAAGTGACCATGGCACATAGATATATGTTTGTTTCATGCTGTTATCCTGTCCAGTTTACTACTGAACTCATTTACCAAAATGAGTTTCATATACAACATGGTAAACATGTGATGTGTCTGCTTGTTTCTCTTTTAGAATGCGGACAAAATATTGGAGAACAGTACCGCGTTATCCAATGGTAAAGGAAGTAATGCATATAAGGTTCAAGATAGTGAGACATCCCTGTTGGTCTCCAAGAAAGCTGATAAAAACTATCTTGACGACAGTGAGGGAACCCAAAAGTCTTGTCTTGATGTAGTGTTCGAGTTACTGGCCACTACTGCTGGCACAAGCTCTTCGAACTCGCTGCCTGAATCAGTTCGTTTTCTTGAGTCTCAACTTCAAGTTGAAAGACATCGATCAGATGTGCTGCGACAGGAAGCTGAAGGACTGAGGAAGTCCCTGCAGAATTCAGATGCATATTTTCTGGTGCAACAGCAAGCGCTGGAGGATTTAAGCGCCAAACAAGAGAAAGTTAATAAGCTTGCTAAGCATCTTGCTAGCATTATGGGTACCCAGGATATTGTTTCTTGAGATCTTCTGAAGTGGTTTCAGTTCTGGATTTGTTTTGCTGCGGCGTTTATTTGCGCCGGTCGCCAACTTTGACAACTAGTGTATATGATATGCTGCTTTGTTCCTTATATTTGCACTGGTGGCGAACTTTGATGCCTAGTGGATGTAATATGTGTAACAGCCGTGATAGCCTAGCATAAGTTGCTTGCTTATTTATTTCCTTGTTGTCTTGTTTATTTGTTTGCTTGTAGTCAGTGCAGTTCTTTTTAAAACTAGGCCACAATAACCACGGGCTAATATTTACTGTAGTGACACTAGGCCTCCTACGGGCCGTAGAAACAGTGGGCCTTCTACGGGCCGTAGAAACAGTAGGCCTTTTACGGACCGTAGAAACAATGGGCCTTCTATGGGCTGTAGAAACAATGGGCCTTCTATGGGCCGTAGAAACAATGGGCCTTCTACGGGCCGTAGAAACAATGGGCCTTCTATGGGCCGTATCATCAATGAGCCTTATATGGGCCGTATGACCATAACGGGCCATCGTTAATAGGCTGTATTTGATGACGCTATGAAAACGTTCCAACGTATTAACAGACCACAAACGGGCGGACGTAACCACGGGCTGAATTTGGCCCACAAGCAGAAAATGACAGTAACGGGTCGTAAGTAAACGAATGCTGGAAATGAGCCCAAGAATAAATGGGCTCTGAGAAGGCCGAAAGATAACATTTGCTGGAAACGGCCCAACTGAATAACGGGCCCTTAATGGGTATAAAGTTATATACTGTTCATTATGGGCCAGTTTCACCACGGGCCGTTAGTGGGTGTAAAGTGATACACTGTTCATTGCGGGCCAGTTTCACCACAAGCCGTTAATAGGCCAAGAGTTACATAGGGCCTCATATGGGCTGAAAGATGTCATGGGACATACATGGGCCAGAAGTGAAAACAGGCTGGAATCATATTGGATGGCCCAGATGACGCTATTGGGCCTAATTCGGATAGGGCGTAATGGGCCTTGGGTTAGCGGGCTGTAAATCGGCTATATGCAAACATGCCGTTAACAGGCTTTCCATGGGCCGGCCCGCCACCTTTTGACCAAGTCAAACGGGCCGGCCTTTTCACAGGAATGGGCCTCTGTTGGGCCGTGCCACATGTCGACGTATCATAGGCGCCTTCTGTCCAATGAGTGGATGACATCTGTCACAACGGTGAGCCGACACGTGTTTCCTCTAGCCAATGATGATTTTACACGTGGAAAATCCCCATTGGTCGGGGCTGTTAACGGGTTATCGGATCCAAAACCCGACCCGATAGCTTAACGGTGTTCCGTTACGGTGGATGCCACGTGTCGGTCACCCTTGACGAAAGCAGTTCTGTGATGTGCGATTTTTCATCATGGAAGTGGACACTTCCGTGATGATAATTTTGGTAATGTCATCGAACACTTCTACGACAGCACAGGTATGACTATCTTGATTCTGTCATAAATTTGTCATGGATGTACATGCATGACAAAAAACGCGACCTACTGTGATAAACACGTATCATCACGAAAGTGTATTTTTTTTGTAGTGTTTAGAGTTTTCAATAATCTTTCCTCTTCTTGCTCTGAAAGGTTAGCACTAATAATAACATGATATATCTCCTTTTCATCAAGATAAGCATATTTAAGATTATCAGGTAATGGTTTGAGCTCAAACACGGGATCACCCTTGGGTGGAGGGGGATCCCCTAGGATTTCAACAGGTAAGTTGTGTTTCAGAATAGGACCCTGTTGAAGGAATACTTTATCTATTTCCCTTCTTTCATCCATAAACATATCATTTTCATGGTCTAGCAAATATTGTTCTAACGGATCAGTAGGAGGCACGACAATAGAAGCAAGACCAATAATTTCATCCTTACTAGGCGATTCTTTATCTCGGGGTTTTCTATGAAACTTAGCAAAATTAAAATCATGAGACATATCACCAAGCCAATTGTAACAACATCGTTTTCACAATCAATCCTAGCATTAACAGTATTCAAGAAGGGTCTACCAAATATAATGGGACAAAAGTCATCTTATGGGGAACCAAGAACAAGAAAATCAGCAGGATATTTAACTTTCCCACACAAGACTTCAACATATCTAACAATCTCAACTGACTTAATGGTATCCCTATTGGCAAGCTTAATAGTAACATCAATACCTTCTAACTCATCGGGTACAATATCATGCATAATTTCTTTATATAAGGAAAAGGGTATTGCACTAGCACTAGCACCCTGATACGTCTCCAACGTATCTATAATTTTTGATTGTTCCATGCTATTATATTACCCCTTTTGGATGTTTATGGGCTTTATTTTACACATTTATATCATTTTTTGGACTAACCTACTAACCGGAGGCCCAGCCCGTATTGCTGTTTTTTTTTCCTATTTCAGTATTTCGAAGAAAAGGAATATCAAACGGAGTCCAAACAGAATGAAACCTTCGGGAGCGTGATTTTTGGAATGAACGTGATCCAGAGGACTTAGAGTGCAAGCCAAGAAGCAGCCGAGGCGGCCACGAGGGTGGAGGGCGCGCCCACCCCTACAGGGCGCCCCCCTATCTCGTGGGCCCCTCGGGCGGCCACCGACCTACTTCTTCCTCCTATATATACCCACGTACCCCGAAAACATCCAGGGAGCAAATGAAAAACAATTTCCACCACCGTAACCTTCTGTATCCGCGAGATCCCATCTTGGAGCCTTTGTCGGCACTCCGCCGGAGGGGGAATCTACCACGGAGGGCTTGAACATCAGCACCATAGCCCTTCCAATGAGTTGTGAGTAGTCTACCACATACCTTCGGGTCCATAGTTATTAGCTAGATGGCTTATTCTCTCTTTTTGGATCTCAATATCATGTTCTCCCCCTCTCTCATGGAGATCTATTCAATGTAACTCTTTTTGCGGTGTGTTTGTCGAGATCCGATGAATTGTGGGTTTATGATCAAGTTTATCTATGAGAAATATTTGAATCTCCTCTGAATTCTTTTATGTATGATTGAGTTATCTTTGCAAGTCTCTTTGAATTATCAGTTTGGTTTGGCCTACTAGATTGATCTTTCTTGCCATGGGAGAAGTGCTTAGCTTTGGGTTCAATCTTGCGGTGTCCTTACCTAGTGACAGCAGGGGTTGCAAGGCACGTATTGTATTGTTGCCATCGAGGATAAAAATATGGGGTTTATATAATATTGCATGAGCTTATCCCTCTACATCATGTCATCTTTCTTAATGCGTTACTCTGTTCTTATGAACTTAATACTCTAGATGCATGCTGGATAGCGGTCGATGTGTGGAGTAATAGTAGTAGATGCAGGCAGGAGTCGGTCTACTTGACGCGGACGTGATGCCTATATACATGATCATGCCTGGATAATCTCATAATTATTCGCTTTTCTATCAATTGCTCGACAGTAATTTGTTCACCCACCGTAATACTTATGCTATCTTGAGAGAAGCCACTAGTGAAACCTATGGCCCCCGGGTCTATCTTTTATCATATAAGCTTTCAATCTACTTTTATTTGCATATTTACTTTTCCAATCTATATTATAAAATACCAAAAATATATTTATCTTATCATACTATCTCTATCAGATCTCACTTTTGCAAGTGGCTGTGAAGGGATTGACAACCCCTTTATTGTGTTGGTTGCGAGTTCTTTGTTTGTTTGTGTAGGTGCGTGGGACTTTTGAGGAGCCTCCTACTGGATTAATACCTTGGTTCTCAAAAACTGAGGGAAATACTTACGCTACTATTGCTGCATCACCCTTTCCTCTTCAAGGAAAACCAACGCAATCTCAAGACATAGTACACCGATATCACATAAGCCATGATAACAATGATCTCCTATTTTAACAGAAATAACAGGCATGCCTACAACAGGTCTATGTATATTAGAGTCGGGTCTAGCAATATTAGCAGTTTCACCACATAAGTAAATAACATGCCCATCTATATTATCATCCAAGAGATCTTTAACCATAGCAATACTAGGTTCAACTTTAATTTGCTTAGGGGGTGTATAAGTTCTAGTATTACTCTTACGAACAACAGTTGAAGCTTTAGCATGATCCTTTATCCTAATAGGAAAAGGTGGTTTCTCAACATAAGTAGTAGGAACAATAGGATCATTATAAGTGATAGTCTTTTCTTCAACTGTAATAGGTGCAACTACTTTTACTTCAGTGGGAGGGCTATATTTAAACCACTTCTCTTTAGGGAGATCAACATGAGCAGCAAAAGATTCGCAAAAAGCAGCTACTATCTCAGAGTCAAGTCCATATTTAGCGCTAAATCCACGAAAAGCATCAGTATCCATAAAAGATTTAACACAATCAAACTTAGGTGTTATACCTGACTCCTTACCATCGTCGGAACCCCAATCTTCAGAGCTGCGTTTAATTATTTCCAGTAAATCCCACTTGAATTCAGTAGTCTTCAACATATAAGAACCAGCACAGGAAGTATCGAACATGGTGCGATCATTGAGAGAAAGCCGAGCATAATTTTTTTGAATAATCATATCTCTTGAGAGCTCATGATTGAGGCATGAATATAACATTGACTTAAGCCTCCCCCAAGCTTGAGTGATACTTTCTCCTTCACGAGGCCAGAAATTATATATGTAATTACGATCACGATGAACAAGATGCATAGGATAGAACTTCTGGTGAAATTCCAACTTCAATCGTTTATAGTTCCAAGATCCCGCATCATCACATAGCCTATACCATGTCAATGCGTCTCCCTTGAAAGATAAAGGGAAGACCTTCCTCTTAACAACATCATCGGGTATACCTGCAAGCTTAAATAATCCACAAACTTCATCCACAAAGATAAGGTGTAAATCGGGATGCAATGTTCCATCTCCTGCAAAGGGATTAGCTGGCAGTTTCTCTATCATACCCGAAGGAATCTCAAAGTGAACATTTTCATAAGGTTCAATAGGTTGAGGGGCAACTCTTTGCTCTACTGGTTGGGGCGAAGATACCCCGAACAAGCCCCTCAAAGGATTAGTTTCCATAGTAACAAGTGACAGAAAATTTCAGCACACTATATAAATGTTTCCTTACCAAGTTCCACTCACCAAAGGCGCTTCACTCCCCGGCAACAGCGCCAGAAAAGAGTCTTGATGACCCACAAGTATAGGGGATCTATCGTAGTCCTTTCGATAAGTAAGAGTGTCGAACCCAACGAGGAGCAGAAGGAAATGACAAGCGGTTTTCAGTAAGGTATTCTTTGCAAGCACTGAAATTGTAGGTAACAGATAGTTTTGTGATAAGATAATTTGTAACGGGTAGCAAGCAATGAAAGTAAATAAAGTGCAGCAAGGTGGCCCAATCCTTTTTGTAGCAAAGGACAAGCCTGGACAATTTCTAATAATGAGAAAAGCGCTCCTGAGGACACATGGGAATTGTCGTCAAGCTAGTTTTCATCACGCTCATATGATTCGCGTTCGATACTTTGATAATTTGATATGTGGGTGGACTAGTGCTTGGGTACTGCCCTTTCTTGGACAAGCATCCCACTTATGATTAACCCCTATTGCAAGCATCCGCAACTACAAAAGAAGTATTAAGGTAAACCTCATGAAGCTAGTGGATCCAAATCAGCCACTTACGAAGCAACACATAAACTAGGGTTTAAGATTCTGTCACTCTAGCAACCCATCATCTACTTATTACTTCCCAATGCCTTTCTCTAGGCCCAAATAATGGTGAAGTGTCATGTAGTCGATGTTCACATAACACCACTAGAGGAGAGACAACATACATCTCATCAAATTATCGAACGAATACCAAATTCACATGACTACTAATAGCAAGACTTCACCCATGTCCTCAGGAACAAACGTAAATACTCACAAAGCATATTCATGTTCATGATCATAGGAGTATTAATATGCATTAAGGATCTGAACATATGATCTTCCACCAAGTAAACCAATTAGCATCAACTAGAAGGAGTAATCAACACTACTAGCAACCCATGGGTACCAATTTGTGGTTTTGATACAAGATTGGATACAAGAGATGAACTAGGGTTTTGAGAGGAGATGGTGCTGGTGAAGATGTTGATGGAGATTGACCCCCTCCCGATGAGAGGATCATTGGTGATGACGATGGTGATGATTTCCCCCTCCCGGAGGGAAGTTTCCCCGGCAGAACAGCTCCGCCGGAGCCCTAGATTGGTTCCGCCAAGGTTCCGCCTCGTGGCGGCGGAATTTCGTCTCGTAAGCTTGCTTATGATTTTTTCCAGGGTAAAAGCCTTCATATAGCAGAAGATGGGCACCGGAGGGCCACCAGGGGGCCCAGGAGATAGGGGGCGCGCCCAGTAGGGGGGGGGCACCCTCCTGGCCAGGGTGTGGGCCCCCTCTGGTACTTTCTTCGCTCAATAATTCTTATTAATTCCAAAAGTGACTTCCGTGGAGTTTCAGGATTTTTGGAGCTGTGCAGAATAGGTTTCCAATATTTGCTCCTTTTCCAGCCAGAATCCCCAGCTGCCGATATTCTCCCTCTTAATGATAAACCTTGTAAAATAAGAGAGAATAGCCATAAGTATTGTGACATAATGTGTAATAACAGCCCATAATGCGATAAATATCGATATAAATGTTGGAAATATGCCCTAGAGGCAATAATAAAAATGGTTATTATTATATTTCCTTGTTCATGATAATTGTCTATTATCCATGCTATAATTGTATTGATCGGAAACCGTAATACATGTGTGAATACATAGACCACAACAAGTCCCTAGTGAGCCTCTAGTTGACTACCTCATTGATCAACAGATGGTCATGGTTTCCTGACCATGGACATTGGATGTCATTGATAATGGGATCACATCATTGGGAGAATGATGTGATGGACAAGACCCAATCCTAAGCATAGCACAAGATCGTGTAGTCCGTTTTGCTAGAGCTTTTCTAATGTCAAGTATCATTTCCTTAGACCATGAGATTGTGTAACTCCCGGATACCGTAGGAGTGCTTTGGGTGTACCAAATGTCACAACGTAACTGGGTGACTATAAAGGTACACTATAGGTATCTCCGAAAGTCTCTGTTGGGTTAGCATGAATCGAGACTGGGATTTGTCACTCCGTATGACGGAGAGGTATCTTGGGCCCACTCGGTAATGTATCATCATAATGAGCTCAATGTGACTAAGTAGTTGGTCATGGGATCATGCATTACGGAACGAGTAAAGTGACTTGCCGGTAACGAGATTGAACGAGGTATTGGGATACCGATGATCGAATCTCGGGCAAGTAACGTACCGATTGACAAAGGGAATTGTATATGGGATTGCTTGAATCCTTGACATCGTGGTTCATCCGATGAGATCATCGTGGAACATGTGGGAGCCAACATGGGTATCCAGATCCCGCTGTTGGTTATTGGCCGGAGAGCTGTCTCGGTCATGTCTGCATGATTCCCGAACCCATAGGGTCTACACACTTAAGGTTCATGATGCTAGGGTTATAAGGAAGATTTGTATGTGATTACCGAATGTTGTTCGCAGTCCCGGATGAGATCTCGGACATCACGAGAAGTTCCGGAATGGTCCGGAGGTGAAGATTTATATATGGGAAGTTGTCGTACGGTCACCGGAAATATTCGGGGGCATACCGGTATTGTACCGGGGCCACCGGAGGGGTTCCGGGGGTCCACCGGGAGGGGCCACCTGTCCTGGAGGGCCTTATGGGCTGTAGGAGGAAGGGAACCAGCCCCAAGTGGGCTGGGGCGCCACCCCCTTATGGCCCATGCGCCTAGGGTTTGGGGGGGAACCCTAGAGGGGGCGCCCCCTTGGCTTGGGGGGCAAGCCCCCTCCCCCTTGGCCGCCGCCCCCCTCTAGATTCCATCTAGAGGGGCCGGACCCCTTCCCTTTTCGCCCTATAAATAGAGGGGTGGAGGGAGGGGTGCAACACCACATCCAAGGCGCAGCCCCTCCCCTCCCCAACACCTCTCCTCCTCCGCAAGTGCTTGGCGAAGCCCTGCCGGAGAACTGCCACTCCATTACCACCACGCCGTCGTGCTGCTGTTGTAGCCCTCTTCCTCAACCTCTCCCTCCTCCTTGCTGGATCAAGGCGCGGGAGACGTCATCGGGCTGCACGTGTGTTGAACGCGGAGGTCCCGTTGTTCGGCGCTTAGATCGGAGTCCACCGCGATCTGAATCGCTTTCGAGTATGACTCCTTCATCCACGTTCTTGCAACGCTTCCGTCTCGCGATCTTCAAGGGTATGAAGATGCACTCCCCTATCTCTCGTTGCTAGTTACTCCATAGATTGATCTTGGTGATGCGTAGACTTTTTTTAACTTCTGCAACGATCCCCAACAGTGGCATCATGAGCTAGGCCTATGAGTAGTTTCTATGCACGAGTAGAACCCAAGTTTGTTGTGGGCGTCGATTTTGTCAATTTACTTGCCACTACTAGTCTTATCTTGTTTCGGCGGCATCATGGGATGAAGCGACCCGGACCGACCTTACACATATGCTTACGTGAGACAGGTTCCACTGACTGACATGCACTAGTTGCATAAGGTGGCTAGCGTGTGTCTGTCTCTCCCACTTTAGTCGGATCAGATTCGATCAAAAGGGTCCTTATGAAGGGTAAATAGCAATTGGCATATCACGTTGTGGTTTTGGCGTAGGTAAGAAACGTTCTTGCTAGAAACTTATAGCAGCCACGTAAAAACATGCAACAACAATTAGAGGACGTCTAACTTGTTTTTGCAGCATATGCCGTGTGATGTGATATGGCCAAAAGAATGTGATGAATGATATATATGTGATGTATGAGATTGATCATGTTCTTGTAATAGGAATCACGACTTGCATGTCGATGAGTATGACAACCGGCAGGAGCCATAGGAGTTGTCTTAATTATTGTATGACCTGCGTGTCATTGAATAATGCCATGTAATTACTTTACTTTATTGGTAAACCGTTAGCCATAGTAGTAGAAGTAATCGTTGGCGTGGCAACTTCATGAAGACATGATGATGGAGATCATGGTGTCATGCCGGTGACGATGATGATCATGGCTCCCCGAAGATGGAGATCAAAAGGAGCAAAATGATATTGCCATATCATGTCACTATTTGATTGCATGTGATGTTTATCATGTTTTACATCTTATTTGCTTAGAATGACGGTAGCATAAATAAGATGATCCCTCATAAAATTTCAAGAAAGTGTTCCCCCTAACTGTGCACCGTTGCGAAGGTTCGTTGTTTCGAAGCACCACGTGATGATCGGGTGTGATAGATTCTAACGTTCGAATACAACGGGTGTAAGCCAGATTTACACACGCAAAACACTTAGGTTGACTTGACAAGCCTAGCATGTACAAACATGGCCTCAGAACACAAGAGACCGAAAGGTCGAACATGAGTCGTATAGAAGATATGATCAACATGAATATGTTCACCGATGATGACTAGTTCGTCTCACGTGATGATCGGACACGGCCTAGTGGACTCGGATCATATATCACTTAGATGACTAGAGGGATGTCTGTCTGAGTGGGAGTTCATTATATAATTTGATTAGATGAACTTAATTATCATGAACTTAGTCTAAAATCTTTACAATATGTCTTGTAGATCAAATGGCCCACGCTAATGTTGCCCTCAACTTCAACGCGTTCCTAGAGAAAACCAAGCTGAAAGACGATGGCAGCAACTATACGGACTGGGTCTAGAATTTGAGGATCATCCTCATAGCTACCAAGAAAGCATATGTCCTAGATGCACCGCTAGGTGAAGCACCCGTTTTCCCAGCAACTCAAGACGTTATGAACGCCTGACAATCACGTAGTGATGATTACTCCCTGGTTCAGTGCGGCATGCTTTACAGCTTAGAACCGGGGCTTCAAAAGCGTTTTGAGTAGCACGGAGCATATGAGATGTTACAAGAGCTAAAAATGGTTTTCCAAGCTCATGCCCGGGTTGAGAGATATGAAGTCTCCGACAAGTTCTACAGTTGTAAGATGGAGGAGAATGGTTATGTCAGCGAGCACATACTCAAAATGTCTGGGTTGCACAACCGCTTATCTCAGCTGGGAGTTAATCTCCTGGATGACGCGGCCATTGACAGAATCCTCCAGTCGCTCCCACCTAGCTACAAGAGCTTTGTGATGAACTACAATATGCAGGGGATGGTGAAAACCATTCGTGAGGTATTTTCAATGCTGAAATCAGCGGAGGTGGAGATCAAAAAGGAACATCAAGTGTTGATGGTCAATAAAACCACTAGTTTCAAGAAAGGCAAGGGTAAGAAGAACTTCAAGAAGGACGGCAAGGGAGTTGCCGCGCCCGGTAAGCCAGTTGCCGGGAAGAAGCCAAAGCATGGACCCTAGCCTGAGACTGAGTGATTTTATTGCAAGGGAAGCAGACACTGGAAGTGGAACTGCCCCAAGTACTTAGCGGACAAGAAGGCCGGCAACACCAAAGGTATATCTGATATACATGTAACTGATGTGTACCTTACCAGTACTCGTAGTAGCTCCTGGGTATTTGATATCGGTGCGGTTGCTCATATTTGTAACTCAAAACAGGAGCTGCGGAATAAGCGGAGACTGGGGAAGGACAAGGTGACGATGCACGTCGGGAATGGTTCCAAGGTCGATGTGATCGCCGTCGGCACGCTACCTCTACATTTACCTACGAGATTAGTTTTAAACCTCAATAATTGTTATTTAGTGCCAGCTTTGAGCATGAACATTGTATTTGGATCTCGTTTAATACGAGATGGCTACTCATTTAAATCCAAGAATAATGGTTGTTCCATTTATATGAGATATGTTTTATGGTCATGCCCCGATGGTCAATGGTTTATTCTTAATGCATCTCGAACATGATGTTACACATATTCATAGTGTGAATACCAACAGATGTAAGGTTGATAACGATAGTCCCACATATTTGTGGCACTGCCGCCTTGGTCACATTGGTGTCAAGCGCATGAAGAAGCTCCATGCAGATGGACTTTTGGAGTCTCTTGATTACGAATCATTTGACACATGCGAACCATGCCTCATGGGAAAAATGACCAAGACTCCGTTCTCCGAAACAATGGAGCGAGCAACCAACTTATTGAAAATCATACATACTGATGTGTGCGGTCCAATGAGTGTTGAGGCTCGCGGAGGATATCGTTATGTTCTCACCCTCACTGACGACTTAAGTAGATATGGGTATGTCTACTTGATGAAACACAAGTCTGAGACCTTTGAAAAGTTCAAGGAATTCCAGAATCAGGTAGAGAATCAACGTGACAGAAAAATAAAGTTCTTACGATCAGATCGTGGGGGAGAATATTTGAGTCACGAATTTGGTACGCACTTAAGGAAATGTGGAATTGTTTCACAACTCACGCCGCCTGGAACACCTCAGCGTAACGGTATGTCCGAATGTCGTAATCGCACTCTATTGGATATGGTGCGATCTATGATGTCTCTTACCGATTTACCGCTATCATTTTGGGGATACGCTCTAGAGACAGCTACATTCACTTTAAATAGGGCACCATCTAAATCCGTTGAGATGACACCGTATGAATTATGGTTTGGGAAGAAACCTAAGCTGTCGTTTCTAAAAGTTTTGGGATCCGATGCTTATGTCAAGAAACTTCAACCTGAAAAGCTCGAACCCAAGTCGGAAAAATGCATCTTCATAGGATACCCTAAGGAAACCAGTGGGTATACCCTCTACCTTAGATCCGAAGGCAAGATCTTTGTTGCCAAGAACGGGTCCTTTCTGGAGAAAGAGTTTCTCTCGAAAGAAGTAAGTGGGAGGAAAGTAGAACTCGATGAAGTACTGCCTCTTGAACCGGAAAGTAGCACAGCTCAGGAAGATGTTCCTGTGGTGCCTGCATCGACTAGAGAGGAAGTTAATGATGATGATCAAGGTACTTCGGATCAAGTTGCTACTGAACTTCGTAGGTCCACAAGGACACATTCCACACCAGAATGGTATGGCAACCCTGTCCTGGAAATCATGTTGTTAGACAACGGTGAACCTTCGAACTATGAAGAAGCGATGGCGGGTCCAAATTCCAACAAATGGCTTGAAGCCATGCAATCCGAGATACGATCCATGTATGAAAACAAAGTATGGACTTTGACAGACTTGCCCGATGATCAGCGAGCGATAGAAAATAAATGGATCTTTAAGAAGAAGACAGACGCGGATGGTAATGTTACCATCTATAAGGCTCGACTTGTCAAGGATTATCGACAAGTTCAAGGGGTTGACTACGATGAGACCTTCTCACCCGTAGCGAAGCTGAAGTCCGTCCGAATCATGTTAGCAATTGCCGCATTCTACGATTATGAGATATGGCAAATGGACGTCAAAACGGCATTCCTTAACGACTTCCTTAAGGAAGAATTGTATATGATGCAGCCGGAAGGTTTTGTCGATCCTAAGAATGCTAACAAGGTATGCAAGCTCCAGCGCTCCATCTATGGGCTGGTGCAAGCATCTCGGAGTTGGAACATTCGCTTTGATGAAATGATCAAACCGTTTGGGTTTATGCAGACTTATGGAGAAGCCTGCGTTTACAAGAAAGTGAGTTGGAGCTCTGTGGCATTTCTCATATTATATGTGGATGACATACTGTTGATAGGAAATAATATAGAACTCTTGGAGAGCATAAATGCCTACTTGAATAAGTGTTTTTCGATGAAGGACCTTGGAGAAGCTGCTTACATATTAGGCATCAAGATCTATAGAGATAGATCGAGACGCCTCATAGGTCTTTCACAAAGCACATACCTTGATAAGATATTGAAGAAGTTCAATAAGGATCAGTCCAAGAAAGGGTTCTTGCCTGTATTGTAGGGTGTGAAATTGAGCACGGCTCAAAGCCCGACCACGGCAGAAGATAGAGAAAAGATGAGTGTCATCCCCTATGCCTCAGCCATTGCAAAGTTACCGATGAACGAAGACGAAAGAGGGGATGCCTTCCGGGGCATCCCCAAGCTTAGACTCTTGGTTGTCCTTGAATATTACCTTGGGGTGCCTTGGGCATCCCCAAACTTAGGTTCTTGCCATCCTTATTCCATAGTCCATCGAATCTTTACCCAAAACTTGAAAACTTCACAACACAAAACTCAACAGAAAACTCGTAAGCTCCGTTAGTATAAGAAAATAAAACCACCACTTAGGTAATGTAATGAACTCATTCTAAATTCATATTGGTGTAATATCTACTGTATTACAACTTATGTATGGTTCATACCCTCCGATACTACTCATAGATTCATCAAAATAAGCAAACAACACATAGAAAACAGAATCTGTCAAAAACAGAACAGTCTGTAGTAATCTGTATCAAACGTATACTTACGGAACTCAAACAATCCTACCAAATTAGGAAGTCCTAAGACATTTGTGTACCAATCCAGAGCAAAAAGAATCAGATCAGAAGCACGTTTCTGTGAATTAACAAAACTAATTTATTGGGTGAAAAAGTTTCTGATTTTCAGCAGGATCAACACAACTATCACTGTAAGTTATCCTAAAGGTCTTACTTGGCACTTTATTGAAACAAAAGCTATAAAACATGATTAATACAGTAGCATAATCATGTGAACACACAAAAACAGTAAGGATAAATATTGGGTTGTCTCCCAACAAGTGCTTTTCTTTAATCCCTTTCTAGCTAGGCATGATGATGACAATGATGCTCACGTAATAGATAAGAATTGAAACATAACGGGAGCATCATGAAGCATATGACTAGCACATTTAAGTCTAACCCACTTCCTATGCATAGGAATTTTGTGAGCAAACAACTTATGGGAACAATAATCAACTAGCTTAGGAAGGCAAAACAAGCGTAGCTTCAATATTTTCAACACATAGAGAGGAAACTTGATATTATTGCAATTCCTACAAGCATATATTCCTCCCTCATAATAATTTTCAGTAGCATCATGAATGAATTCAACAATATATCCAGCACCTAAAGCATTCCTCTCATGATCTACAAGCATAAATTTTTTACTACTCTCCACATAAGCAAAATTCTTCTCATTCGGAATAGTGGGAGTATCATAAGAGACTTGAACACTAAAAATTGTTTCCACATTAAAAGAGTAATGTTCAGAAAAAGGGTAATCATAATCATGACAAGTTTTATAAATATAATCATCACTACTTTTTATAGCGTAAGTTTCATCACAATAATCATCATAAGTAGAAACTTCGTTCTCATCATAATCGATTGAAACCTCTCCCAAGTTAGTGGAATCACTAAATAAAGTTGACACTCTTCCAAATCCACTTTCATATTCATCACAATAAAATTCAGCATCCTCCAAAATAGTGGGATCAATACTTCCTAAAGTTGATACTCTTCCAAACCCACTTTCATCAATATAATCATCATAGGTAAGAGGCATGCTATCATCATAACAACTTTGCATATCAAAACTTGGGATGCTAAAAATATCATCTTCATCAAACATAGCATCCCCAAGCTTGGTACAAACATTAATTTC
Source organism: Triticum dicoccoides (assembly GCF_002162155.2). Classification (NCBI taxonomy): domain Eukaryota; kingdom Viridiplantae; phylum Streptophyta; class Magnoliopsida; order Poales; family Poaceae; genus Triticum; species Triticum dicoccoides. The sequence goes on along the minus strand of NC_041387.1, from coordinate 613,220,697 downwards.
AGTAAATATATTCTCAAATATTTCATCCTCATCAAACATAACTTCCCCAAGCTTGGGCTCTTTCATATCATAAGCATAATCACTCTCGTCATTAAAAATATGGATAGCACCAATAGTATAGTAATTATCATCATCACAATGAGTAGTAGGAGCAACATCATTTGGAAGGGATACCTTTTTACCTTTGTTGCCCCTTCTTTTCCTTTTCTTTTTCACATTATGTGTGGGTTCAACCTTCCTCTTTGAGCTCCTTATTGACGAGATTGGTTGAATAGAAAGCTCCTCTTCGTTACCTGATTCATCATAAGAAATAATAGGAGGATATTGGGAAGTCTCTTCCCTTTCATTAGTATTCTCATCATCTTCTATTTTCTTTCTTTTCTTTATGTAATTGGCAATATAAGGATTTTCAATGCAATTTTCCACACAATACAAATAAATCTTCTCTAGATCAAAATCAAGAAATCTATCAAGATTAAATTTTGGAATACCCTCAGTTATACGTTTCATTTCTTCATACCCCAAAAGAAGACTAAGCTCTTTATGATGCCCAAGGGTAATCAAGTTATCACAATTTTTGGACACGATTCGATCATGAAACAATTTGCATTGGAGATTTGAATGACCACGTTCATTGCAAAGTTCACAAGGGGCACGGAAAATATTGAATTTTTCAGCACAAACATCAAGACTTTCTTGCAACCTTTTAGTTTCTGAATACTTATGCCTCTTGCAATATATATCTTCTCTATTTGGTGTGCTCATGCAAACATGCACTCCACAAAAGTTGACATGCTTATAAGAGATATTTTCATCATGACTAGAGAAATCATCATTAGTACTATGGATATTCAAGGAGTTCATACTAACAACATTGCAATCATGCTCATCATTCAAAGATTCAGTACCAAGAATTTTAATGCACTCTTCTTCTAGCACTTGAGCACAATTTTCCTTTCCATCAAACTCATGAAAGATATTAAAAAGATGAAGCGTATGAGACAAACTTAACTCCAATTTTTTGTAATTTTCTTTTATAAACTAGACTAGTGATAAAACAAGAAACAAAAAGATTCGATTGCAAGATCTAAAGATATACCTTCAAGCACTCACCTCCCCGGTAACGGCGCCAGGAAAGAGCTTGATGTCTACTACACAACCTTCTTCTTGTAGACGTTGTTGGGCCTGCAAGTGCACAGGTTTGTAGGACAGTAGCAAATTTCCCTCAAGTGGATGATCTAAGGTTTATCAATCCGTAGGAGGCATAGGATGAAGATGGTCTCTCTCAAACAACCCTGCAACCAAATAACAAAGAGTCTCTTGTGTCCCCAACACACCCAATACAATGGTAAATTGTATAGGTGCACTAGTTCGGAGGAGAGATGGTGATACAAGTGCAATATGGATGGTAGATATGAGTATTTGTAATCTGAAATGATAAAAACAGCAACGTAACTAATGATAAAAGTGAGCGTAAACGGTATTGCAATGGTAGGAAACAAGGCATAGGGTTCATACTTTCACTAGTGCAAGTTCTCTCAACAATAATAACATAGATAAATGATATAACAATCCCTCAACATGCAACAAAGAGTCACTCCAAAGCCACTAATAGCGGAGAACAAACGAAGAGATTATGGTAGGGTATGAAACCACCTCAAAGTTATTCTTTCGGATCAATCTATTCAAGAGTTCGTACTAGAATAACACCTTAAGACACAAATCAACCAAAACCCTAATGTCACCTAGATACTCCATTGTCACCTCAAGTATCCGTGGGCATGATTATACGATATGCATCACACAATCTCAGATTCATCTATTCAACCAACACAAAGTACTTCAAAGAGTGCCCCAAAGTTTCTACCGGAGAGTCAAGACGAAAACGTGTGCCAACCCCTATGCATAGGTTCATGGGCGGAACCCGCAAGTTGGTCACCAAAACATACATCAAGTGGCACGTGATATCCCATTGTCACCACAGATAAACACGACAAGACATACATCAAGTGTTCTCAAATCCTTAAAGACTCAATCTGATAAGATAACTTCAAAGGGAAAACTCAATCCATTACAAGAGAGTAGATGGGGAGAAACATCATAAGATCCAACTATAATAGCAAAGCTCACGATACATCAAGATCGTGCCATAGAGAGAACACGAGAGAGAGAGAGAGAGAGAGAGAGATCAAACACATAGCTACTGGTACATACCCTCAGCCCCGAGGGTGAACTACTCCCTCCTTGTCATGGATAGCGCCGGGATGATGAATATGGCCACCGGTGATGGGTTCCTCCTCCGGCAGGGTGCCGGAACGGGCTCCCGAGAGGTTTTTGGTGGCTACAGAGGCTTGCGGCGGCGGAACTCCTGATCTATCTTGATATTCGATGTTTTTAGGGTACTAGGCTTATATAGGTGAAAGAAGTCGGTCGGGGGAGCCTCGAGGGGCCCACGAGAGGGTAGGGCGCGCCCATGGGGGTGGGCGTGCCCCCTATCTCGTGGCCTCCTCGAGGATCTTCTGACGTGAACTCCAAGTCTCCCGGATCATATTCTTCCTAAAAATCACACTCCCGAAGGTTTCATTCCGTTTGGACTCCATTTGATATTCCTTTTCTTTGAAATCCTGAAACAGGCATTAAAACAACAACATGGGCTGGGCCTCCGGTTAGTAGGTTAGTCCCAAAAATGATATAAATGTGTAAAATAAAGCCCATAAACATCTAAAGGAGGTAATATAATAGCATGGAACAATCAAAAATTATAGATATGTTGGAGACGTATCAGGTACCAAAGTAATCCCGGCATGGAACACTGGACAGCGGTCAAGAATATCCTGAAGTACCTGAAAAGGACTAAGGATATGTTTCTTGTTTATGGAGGTGATGAAGAGTTCGTCGTAAAGGGTCACGTCAATGCTAGCTTCGACACAGATCTAGATGACTCCAAGTCACAAACCGGATACGTGTATATTTTGAATGGTGGGGCAGTAAGCTGGTGCAGTTGCAAGCAAAGCGTCGTGGCAGGATCTACATGTGAAGCGGGATACATGGCAGCCTCGGAGGCAGCACATGAAGCAATCTGGATGAAGGAGTTCATTACCGACCTAGGAGTTATTCCCAATGCGTCGGGCCTGATGACTCTCTTCTGTGACAACACTGGAGCTATTGCCCTTGCCAAGGAGCCCATGTTTCACAAGAAGACCAGACACATCAAGCGTCGCTTCAACTCCATTCGTGAAAACGTTCAAGATGGAGACATAGATATTTGTAAAGTGCATACGGATCTGAATGTCGCAGATCCGTTGACTAAACCTCTTCCGCGAGCAAAACATGATAAACACCAGAACTCTATGGGTGTTCGATTCATCACAATGTAACTAGATTACTGACTCTAGTGCGAGTGGGAGACTGCTGGAAATATGCCCTAGAGGCAATAATAAAAATGTTATTGTTATATTTCCTTGTTCATGATAATTGTCTATTATCCATGCTATAATTGTATTGATCGAAAACCATAATACATGTGTTAATACATAGACCACAACAAGTCCCTAGTGAGCCTCTAGTTGACTAGCTCGTTGATCAATAGATGGTCATGGTTTCCTGACCATGGACATTGGATGTCATTGATAACGGGATCACATCATTGGGAGAATGATGTGATGGACAAGACCCAATCCTAATCATAGCACAAGATCGTGTAGTTCGTTTTGCTAGAGCTTTCCTAATGTCAAGTATCATTTCCTTAGACCATGAGATTGTCTAACTCCCGGATACCGTAGGAGTGCTTTGGGTGTACCAAACGTCACAACGTAACTGGGTGACTATAAAGGTACACTACAGGTATCTCCGAAAGTGTCTATTGGGTTAGCATGAATCGAGACTGGGATTTGTCACTCCGTATGACGGAGAGGTATCTCTGGGCCCACTCGATAATGCATCATCATAATGAGCTCAATGTGACTAAGTAGTTGGTCACGGAATCATGCATGACGGAACGAGTAAAGTGACTTGCCGGTAACGAGATTGAACGAGGTATTGGGATACCGACGATCAAATCTCGGGCAAGTAACGTACCGATTGACAAAGGGAATTGTATTCGGGATTGCTTGAATCCTTGACATCATGGTTCATCCGATGAGATCATCATGGAACATGTGGGAGCCAACATGGGTATCCAGATCCCGCTGTTGGTTATTGTCCGGAGAGCTGTCTCGGTCATGTCTGCGTGATTCCTGAACCCGTAGGGTCTACACACTTAAGGTTCGATGACGCTAGGGTTATAAGGAAGATTTGTATGTGATTACCGAATGTTGTTTGGAGTCTCGCATGAGATCTCGGATGTCACGAGGAGTTCCTGAATGGTCCGGAGGTGAAGATTTATATATGGGAAGTTGTCGTACGGTCACCGGAAATATTCGGGGGCATGCCGGTATTGTACTGGGGCCACCGGAGGGGTTCCGGGGGTCCACCGGGAGGGGCCACCTGTCTCGGAGGGCCTTATGGGCTGTAGGAGGAAGGGAACCAGCCCCAAGTGGGCTGGGGCGCCACCCCCTTAGGGCCCATGCGCCTAGGGTTTGGGGGGGACCCTAGAGGGGGCGCCCCTTGGCTTGGGGGGCAAGCCCCCTCCCCCTTGGTCATCGGCCCCCCTCTAGATTCCATCTAGAGGGGCCGGCCCCCTTCCCCCTTCGCCCTATAAATAGAGGGGTGGAGGGAGGGGTGCAACACCACATCCAAGGCGCAGCCCCTTCCCTCCCCAACACCTCTCCTCCTCCGCAAGTGCTTGGCGAAGCCCTACCGGAGAACTGCCACTCCATCACCACCACGCCGTTGTGATGCTGTTGGAGCCCTCTTCCTCAACCTCTCCCTCCTCCTTGCTGGATCAAGGCGCGGGAGACGTCACCGGGCTGGACGTGTGTTGAACGTGGAGGTGCCGTTGTTCGGTGCTTATATCGGAGTCCACCGCGATCTGAATCGCTTTCGAGTATGACTCCTTCATCCACGTTCTTGCAACGCTTCCATCTCGCGATCTTCAAGGGTATGAAGATGCACTCCCCTCTCTCTCGTTGCTAGTTACTCCATAGATTGATCTTGGTGATGCGTAGAATTTTTTTATTTTTTGCAACGATCCCAACAATAAAAGCATGATGCAAAATGGATGTATCAAACTTTGGAGTCTTGGAGAATGGATTCTTCGGCTGTGGCTGAGGACTGTTAGTGATTTGAAGAATAACTTCTGGGACTTCAATTTCAGGAGCTGTCGTGGAATTAACACGTTAGATGTCCTTAGTGTGAGGACTTAGTCGCGAGGCCAACGCATCTATGTGGTAGCTTGAGAGGGGTTGAGAGGAATCGAGAGACACAACACAAGACAAGGGTTTAGATAGCTTCGGGCCCTGGGAAACATCATCCGGTAACAACCCTACATGCTGTTTGAGGCTAGATCTCATTATCATCACGAGGGAGTCACCATAAACCGGCTCTCCTCTAGTTGTGTCTAGCCCTAGAGATTGTTTCTTGCTTGTCCCTCTTTGGGGAGCCCCGCCCCTCCTTATATAAGTTAAAGGGGTCTCGGACTAAGACTTAAACTATTTTGACTTCCCTTCCTGGGCTTCTTAATTTCTGTCGATTTAACATGGTCTGCCGGTTTAACATGGTCTGCCAGTTTAACATTGTCTGCCGGTTTAACATGGTCTGCCAGGTTATGATTGGCTTAACACCTGCCGGTGCTACCATCTGTCTTAACTCTGCCGGTTTAACACTCGCCGGTTTACCGTCTGTCTTAGCCATCTGTCTTAACTGTCTGCCGGTTTAACACCGCCCCGGTTTACCATGTCCCAGCCGGATTATGACTCCGGCCGGGTCATACCGCGGGGTATATCCCCGACATTAGCCCCCAATTTAATTTGGATTTATCCATGTTAAACTGATCCTGATCATCCTTAAGTCCTTGTCACTTCCTTCTTCTAGAAAATCTGGTTTAATAGGCTAGCTTCATAATCAACTTGCTGACATTGGTTTCTCATAGAAAATATATTGTGAAGAATAACTCCTTTGATTCAGCTCCCAATGCTTAAAAACAATATTGGTCCTTGAAATACTCATCTGATCTTCAGCCGGTTTAAGGATGTAGAACTTGCCGGTTTATCATTGCCAAGATCACCGGTTTATAAATATTGATAGCACCGGGTCATAATTGTAGTTAACATCCAGCTTGAAAATATACCTCTTATATGCCTATCACTTGTATCCCCCAAGTGTTAAGAAGGTAGCATAGCAACAGCTTAAGACTTGCTTCAATATAAATATCACAATTTTGAAGAAATCCAGGTTGTTCATCTCAATCACTAGTCAGAATTGAGTATTCTACATATGTAGCCCCCAAGTGACGGGTTGTCATGCTTGCAACAACCCGGGACTTGTAATTGCCTGATGCTCATAAAAACTTCAACTAGTGTAGCCCCCAAGGGCCGAGTCATTATGCAATAATGGGAAGGGACTTTGTAAATATAATTTTGTAAACTTTGAACAGCAACAGTGTAGCCCCCAAGGGCCAGCTCAGTAAGATAATATTGAGCTGGGACTTGATATATACTTCAATGAAAAATAATATCATATGATGTAACCCCATCATGGGGCTTGAATCCATGTCCACACGGTTAAGAGCCTTTGTGCTTTACCAACTGAGCAGTGGTCCCTTCAATATAATGAATAAAAAGCTTTGTACCTTGAATTGTTGACAGGAGCAATTGGTAGCCCCCAAGGGCCGGCTCATTATGATGTGATGAGTCGGGTCTTCAATAAGGTGAGCAAACAATGACTTTGCATTAGCCCCCAAGTGTCATAGTGCATGCTTGCAGCGACATGAGACTTGTGTATTTGATGTAATCTCAACTTAAATAATGTAGCCCCCAAGTGCCGGGTCGTAAACCTGCAGCGACTTGGGACTATTCCTTTGTAGAATAAATCATACCCATTGATAAAATAATATCCAGTGCGCTGAAGTGACTTTGAAAACCTTAATCATAATATTGGTTATTGATAACCATAATAAAAATCCAGCCATGTTGGCTATTTGAATAATATACCCAATGATTTATAAGTGCATGATTCCAATGGCGCAATCCAAATATATACTGGAGACTTATAGTCCAAAGCCAGGCCGGGTCAATAAACACCGGATTATAAGTGATTATGCACTGACAACTTGTAGTTGAAAGTCGAGCCGGGTTAATAAACACCAGGTTAATTTGATAACTGATAGTCATGCCGGGTCAAAAGACACCGGTTCAACATAAAATTTTATCAAAAGAGAAAAATCTTGACAGAGGCAAATAAAACCGTGTAGTCGAGGCTTTTCAAGGGCTGCCAGGCCCAAATTCGAGGCTTTTCATGGGCTGCCAGGTCGCTGAGTTAAACCATTTGACAAAGCCTTTTAAGATGGACCTCCAACTAACCAATCGTCGTTTTAACTTTGACAAGTTCAGGGTTTGTATAAGATTGACTTGTCATACGTTCGGTGGGTCATGCCAGGATTACCTGGATAGGAGTGGCTTACTTGATGAAGGCAGGTTAACCCGGGGTTTTAGGTGAATACACCAGGCTTCCAAGCCGTGGGTCGATACCCAATTACAAGGGTCCTTTCAAACTCTTTGTTACTTTACACAAAGAGCCCCCAAGTAACTTTGTGAGCTGTGCTCAATGGGTGCCTATGTCTGAGATGTGCGTAGCAACAAGACTCTCCTTGGCCCCTTGGGTGTGAAGCTCCCAAGCTTTGTTGTGGCATGATAGTCGGATTAATGGACAGGACTCCGCTTTGTCAGCTGAAGCCCCCATGTGCTATATTTTTGAGCTATGCTCGCCGGGTGCCTATGTTTGAGTCGTGCTGTGCAACAAACTCTCTTTGGCCCCTTATGATAATATTGGCTTGATAGCTACATCAAGAGGGTAGTAATGTTATGTTCTCTTTGGTGAACACACCCATGTTTGAACAGGAAGCCCCCAAGTGATCATGTGAAGATGAGCCCATAAGGCAGGATACCTATGTTTGAACCACGTGTCAGGGCAGCAGGTCCTCTTCGGCAACCTTTAACTTTTTGCAAGAGATAAATTCTTCTTGAACCTGGATTTTGAACCGAATATTGAGAGTGTCAGAGCTTTGCAAGAGATTGTTTCCTCTTAAACCGGATTTGAACCAGATACTAAGGATGTCGGTGTCAAAACCGGCGGATCTCGGGTAGGGGGTCCCGAACTGTGCGTCTAGGCGGATGGTAACAGGAGACAAGGGACACGATGTTTTTACCCAAGTTCGGGCCCTCTCGATGGAGGTAAAACCCTACTCCTGCTTGATTAATATTGATGATATGGGTAGTACAAGAGTTGATCTACCACGAGATTAGAGAGGCTAAACCCTAGAAGCTAGCCTATGGTATGATTGTTGTTCGTCCTACGGACTAAAACTCTCCGGTTTATATAGACACCGGAGAGGGCTAGGGTTACACAGAGTCGGTTACAATGGGAGGAGATCTTCATATCATATCGCCAAGCTTGCCTTCCACGCCAAGGAAAGTCCTATCCGGACACGGGACGAAGTCTTCAATCTTGTATCTTCATAGTCCGGGAGTCCGGCCAAAGGTCATAGTCCGGCAATCCGGACACCCCCTAATCCAGGACTCCCTCAGTAGCCCCTGAACCAGGCTTCAATGACGATAAGTCCGGCGCGCAAGTTTGTCTTCGGCATTGCAAGGCGGGTTCTTCTCCAAATTCCATGTGCCTGTCGAATAGTGTCCGGCTTCTAGTGCATGCTGCTCTCCTCAGCTTCTGTGCCCAATAATGACCATCTTCCACGTGTCAAACGAATGCGAAAAGCTAGGGAGTTTTTTTCATTTACCCCCCTCCCCCCGGCCGCGTAAATGAGCCGCCCATAAAAGAGACGGGGATATAGATCCAATTCACACCACCTTCCCTCCGCAAGTATCCATCAGAGCGCTTTCGTCAGAGATCCATTCCACCATGGTCGGTCGAAGCAGCTCCTCCTCTCGCCTCTCCAGCCCTCGGCCCGGAGATTGGGAGCGGTGTTCCGTCCCGCATAGCAAGCTAGTAGTGCTTCAATCCAAGGGGCTCCTCCCCCCAGCATATATGGTCCCAGTTCGAGCCGGGACTGCCGCCTATAGCGGCGGAGAGCAGGCGGAGAGCGTCCCCAATCCCTCCCAAGGGGAGCGGGTATGCCTAGTCCCTTATCTAATAAGAGGACTCGGATTTCCAATTCATCCGTTTCTCCGAGGGCTACTGGAGTTTTATGGCCTCCAGCTACACAACCTCACGCCTGCCTCCGTACTGCATATTGTGGGCTTCGTGGCCCTCTGCGAGCTGTTTTTGGGCATCGAGGCCCATTTCGCATTGTGGAAGAGGTTGTTCTGCCTTGTGCCCCGCTCTCAGGAGGGGTCAATTTATCAAGTGGGCGGAGCCGAACTATGGTGCATTGCTGGGACCGGATATCTATCCGGAACCCCAAAGAAGGCGTCCGAGGACTGGCCTTCGGAATGGTTTTATATGGACGACGTCCCCCTACCGGACCCTGTACGGATTGGCCTCCCTGACTTCAGTAACGCTCCATTGAAGAAACGCCTGAGCTGGTGCCCACGGAACCCTCAGAGGGAAACCGACAGGGACGTCCTTTACCTGAGGAGCCGGATAAGGTTGTTGGCTCATTCCGGACTGACCATGATCGAGGTCATGGCCACATGCATTATGCGGGGGGTGCAGTCGCTTCAGTACAGAGGCCACCCCATGTGGGATTTCAACGGGGAGGACGATGCCACCCGGTGCGGTCGCAAGGGGCTGGATTCGGCTGCCACTCTAACGAAGATCTTATCCGCTTTGTACAAGGGAGAAGAAGAGGAATTCCTCCGTGTCAACCCACGGGGCGGATTCTCCATGTACATCCCTCCAAGCTGGGTGAGCGAACATTTTCACTTGCCTACCTATTTTCAAATTCCCATAATTGAGTACTTAGTCTAGCAATTTTAACGCAGGAGCTGCGCCAGACTGTGAAGGAGATAAAGAGCCCTCCTCCACAACCCGAGGACCCAGAACGGTCCCTCGATCCGGACTCCCAAGAGGACCCGGACTTATGTGTGGAGCTAATTGATGGGGTGTTTCATCAATTGAGTAAGGACAATACCTTAGTGGCCATTACGGTCGACTATCCCGGACTACTCCCGGCCTCAAAGGTAACCGAGACCGAAGTCCCAGTACTTTCAAGAGGATCCATCCATGCTTTATCGTAATTGTCGTGAACCAATAGTGTTTCGCTTTGCAGGGGAAATCCTTGAGGCGGAGGGCCGAGCCCGCGGTGGGTAGCCCACAAGGGCCATTGAAGCCAGGTGGGTCAAAAAGAAGTGCGGACTCGATCGAGATTCCGGTGCAACAGTACGGCGTGCAGCGTTAACGCCTAGGGTTTATGCCCTCAAGTCACACTAACGTTCATGCTCTCCTCAGGAAGAAGAGCGCCCGCCGGACTATATCCACCGGCCAGGCTTCAAGGCCGGGTCCGGAAGCAGAGGCGAACATAGGGCGCGCGCCGGACGCTCCTCCGACAGAGGACGCGGACGGGCTATCTGCCACCGATTTAGAGTTGGAGAGTGCCATGAACCACAGGCGTCGCCGGGCTGTTCTTCGTGACGCATGTTTCTCCCAAGAGGCGTTGGACGCCTTTAATACGGGATATGCGTACCTCCGTGCCGCTCAAAACGGTCTAGCCAGAGCCACAGAGCAGTATGCGAAAGACATACGGGTGAGTAAATATGATGGTTATATATGTCAGTAGCCCCCGAGACTTGAAACAGTTAAGATAACTAATTTAAGGATCATATGTTTATGTAGGATCTTACAAAAAAGAATATGTAACTGTCCTAGGAGTTGGAAGGGTGCAAGGCCCAACTTGAGGCCGCACTGGCCGCTTCAGAGAATACCAAGGGGACCCCCTCAGGTAATATATGCTTCGAAAGATAATTCTGTTGTGAAGTGCGGCATGTGTGCAATTCTGACAATAGCAGTGCAGATGGGGCCGGAGTGAATCCGGACAAGCAACAACTCCTATGCCAGTTAAAGGCCGGCGAGGGCGTGCTGACGAGGGTGAGGCAAGAGAAGAACAAGCTTCAAGACGCCAATACCCAGCTGGGCGAGGAACTGAAGGATGTTCGTGCTCAGCTGTCTGATTCCGTAAAGGAGAATCGGCGACTTCGACGCGGCATTTTTAGTAAGTGCTTGAGCGAATCATCGAAAAAAGAGTTCGGCGAGGAAGTCGATTGACAGAGCTATGTCTGTAGATATGCTGACACGTCGTCCTGCGGAGGAAATGCCCGGTTCAGCGGGGGACCTTCTTCTCGAGCTGTTGCAACTGCATGAATGAGTTCGGCAGGCGATGCAAGGCGTCGTCCAGGCTATGTGGCCATCCCTCTCCATGCCCGAAGGCCTTGGAGAGCTTGCAGAGAAGCTGAAGGGAGTGCGGCAGGGCTTCCGGTTATGGAAGATATCGGCCTGCCGTCAAGGTGCCCGGGAGGCCTGGGCCATGGTGAAGACTCGGTACACGAAGGCTGACCTGAACCACATGGCCGAGGTCGGCCCTGCGGGGCTCGACGGGAGGGAGATCCCTGTCAGTTTAGTGTATGGCCAGGTAGAGCTGGCTGCCAAGTATTCCCAACAGGATTGCAAATTAGACAGCCTGTTGGATGGTATTGAAGAAGAATATGCCTAGTCAAATTGGCTATGTAATTTAAAATGACATGTAAAATGCCGTCTAGCCATATTGTAGATCATTTGTCATTATGGACCTTTTCGCTTCAACCTCTGGACCCGATAGTACCGGGGCATGTCCGAATACCCTCTCGGTTATGTAAGAACAGGGGCATGCATGGAGACCAGGCGTAGGGGTCATTACTGCTTTAGCAGACAAGTGCCCAACTAGTTATGTTATATTACATGGTTAGTAAGAAACATCTTCCAGGGAGAATAGTTCCGTTAGGGGTTCCTTTCCCTGGGAGGCATGCCCTAAAGTGCATGTCCGGACTGCGAGAAAAAAAAGCAGAAAAGCATTTGGGGGCAGATAAATAAGCAAGAAAAATCATCTTTTAGTTCACCAACTGAATATTCCCTTAAGAACGCTAGCTTTCGGCTTCACCCAGTCTGAGGTACACATCCGGCTGACCCGGCAGTAACAATCGCAGAGGTGCTCCCTTTACCACCTAGCCGAACAAACAGGAATGTAGGGGTAAGCACAGGAGCCAGGCAACCCAGCTTGGCCAAAACTTAAGTCATATCGATGCATATAATGGTGTATAAAAGGTTCATGCGGAAGTGTCACACATGTTTTGGGCATGAGGCCCGTTTATATAAACTTCTGATAAAGAAGCCCCCAGGTATAATGAGCGCGGGTGGCGTGTCAAGTATGTGCGAACAACGCGCAGGCAAGCCCCTAAAGGCTTGGGACAAAAAGGGAGGGAGAAGGAGAGAAATACCAGGCAGCTAATTTGAAATAAATAAAAAAAGGGGACAGAGGAAGGAGACGAACACAGAGTCCGATGCTAGGCGTAGAATCTTCGTAGGCGTGCTGTGTTCCATGGGTTCGGCTCGAGTCGGTTGTCCGATGCGTTTCGCAGACGGTACGCTCCACCAGTCAGGACTTGGTTGATTATGAAGGGACCCTCCCATTTGGGCTTTAGTTTGTCCTTTTTCTTGTCCGGCAGGCGTAGAACTAGTTCCCCGACGTTATAAGTTTTGGCCCGTACTTCTCTGCTTTGATATCTTCGAGCCTGCTGTTGATAGAATGCGGAACGGGCTTTTGCCACGTCGCGCTCCTCCTCCAATGCGTCCAAGCTGTCCTGCCGATCGAGCTCGGCTTCTCTTTCTTCGTACATGCGCACGCGAGGTGAGTCATGAATTATGTCGCAGGACAGGACTGCCTCTGCGCCGTATACCATAAAAAATGGTGGGAATCCGGTAGTGCGATTCGGCGTGGTCTGCATCCCCCAGAGTACGGAGTCAAGATCCTCTACCCAGTGCGTGTTAGATTCCTTGAGGGATCGCACTAGTCTGGGTTTGATGCCGCTCATCATGAGACCGTTGGCTCGCTCGACTTGACCGTTAGTTTGTGGGTGATAGACTAAAGCATAGTCGAGCTTAATGCCCATGTTTTTGCACTAGAGTTTAACTTCGTCGGCCGTAAAGTTTGTGCCGTTGTCAGTGATGATGCTGTGGGGGACGCTGTAACGGTGTACAACCCCGGATATGAAGTCTATCACCGGTCCGGATTCGGCCGTCTTTACAGGCTTGGCCTCTATCCATTTGGTGAATTTATCCACCATGACCAGTAGGTATTTTTGCTTGTGGGTTCCTCCTTTAAGGGGTCCAACCATGTCAAGCCCCCAGACCGCAAAAGGCCAGGTGATGGGTATGGTTTGTAGGGCGGTAGGCGGCATGTGGCTTTGATTAGCGAATAATTGGCAACCGACGCATCGCTGGACTAAGTCCTGAGCGTCTGCCCGGGCCGTCGGCCAATAAAATCCGGTACGGAAGGCCTTGCTTACAAGGGCTCGGGCTGCGGCATGGTGCCCGCCGAGTCCGGCATGAATTTCCGCCAGAAGGTTCCGCCCTTCCTCTTTGGAGATACACCTTTGAAGGACTCCGGTGGTGCTTTTCTTATAAAGCTCTCTGTCGGTGTCAAAACCGGCGGATCTCGGGTAGGGGGTCCCTAACTGTGCGTCTAGGCGGATGGTAACAGGAGACAAGGGACACGATGTTTTACCCAAGTTCGGGCCCTCTTGATGGAGGTAAAACCCTACGTCCTGCTTGATTGATATTGATATTGTGGATGTTTACAAGAGTGGATCTACCACGAGATCAAGGAGGCTAAACCCTAGAAGCTAGCCTATGGTATGATTGTAATGGTTGTTGTTGTGTCCTATGGACTAGAGCCATCCGGTTTATATAGACACCGGAGAGGGCTAGGGTTACATAGAGTCGGTTACAATAGTAGGAGATCTACGTATCCGTATCGCCAAGCTTGCCTTCCACGCCAAGGAAAGTCCCATCCGGACACGGGACGAAGTCTTCAATCTTGTATCTTCATAGTCTTGGAGTTCGGTCGATGATGATGATAGTCCGGCCGATGATAGTTCGGCCGATGATGGTAGTCCGGCTATCCGGACACCCCCTAATCCGGGACTCCCTCAGTAGCCCCTGAACCAGGCTTCAATGACGATAAGTCCGGCGCGTATATTGCTTGGCATTGCAAGGCGGGTTCCTCCTCCGAATGATAGAACATTGTGAATACCAGGATAGTGTCCGGCTCTGCAAAATAAATTCCACATTCCGCCATAGAGAGAATAATATATACACAAGTTCAATCTGCTGACGTTTTTTGCGGCATGACGTCACGCCACTACCAAGCCATTACTTGAATCATTTTTTACTCTACCACCTCAGCGCATTTAGCGAAGCGGTTTCCTTGGCACGTCTTGTCGAAGCAGAGATCGTGTTCCCCCTTAATCCGGGATTCTCATCAATACGAACGTGGGTAACCCAACCACGCCATTGATGGTGACGCTTGGGGGATAAGCGAGTTTTACCAGGCCGGTGGGGGACGCGTAGACTTCGCCCGCCCATATAAGGGATAAGGATTCACCTTTTCACCTACACCTTCTTCCTCCTTTGCTTATCCATCTCCGCGCACTCGAGCTCCAGCGCCAAGCCCGCACATCTCGTCTCAACCTTCCCCAGTCATGTCTGGAGCGGGAGGCAAGTGGATGACCTCCTCCATTACGGAGGAGCACATCGAAAGACTGCGCAGCGCCCGCTACCTGTCCGGCGAAATTGCGCACCGGCTGCCCGACGAGGGGCAGCTCATCCCCACCCCCAGGCCCCATGAGAGGGTCGTTTTTCTTCCCCACTTCCTCCGCGGACTGGGCTTTCCACTTCACCCCTTTGTCCGGGGGCTCATGTTCTACTACGGCCTGGATTTCCATGATCTGGCGCTGAACTTCATCCTCAACATCTCGGTGTTTATCGTCGTGTGCGAGGCCTTCCTCTGCATCCAGCCCCACTTCGGCTTGTGGCTCAAGACCTTCAATGTCAAGCCGAAGGTAGTGAAGGGCACTCAAGCGGAGTGCGGAGGCGTCATGTTGGGCAAGATGCCCAATGTCCTTTGGTTTGAAGGGGCCTTCGTGGAATCGTCAAGGGGTGGCAATCGGGGTGGTTCTATATCACCGAGTCGCGCGACCCTACGTGGGCGGCGGCCCCCGAGTTCAGATCTGGTATCCCCACGCAGCTCACCTCCTGGAAAGAGAAGGGCTTGCTGTGGGGTAGTTCGGAGGAGCTGACGGGACTCCAAGCCTGTATCCAGAAGCTGGTGAAGAAGCTCAGGCTGGTTAACATGGTCCAAGTCATGCTCGTCCGCCGGATTCTCCCATGCCAGGAGCGGGCATTCAATCTGTGGGAGTTCAATCCGGAACAGCACCAGGCGCTAAGCGGGCTCTTCGACGCGACGTATGAAGGCGCCTGGAGGGTGCTGTTTAAGGGCGCCGAAGCCCCCGCATCCGCGACAGAAGATCGCGGATTTCGCTCGCAGCGTCAAGCCGACGAGGTAAGTGTTTCTACCCCTTTACGGGACACTTGCTTTTCATAGTTTGACTCTATGCGGGTTTTAATTTCCCCTTTTCCTTTGACAGGACTGGATGAGGAAGGCGTAGCAGATTATCTGCCCGGCTCCTATGCCAGAAAACCCAGTAGACGCCCATCTAGCGAGGCTGCTGGTTCCGGCACCGCACGTGGTGCTGGAGAAGAAGGCCAAGAAGGAGGCCACGGGTGCTCGAAAGAGTTCCCGTTTTCAGGTGTCCGACGACTCTGGGGCGGACTCCTCCCCCGAAAACGAGGAGGAGAAAGAGGACTCTCTCCCAGAGGAGGGAGAGAGGAAGAGGAAGGCTTCCCCAACAGGGTCCAAGAGGGGAAGGACTATTCCCCCGGACAGCTCCGCCAACATCAATGTTGGCGAGGAAGAATGGCCTTCAAGGGCCAGGCCTCCAGCAAGATCGTAAGTATCCGGATTCCTGAATGATTTATAATTTCTTTTTCTGCGTCACAT
The DNA here is from genome assembly GCF_002162155.2 of Triticum dicoccoides. Lineage (NCBI taxonomy): Eukaryota > Viridiplantae > Streptophyta > Magnoliopsida > Poales > Poaceae > Triticum > Triticum dicoccoides. The sequence goes on along the minus strand of NC_041387.1, from coordinate 613,204,559 downwards.
AGTGTCATTCTGATGCCGCATGCTGCCTGTAGTCCGGCCAATGATGATCTCCCCGCTTCATCGAGCGGGTCGTTGGCTCCGTCGGATGTAGACTCCATCCCGACCGCCTCCACCCCTCGCAACACCGAGGACACCGAGGTGGGATCCCAAGAAGGGACCCATCAAGGGGAGGCTCCGGAGGCGCCACAAGGCGGCCTCCCGAACTTTGCGCTGGACTCCACATCAGAACCCGCAGTGGTTCTGGAGTCCGGCCGGCGGCCCCTTCACACGAAGGGCAAGACCGTGACGCCGGCAGCTTCCGTCCAACCGGAGGCGCCGGACAATTTGTTAGAGGCACTGCAGAGCACTTCCATCGAGGAAGAACACCGCACTATTATGAGTGCGGTGATTTAGAAGGTACAGCTTGCCAAGAGCGGGCTGACCGAAGCCTGCAATAGCCTTCTATCAGGTTTTAAGGTAAGAAGTTAAAAATATGCAATGTAATACCGCATAGACAGTAGCCCCTGATGCTCGGTTCGGTGTTCGGAAAGAAAATCCGGACTGAGGATCTGAAAAAAAAAGATATACGCAGGGTTGCTAAAAAATTATGTCAATATGGGTTGCAGGCTGCGCTGCTGACCTCTGCCGCACTGACTGCGTAGGTCGGTGCTTTGAAGCAGGAGCTCGAGCGGTCCGAGCAAGATCTCGGCCATGCCAAGAAGCAGCTCCAGGACAAAGAAGGTGAGTAACACCTCTTTGAACTTGTACCTTACAGAAAAGGATTTAGGTTGCAACAAAAAATAACAAGGATAACATGGGTACTGCAGAGGCCACGAACGAGGTGGCGACCCTGAAGGAGGCCGTGTCCGCGGCCGAACGCAATGCGGCCGCGGAACGGGCAGAGTGAGAAAAGCAGGAGGCGCGGGTGGCGGTGGTTCGGCAAGAGCTCCAGGCTCTCATGGAAAAGCATGAGAGTTTGGAGCGTGACTCAAAGACTCGAGAGTCCGAGCTTGCCTCGGCTCTCGAAAGTGCCAAAACTGCCAAGGCCGATGCCCATAAGTCCCTTCAGGAGATTGAGTTGGTGAGGAAGATAGCGGCGGGTAAGGCATTTTCCATGCAAAGCAAGCATGTGAATGTAAATTACGTGTTACTTACCCGAATTCGGAGCTCTCCAGGGGCGTTTGCAGATCTGCCTCGCAGCGTGTCTGATGCCGCCTCATTCTACCGAGCCGAGGAGGGGAGCTCAATGGAGAAGGTCTTCTGGTCCCAGTATGCTGAGGCCGGCCATCCGGTGCCCCCTAGCGACCAGCTGAAGCAGCTGGTCGAGCTCCACAAGGTGGCCGAGCAGGCCATGAAGGGCCTCATAGTCCGGCTGTGGCCTGGAGAGGCCATGCCTGGGAGCTACTTCGGCCTCGTGCGACAGTTGGTGGATGCGTGCCCCTGGGTGGAGGTTATCAAGCGCTCTGCCTGTATTGAAGGTGCTCGTCGGGCCCTTGCCCGCGCAAAGGTGCATTGGGGCAAGCTGGATGCGGAGAAGCTAATCACTGACGCGCCACCAGCGGGCAAGGAATATCGTACGCCCGAGATGTACTATAAGACTGTCCTGAAGGGTGCCCGCAAGATTGCGGATGAGTGCCCCAGGGATGTAATTATTGGGTAAATTCGCAATGTGTTATCCTGTGCGCTGAAAACTTTGTTCATATGCGCTAAGCAACGCTTGTTAATTTAAAATATTACCTTCTGTGCGGCCGTTTATTAAATCTGAGAGATGGCAAGTCGTCGGCTTCAGCCCCCATGCCACGAGTGTTGGGGTGTTCGGGATAAACTTGAGCACTCTTGTTCCCATTTTTGGGTCCATCTAGGGAGGCGCTCAACACAACGAACAAGGCAACCGGACTTATAGTGCTTGAACACTCTCACTTAGCCATAGAATTCTATAATTTTAAATTTCGGCGAAGCCCCTAGTATTTGGAAGACCGAATTCGGGGCGCTATCCACACCTTCGTCGGACATTATCCGGTACTTCGCTCAAAGCGGCGTAGGTCTTTAAGGACCCGAAAAGACCTCTCGAACAGCGACCAGTCTCTCGCCTTATCATGACAGTCAGTTTTAGCTTTCTCCACTGAGGCGTTAACCCGGCTCAAGCGGGGCGCAATCGCAGTGGTTCTCCCAGTGCTACCTTAGCCGATAGAACGGAACGTAAGGTGCCAAACATGGGAGCCGGGCAAACCCAACTATTGACCCAAGACATGATTCGGAGCCGATTCATATAATGTTATAAGTTCGGGGTGCCGCACTTGTGAAAGTGTGCGGACTTTATCACACCATAATGCGGGGAACATAAGCCCCTGGTGTATTTCGCCGTACCAAAATGTACGGATGCAACATGTCGTGAATGAACATATATATATAAGGTAATGCAATTATGGGCAAAAAGTGCTGCATTTTATTCGAGAAGATTTGCTATGAGTGCGGAATGATACAAATAGTGCGGAAAGCAAGGGATTGGACGAATTAAAGGCGTCTCCCTCCAGGGGTAGGCCGCGGAATGGTGTATTTAAGAAATTTAATGCTCGTAATGGAGACCACCTGAGTGTTCGTCGCAGCCTTTGTCCCTCCCTGGATGTTGCATCAAGAGTTCGGCAGGTTCGCCGCCGGACAGAGTTCTGTATAAAAAAGAGAGGGAAATAAAAGATAAAAAGAGCAACACAGTTGGGAGCCCCTGGTGTGGTCGAACCGCACTCTGGGTCTGTTGTGGTTGTGCCTCTCCCCCTATGCCCATGGTATCTCCAGGGCGTAATTATGTACGCGAAGAGTTTGTCTTACAATTGTGCGAGGGCTGGGGTTGAGGCCGCATTGCTACGCGTGCTCGGAATGTGCCAGGTGGTCTTGGTTGATGTTGCTCCGGGCGCGTTTGGCTGTGTCCGGTCGTTTAACGGCCGGACTCGAAAATTGCCTTAAAAGGCTGCTCTGTACTTCTGCCGCGAGAGCCGCTATATGTTCCTCCGTTCGGAGGGAGCGTTCCGTGTTTCCATTGACCGTGATGACTCCACGAGGGCCTGGCATCTTGAGCTTAAGGTATGCATAGTGCGGCACCGCGTTGAATTTTGCGAACGCGGTTCGTCCGAGCAGAGCATGATAGCCACTGCGGAATGGGACTATGTCGAAGATTAACTCCTCGCTTCGGAAATTATCCGGGGATCCGAAGACCACTTCCAGTGTAACTGAGCCTGTACAACTGGCCTCGACACCTGGTATGACGCCTTTGAAGGTTGTCTTTGTAGGTTTAATCCTTGAAGGGTCTATGCCCGTCTTTCGCACTGTATCCTGGTAAAGCAGGTTCAGGCTACTGCCGCCGTCCATCAGGACTCGTGAGGTGAAATCCATCGACGATTGGGTCTAAAACCAATGCGGTGAATCTGCCATGGCGGATACTGGTCGGATGGTCTCTTCGATCGAAAGTGATCGGACAAGATGACCATGGGTTGAATTTTGGGGCGACTGGCTCCATCGCGTATACGTCCCTTAGTGCACGCTTCCGCTCCCTCTTGGGTATATGCGTTGCGTATATCATGTTTACCGTCCGAACTTGAGGGGGGAATCCCTTTTGTCCTCTATTGTTCGGCGGCCGGGTCTCTTCCTCGTCATCGCTGTGTAGCCCCTTGTCATTGTTTTCGGCGATTAATTTGCCTGCCTGCTTGAATACCCAACAATCTCTGTTGGTGTGGTTAGCTGGCTTTTCGGGGGTTCCATGTATTTGACAGGAGCGGTCGAGTATTCGGTCCAAATTGGACGGGCCCGGAGTGGTTCTTTTGAATGGCTTCTTCCGTTGACCGGGCTTGGAGCCTCGGAATCCAGTGTTGACTGCCGTATCCTCATTGCTGTCGCCGTTAATGCGGCGTTTGTTTTTGTTTCGACGCGACCTGCCATTGCGGTCCTTGGTATCCGGACTGCCAGCATTTTTGTTGAGGTTGTTGCTGCGAGCTAGCCAACTATCCTCTCCCGCACAGAAGCGGGTCATGAGTGATGTGAGGGCTGCCATGGATTTCGGATTTTCCTGTCCTAGGTGCCGGGCCAGCCACTCGTCGCGGATGTTATGTTTGAAGGCAGCGAGGGCCTCTGCATCCGGACAGTCGACGATTTGATTTTTCTTTGTTAAGAACTGTGTCCAGAATTGCCTGGCCGATTCGTTTGGCTGCTGGATTATGTGGCTTAGGTCATCTGCGTTCGGTGGTCGCACATACGTGCCCTGGAAGTTGTCGAGGAATGCGGCTTCCAGGTCTTCCCAGCATCGAATTGACTCTGCGGGCAGGCTGTTAAGCCAATGCCGAGCTGGTCCTTTAAACTTGAGCGGGAGATATTTGATGGCGTGAAGATCGTCGCCGCGGGCCATATGTATATGGAGGAGATAATCCTCAATCCAAACAGCGGGGTCTGTTGTGCCATCATAGGATTCGATATTAACGGGTTTAAACCCTTCAGGGATTTGATGATCCATTACTTCGTCAGTGAAGCATAGTGGGTGCGTGGCGCCTCTGTATTGAGTAATATCGCGACGTAGCTCGAGAGAGCGTTGTCTGCTGTGTTCGGCCCGGCCGGAGTAGTTGTATCTGGCGCGACGGTATTCGTCGTGGGTCTTGGGGCGCCCACGTGATCCATAGATAGATCTGGATTGTCTTGCCTTGTCCTCCAATATACCCCGCAAGTCCGGCGCGTTCCCCCGTGGCTTCATGCTTTTTGAGCGGTGCCGGGGTACGGTTTTGGTGGAGGGCATGCACGCCTCTTCTTCGCGGCCCCGAGGTGGTCGGTCTGCCATATTGTGCGCTGGTGATGCAGGTTTGTACGCTTCCTCCTCTAGTCGGGGGAGCAACTTGCGTTTTGGGTAACTTTTGGAGGGGCGTTCGAGTTCATACTCTTCGGCCGCGAGGACCTCGGTCCATCTGTCGGCCAGTAGGTCTTGATCAGCTTGAAGCTGTTGCTGCTTTTTCTTTAGGCTGTTTACCGTGGCCATTAGCCTGCGTCTGAAACGCTCTTGTTCGACGGGATCCTCAGGCACGACGAATTCGTCGTCGTCGAGGCTTGCCTCGTCTCCGGAGGGAGGTAAGTAATTATCATCCTCGACCTCTTCGTCTGCCGCCCTCTCGTGAGGGCTTGCTTCTGCCTCCTCCTGCGCTGGATCGTGCTGGAGGGGGTTGTCTTTGGCACTTTCTGGGGTGTTATTATCTCCTGTGCCGGAATCTCTATTCTTGCTGTGGCGGGATTTAGAGCGGCGCCGCTGATGTCGGCGCTTGGGCTGTTTCTTTAAGGAATCGGCCTCCATTGCTTCTTCGCCATCCCCGTCTTTTGGGGTGTCCAGCATATATATGTCGTATGACGAGGTGGTCTTCCACTGTCCTGTAGGCACTGGTTCTTGATAGTCTCCGGCATCGTCGTCCATACCATCGATGTCTTCGGAGTCGTAGTCGAGTACGTCGGTTAGATCGTCGACGGTGGCTACGAAGTGGGTGGTGGGTGGGCTCTGAATTTCTTGGTCGTCCGCGTCCCAACCATCCTGGCCGTAGTTCGGCCAGGGCTCTCCGGATAGCGAGAGATGCTTCAGCGAATTTAAGATATCGCTGAAGGGTGAGTGCTGAAAGATGTTCGCAGCGGTGAATTCCATGATCGGCGCCCAGTCGGATTCGACTGGCAGGGGCGCAGGAGGTTCGGAGTCCGGCAGAGGGTCCGGCACCTCGGAGTCATGAGCTTTATGCGGGACAAGGTAAGTGTTCGGCTCCATCGCTGTAGAAGTTGCAGCTCCCGAGGCGGTGTCCAGCCATCCGTCCTCGATCTGAGTGATCGGCTCCGGACTATGGGTCGGAACGGATTTGTGTGCGGCCTCCAAGGTGTTGTCCGGCGGCAGAGTTAGGTCGTGCCCATTGTGACAGCGCGGCACACTCGGCTATGGCTCAGATCCATCAAAGATCAAGTCCCCGTGGATATCGGCCGTGAAGTTTAGGCTTCCAAACCCGACCTGACGGCCAGGGGCGTAGCTTTCGATCTGCTCCAGATGGCCAAGTTTGGCCCACAGTGCGAAGCCGCCGAATACGAAGATCTGTCTGGGGAGAAAAGTCTCACCCAGGACTGCGTCGTTGTCGATTGAAGAGGCCATCAAGCCTATCGGTGACGACACAGAGGAACTCTCAATGAAAGCACCAATGTCGGTGTCAAAACCGGCGGATCTCGGGTAGGGGGTCCCGAACTGTGTGTCTAGGCGGATGGTAACAGGAGACAAGGGACACGATATTTTACCCAGGTTCAGGCCCTCTTGATGGAGGTAAAACCCTACGTCCTGCTTGATTGATATTGATATTGTGGATGTTTACAAGAGTGGAACTACCACGAGATCAAGGAGGCTAAACCCTAGAAGCTAGCCTATGGTATGATTTTAATGGTTGTTGTTGTGTCCTACGGACTAGAGCCATCCGGTTTATATAGACACCGGAGAGGGCTAGGGTTACATAGAGTCGGTTACAATAGTAGGAGATCTATGTATCCGTATCGCCAAGCTTGCCTTCCACGCCAAGGAAAGTCCCATCCGGACACGGGACGAAGTCTTCAATCTTGTATCTTCATAGTCTTGGAGTCCGGTCGATGATGATGATAGTCCGGCCGATGATAGTTCGGCCGATGATGGTAGTCCGGCTATCCGGACACCCCCTAATCCGGGACTCCCTCACTCTCCTTCGTGGACTTTATAGGCTTTAGATCGCCGCACTATGCAGCGTGTCTCATTTTGGTCCTCGGGGAGTTCCTGCCTAGTTAAGTAGGCTAAGAATGGTTCTGTCCACGGGGCAATTACTGCCATTATTACGTGGGCTGAGGGTGTGACTTCATTGGCGGAGTCTTCCGTTGTGTCATGGTGTTCGGGGTCAGGTGATGCGGCCTGGTCCGGATTGTTAATTCCGGGTTCCCCTTCCCACTGTACGGATGGCTTGAATAACCTTTCCAGGAAAATGTTGGGGGGGACTGCATCGCGCTTTCCGCCGATGCGTGCCAGGACGTCTGCTGCCTGATTATTTTCCCGGGCTATATGGTGGAATTCCAGCCCTTTGAACCGAGCTGACATATTTAGGACGGCGTTGCGGTAAGCTGCCATTTTCAGATCTTTGGCGTCAAAGTCTCCGTTTATTTGGGATATCGCGAGGTTCGAGTCCCCACGCACCTCTAGGCGTTCAATGCCCATGGAGACTGCCATCCGGAGGCCATGTAGAAGGGCTCGTATTCGGCTGTATTGTTGGAGTCCGTATACATTATCTGGAGTACATATTGGACTGTATCTCCTGTTGGGGACGTCGGGACGACGCCAGCCCCCAGACCCGCCAGCATTTTGGAGCCGTCAAAGTGCATGGTCCAGTTGGAATATGTGCCGTACTCTTTGGGGAGTTTAGCTTCGGTCCATTCTGCGACAAAGTCAGCCAAGGCTTGCGACTTGATGGCTCGTCGTGGCTTATATGTTATGTCGAACGGGAGGAGCTCAATGGCCCATTTGACAATCCGGCCTGTTGCGTCGCGGTTGTTTATGATATCGTTAAGAGGTACTTCAGAGGCTACTGTTATCGAACACTCTTGAAAGTAGTGTCGTAGCTTCCGGGATGCCATGAACACTGCGTATGCTATTTTTTTGGTAATGCGGGTACCGGGACTTGCATGGAGTGAGGAAAGTGGACACGTAGTACACTGGTTTCTGGACAGGGAATTTGTGTCCGTCCGTTTCTCGTTCGACAACGAGGACTACGCTTACAACTTGGTGAGTTGACGCGATGTATAACAACATTGGTTCACCGATGTTTGGCGCGGCCAGGACAGGGTTTGTTGCCAGTATGGCTTTTATTTCTTCGAGTCCGGCCGTGGCGGCATCGTCCACTCGAAGTGTTCGGTGCGCCGGAGGAGGCGGTAAAGGGGTAATGCCTTTTCGCCCAAGCGGGAGATGAAGCGGCTTAGAGCCGCCACGCATCCAGTCAATTTTTGTATTTGCTTGAGATCTTTTGGGATATCCAATTGTGACAGAGCTCGGATCTTGGCTGGGTTTGCTTCAATTCCCCTACCGGATACAATGAAGCCCAAGAGCTTTCCGCCTGGTACGCCAAAAATGCATTTTTCCGGGTTAAGCCTAATGTCATATGTTCGGAGGTTATCGAACGTGAGCCTCAAGTCGTCTATTAGAGTTTCGACGTGTTTGGTTTTGACGACCACGTGATCCACATATGCTTCAACCGTTTTGCCGATCTGGTTGGCCAGACATGTCTGGATCATGCGCTGATATGTTGTGCCGGCGTTTTTGAGCCCGAAGGGCATTGTGTTGAAGCAGAATGGGCCCTATGGGGTGATGAATGCCGTTGCGGCTTGGTCTGACTCTGCCATCTTGATTTGGTGGTAGCCAGAGTATGCATCGAGGAAACACAATGAATCGTGTCCTGCAGTGGCATCGATGATTTGATCAATGCGGGGGAGGGGGAAGGGATCCTTTGGGCAGGCCTTATTTAGGTCTTTGAAATCGACACATAGGCGCCAGGATTTGTCCTTCTTTGGTACCATCACCAGGTTTGCTAGCCAGTCCGGATGTTTTATATCTCTGATGAATCCAGCTTCCAGTAGTTTGGCTAGCTCTTATCCCATGGCTTGTCTCTTGGGTTCGGAGAAATGCCGAAGAGTCTGCTTAACGAGCTTGAATCCTTTTAGGATGTTCAGGCTGTGCTCGGCCAGCCTGCATGGGATTCTTGGCATGTCTGAAGGGTGCCAGGCAAAAATGTCCCAATTTTCTCGTAGGAATTCTCTGAGTGCGGCGTCTACATCTGGGTTTAGTTGTGCCCCGATGGAGGCTGTTTTTGTAGTGTCCGTTGGATGGACTTGGAACTTGACTATTTCGTCTGCCGGCTTGAAGGAGGTGGACTTGGATCTTTTGTCGAGTATCACGTCATCCCTGTCCACCGTGGAGCGCAACACAGTTAGTTCCTCGGCCACTAGGGCTTCGGATAATGCCTCGAGGGCCAGTGCGGCTGTCTTGTTTTCGGCGCGGAGTGCTGTGTCCGGATCACTAGCAAGAGTGATGATTCCATTGGGTTCGGGCATTTTGAGCTTCATGTACCCGTAATGGGGTATAGCTTGAAAAATTGTGAATGCTTCTCGCCCTAACAGAGTGTGGTATCTGCTGCTGAACGGGGCCACTTGAAATGTGACCTCCTTGGATCTGTAATTATCCGGCGTGCCGAACACCACATCCAGTGTGATTTTCCCTGAACAGCACACTTCCCGGCTGGGGATTATTCCTCTAAAGGTTGTGTTGCTTCGCTCAATGCGGCTCCAGTCTATTTCCATTTTTCGCAGGGTTTCCTCATAGATGAGGTTCAATCCGCTGCCACCGTGCATTAGTATCTTTGTAAGCCGGAAGCCGTCCACTATCGTACTGAGGACCAGTGCGGCTGGTGCTCGGGCTGTCCGGAATTTAGGTTCGTCACTGGCATTAAAGGTAATAGCCGTGTCACTCCATGGGTTTATTGTCGCTGCTTGGTAGACTTCGGTAAGGCTGCAGAGCGTTCGTTTCCTCACATTGTTTGATGCAAAAGTCTCGAAGACTGTGGACACCGTACTGGCGTTTCTGGGGTGGTGCTCTGCGAGTTCTGGAGTTAGAAGCTCCTCACCACTTCTGGCCACCTGCCGGAGTATCCAACATGCTCTAAGGCTATGAGTTGGTGTGACTTCCTCTGTACTATGAATTTTACAGGGTCCATTGAGCCATCCCTCTAGTACGGTTCCATACCCTATAGAGGGTTTATGTTTTTTGCTATTTGGCCTAGCTGCCTGGCGATAATGTGCCCTTTTGTTTCGGACTGGGATTGTATTCAGGGTCAGATTGTCCCAGAATTTTGTTTCGGTTTTTCGAACGCTTTCTGTCGCACAGTACTTTCGTACTATGGATGTCAAGTCAGCGAAGCGTGTAAATTCGCGGCGACTTATGGCATTGAGGATTCCGATGTCCGTGCAGTTGTTACAGAAGAATGAAATTGCATCCCTCTCGCGATAGTCCTTTATCCTGTACCTAACCAGGAGGAATCTGGCCCAGTAATGGTGTACTGTTTCCCCAGGCTCTTGCCGAATTTGGGATAGATCCCTTATATTTGGGTGGGCGGGTGGATTTAAATCCGGAACCTCGCCCGATCTAAGACTCAGGGGCCAAGAAATTTCCGAACTCGGAAGCTTGTTTACTTGGACGTTATTCAATGAATCAGGCCTGCTGCCTGACTTTAGGTTCAGGGCTTGGGCGACGTCCTCCCCTCCGCGGATGTCCGGCTTGGAGGGATCAGGAATCCGGACACATCTGGTCCTTAGGATGGGCGAAGATTCGCCGTGTTGTTCCTCCACCACTTCAACATGGTGGGTGACCTAGGGAGAGTCAATCTCTCTCTGATCGGGTTTAAGCCCAATCTGGTCGTAATCTGTAGCGACTCCCAGGGCGGCGATGCGATTCAAGAGCTCGTTTAGGGAAGAGAGCTCCATCGGATCTAATTGCTCGGCAAGTTCCGAGCCTATGTGGAGATTGCTTTCGATGACCTGCGAGGTCATCGTCGGCGCGACGGCCGAACAGGCGGTCATCAAAAAACTGCCTAGCCGGAGAGTTTGGCCGACAGCCAAAGCTCCTTTAGCAACAGCGCCGCCTTTAAAGACGGGGTGCGGCATCCTTCCTGACGGTGACGACACAGAGGAACTCTCAGTGAAAGCACCAATGTCAGTGTCAAAACCGGCGGATCTCGGGTAGGGGGTCCCGAACTGTGCGTCTAGGCAGATGGTAATAGGAGACAAGGGACACGATGTTTTTACCCAGGTTCGGGCCCTCTCGATGGAGGTAAAACCCTACTCCTGCTTGATTAATATTGATGATATGGGTAGTACAAGAGTTGATCTACCACGAGATCAGAGAGGCTAAACCCTAGAAGCTAGCCTATGGTATGATTGTTGTTCGTCCTACGGACTAAAACTCTCCGGTTTATATAGACACCGGAGAGGGCTAGGGTTACACAGAGTCGGTTACAATGGGAGGAGATCTTCATATCATATCGCCAAGCTTGCCTTCCACGCCAAGGAAAGTCCTATCCGGACACGGGACGAAGTCTTCAATCTTGTATCTTCATAGTCCGGGAGTCCGGCCAAAGGTCATAGTCCGGCAATCCGGACACCCCCTAATCCAGGACTCCCTCAAAGAGCTTCAGCGCCATGTGGGAGACGGGATTTCCCTTAAACCGGACTATAAACTGAAAGCATCATTGTGAGCCGGAATATTTCCGACGACCTCTAAATATAATAATAGCCTCTGGGACCGTGTTATCTTTCCCTTCAACATCCTGGGGCACTTGGATTTGCTGAAACTGGCAAGACTTGCTGAGTCATATCATCGTAGCTCCCGAGTCTTAAGATGACTCAATGAGTGTCTTGAGATTCTCCGTACTTGACCATAGCAGAAGGTATATATCATTGGTGTTGAAAACGCGATATAAATCCACAGAAGGTTGAGGTAACTGCAGCGGGTTATAAATGATCCCATTGGAATTGTGTCAGTAACTCGGCCATTGGGTCATCCACGCTGATTGTTGAAATTACCCAAACTGCAGTGGCAACGATTTGTACTCCAATTCACTGAGCCATCCGCTGGAAGCTGATAATATATTATGATCTTGATGTATTGATGGAAATCAGTCTGCAAGGGTAACGACTTTAAGCGCTTCTCTTCAGCGAAACAACACGGATAAATGGCTGTGCAAAATGACGATGGCATGCACTCCGTATCCACGGTATAACTCCATTTTTAGCGATGAATAACTGTCCTGATACATTTGAATGACAGATGAACTTGTTGTCTCCACCGCAAACATGGAACCGTTGTCCTGTGTATAAAAAGATTAAAAGGAGAATAATTGTTCTCGAAGAAATTTAACATGCATTGATAATATAAATAAAATGGATAGCACCTGGCATTTCCCTGGGACGTCGAACCAGTCATATATACTGGTGGTGACACGCAGAGGCTGCAGCAGCTCAGAACAGACCCACCGAGTCATAGACCTTTTTTTAGCCACAATCTAATGGTCAAACTGAGCATTTTCCTCCCGAACCGGGCGGGGGTGACTTGGAAATACCGTGAAGCGGGGCCGGGTCAAGACCGTAGCCATGCAGATTGAAGATGAGGCTGCGACTCAGCGAAGGCGGTGAACCAAGGCCGTGCCGGTGAGGGCGACCACAGCGGAGGGCGCATCGGGGGAGGCTGGTGGCTCGGTGAGGCGCAATGGCGGTTTAGCATGGCAAATATGGCGTCGGTGGTTTATGGTGAAAGGCGGGCGGTCGCACGGGCAACACATCCGAGCCAGCGAACGGGCAGCTCAGGAGACCAGCACGACGGGGGCGGCCAAGTCGCAGATGCAGAGGTAGAGCAGGCACGAGACGAACCGATGGTGGCCTCTTCTCGAGGCAAGTGTAGAGGCAGAGGGCGATTCAGCGGAGGCCACTCGTCGGCCGTGGCGACTCACAAGCGGCACCGAGAAGGTAACGCCTCCATACCAGGCTACAGCGGTGATGGTGGTGGTTGGAGGCAACCTTGTCAGTGGCGGGTCGGGAGCGGCGTACGGCCGGATCAGCTACCTCCAGCAGGCTCTTCCAAGACTCACCACCGAGCTATAGTGTAGGATCCCTCGACTTTCTAAACTCTTCCTTGTCACGCATAGTTTTTTTTAGAACGAAGGCTCAAGAAGAGCCTGACTTTGAATTAACAAAGCCATCAACCGGCCAGGATTACAGGACTGCCCCTTACAACAAGAAACAAAGAGCGGAAATAAAGATACATTGTGCTCAGTAGAACAACTTGAAGGCAAAGAATGACATCGAACGCTGCTAAGCCGAAACTAGTTAACCTACTAAGGCTATGGGAGCAAGGCACCACCGTGCATGTTTTGTGTCACTGATTGCCATCAGAAGGAAAATAGGGGCAACACAAGACCTGACTCCGCCTCCGCAAAGGGCCCCTACCCTTTCACCTGGGCTCGGCGGGTGCCGCACCGGCGGCCTGCGGAGTGGTTCACCCTACAACCCATATCAGCATTCCCAAGCAACCGAAGGAGATGCACCAGGAACAAACCCACACGAGAACGGGGAGCCGAACACCCAGTCACCGTTGCCGGCAGCAGCAAGACAGAGCACCGGACAAGAGTTGTCGAGACGAAGGCACTGAAAACCCCGGAGAAGGCCAAGAGTATGCAGCACCACGCATCGGTCAAGGATAGGAGGCAACCCTCCACACCTGGACCCGAGCAAGTTGCCAAAGATGAGGATCAGGCCAATACAATCCGCCGTCGAACCACCACCGACTCCACCACCACTTGAGCACTTCCCTGACGACGCCTTCAGGAAGGTTCACGCCACCAAGGTGCCGTCGTCGCCATGAAACGAGGAACTGAGGCTTTCACCTGAGCTGCTGGGTGGGGTGGGAGGTGCAGGAAGCCCACCGAAGCCTTCAGCAAGGAGAACGACGCCCAAAGGCGACATCTTCAGTGTGGCCGCCACGCCGGCCAGGGGTTTCCCCCGGATCCGCACCCAACCACCAGATCCACACACCCGGCATCCAGAAAACGGCGGCCGGAGCCACCAGGGATAGGGGGCGGCGCGGATTGGAGCAGATCGAGGAAGAGGACGCCGATTCTCCAAGGTACAGCCGGCCTACGAGGAGCTGCTGCAGCCGCCGACGCCCACCGCCTCCATGCCGCCCGCACGACCGGGGAGGCAGCCCACCTGCACCCTGCGGCGCCGCCCGCCGCACAGGCCACGCCGCTGGCCGCCGC
>NC_041387.1:613175165-613190322 GCF_002162155.2 Triticum dicoccoides | reverse complement strand
AACATGCATAGTTCTTCTGAAGATTGTTTACAAGATGTATTTCGTCCTCAGGTAATGAGTCATCTAGTACTTTCCTTCCAGTAATCATCTCCATTAGAACGACACCATATGCATAAACATCCACTTTTGTAGTCACTTTCCCTGTAGCAGCATATTCAGACTCAAGGTACCCAAATGTGTGAATCACAACCCGTAGCGACGGAAGCGGGTCTCCGGCTCAGAGCAAGACACAACAGGTCAGCCCTAGAAGTGGCGGCTAGAGGCCGGCTGGTGTAGCGACTCAAAACAGTGGTGAGACGGTGTCGGAGGCGGGGAGTCGGTCGGTGCACTTGCAGTGAGCCGGCACAGCAGAATCAGCGGGCGTCGCCGGCGGTGGGTCGCTTTTACGGCGACTTGGACGCAGCTGTGGCTCGGAGCAAGGCAAGACGCTCAGGGGCACCGAGTTACGATGGAGACATGGCCGGCTTAAGGCAGCGGCGACTTGGAACATATGCGACTCGTGCTGCACAGGAGGCGATGGTGAGGCCAGGGCAGCTCACTGTCCGCGTAGGCCGCGGATTGATTGCGTTGTCTTGAAGCAAATGCCGGGGTAGTTTGACGGGGGTGGAGCTCTAGTGATGCTCGCGCGCGTCACAGCAGCAGCGGTGGTACCCGGTTTACGGCGACCTGGCAGGAAGATGCTCGGATCGGCGAGGCGGCACAACACAGCCAGAGACCGAGACGACTTCAGAGCAACGACGGTTTAGAGGTAAAGCGATGGATTAAAGCGGATCAAGCGCGAGGTGAGGCATGGCGAAGTCGAGGCCAAAACATCAGGCCCTCCGGAGCCGGACGGCTCGGGGCCGACGATTCAACGGTGGCAGGCCGTGTGATGAACCGGCAATGGGCGCGGGGCGTCTCGAGGGTGGCTCGGTTGAAGTGCGACCGCGGAGGTAGCTCGGCCGGGGCGGCACGGCGATTCAAGTTGACAGCGGCCCACAAATAATTCAGGGTGGCTCTCGGCGCCCGAGGCGGAGGCGCTTTAGTTACCAGCGCGCGGGGCGGCTCAGCGCAGCAGACTGGCGACTCAACACGACAGGGGCGGTTCAGCGCGGCAGACCGGCAACTCAATACGCAGCAGGGGCGGCTCAATACGCCCAGGCCACTCGGAAGCAGGCCAAGACGGGCCGCTCGGCAGAGACAAACCGTCAACAGTAACTCGGCAAGGCGAGTCAGCGGTTGCGGCGACTTGAGACATTCGGCGACTGGTGAAACGGCAGGTTCGCATTGAAAACAGCAATTGGAAACAAGGCCGGGGCAGGGGTTTAAGCAGTTTCACGGCAGAGGAAACAGCGGCTGATGATCTGCCAGCCCGATCCTGATGTGGTAGTCCCTCACGTGAAGCAGTTTCCACAGATATTGTCTCCTCAAAATCTGAGCCTTAACATAGGCAGTATTCAAGTAGTAGATGGATCCCTTTATGCGGATAGATTAATAGCAACTTAGTATTGCCTTCAAGCAACAGTAGCATGATTGTTTTTTTTAAAGTAGTACTACTCCATATGCAACAGTAGCAGCAGTCTTTAGCAGCTCCATGTATAAAACCGCCTCGGGTTTTGACCCTTGTCTCTTCACATATGAGTTGATTAATCTGACCCGGTGTACGGTAGCATAATTTCTGTCTGTCTTGGCAATACACGGCTGTAGCGGCAAGAATTTGATCTCCAACTTGGATTCAACCGATCGCGTTGCCCCGGCGACGCACAGAGGAAAAACGCCAAACCCTAATATCCCTCAAATCTCATCGGCTATAAATCCGAATTAGTGAATATGACTCTGATGTAGATCCTTCTAAGCCAGTTCCATGGTCAATTGCTAACCGCACTCTCCACTGTCCAATCGTGACCGTTGCCAGGGCGATTTGACTTGGCTTGGCGACTTGCAAAACCCTAACTCGTCTGGATCTGAACATGTTGTTTTGACAGCTCGTCAATGATGTAGATCCTTTCGCTGCAATCTTTTCTTCATCCTATAAAAATTTCTCGAGACGTGGGATAGCCACGAAAAACTGCGAACTTCTCGATCTCCGAGGAAGATCCCTCCAAGAACTCAACACCATCGTGCGCGTGCCCCATGGTGGGCGCCAACTGTCGTGGAATTAACACGTCAGATGTCCTTAGTGTGAGGACTTAGTCGCGAGGCCAATGCATCTATGTGGTAGCTTGAGAGGGGTTGAGCGGAATCGAGAGACGCAACACAAGACAAGGGTTTAGACAGCTTCGGGCCCCGGGAAACATCATCTGGTAACAACCCTACATGTTGTTTGAGGCTAGATCTCATTATCATCACGAGGGAGTCGCCGTAAACCGGCTCTCCTCTAGTTGTGTCTAGACCTAGAGATTGTTTCTTGCTTGTCCCTCTTTGGGGAGCCCCGCCCCTCCTTATATAAGTTAAAGGGGCGGGTTACATGTAGAGTCCATCTCGGACTAAGACTTAAACTATTTTGACTTCCCTTCCTGGGCTTCTTAACGTCTGCCGGTTTAACATGGTCTTCCGGTTTAACATTATCTGCCGGTTTAACATGGTCTGTCGGGTTATGATTGGCTTAACACCTGCCGGTGCTACCATCTATCTTAACTCTGCCGGTTTAACACTCGCCGGTTTACCGTCTGTCTTAGCCATCTGTCATAACTATCTGCCGGTTTAACACCGCCCCGGTTTACCATGTCCCAGCTGGATTATGACTCCGGCCAGGTCATACCGCGGGGTATATCCCCGACAGGAGCCGCAGGCTGAGGAATTTCAGCTTCTGCTTCAGTAGCAGCCTGGGCCTCCATTTCTTCAGCAACATGTTCATCAGCACTAGTGGCTAGAATCTCTTTAGAAATGGAAGGGGTGGCATGAATTTCTTCAGAACCCATGAGAACTTCAGTTGGGGCCGGGGACTGAGGAATTTGCTGGAGCAGTGTGAACAGAGGTGAGTTGGGGTGCTGACTCTCCCAAAAATCATCATCCATCACGGGAGTGGTGCAGCCAATGTCCACATCCTCATCAACTTCCATTTCTTCAACGCCGGCCTCTTCAGCAGTGGACAGAGGCGTTGGCGATGATACATGAGGGGTTGAGGTGAAATCTTCAACCTCAATTTCTTCATCCATCTGCTATGTGGAAGTAGCAGAGGGATCTTCTTCTGCAGATTCTTCGGGAATCTGATATTCTTCGCCATGAGGAACAAGTTCCTTGGATGGCATGCTTGCGCGAGGAACAACATCAATGGGATTCTCCAGTGAACTTGTCAAAATCTTCGCCTTCTTGGGGGCCGAAGATTCTGATTCAGCTGATGCCTTCCTCTTCTTCAAATCAGCACGCTCCGCAGCTTTGGTTTTCTTCACTTCTAGAGCAGAAGGAAGAATCGGACTTGGTGTTGGTGCAGGCGAAGCAGTGGCAGTGGTATCAATTTCTTCAGGCACAACTGATGCAGTTGGCCTGTCTTGAATAGTTTCTTCAGGCGTAGCGACAGAGTCTTCAGTTGGCCTAACAATTTCTTCAGGCGCAACACTAGTGGTTGCCCTGGCAGTTTCTTCAGAGGCTGGAATTTTTTCAGCATCCCTAGTGCTTGCAGTTTCATCAACAGCCTGAAATTCATCAGCGGTGCTGGCAATTCCTTCAGTGGCTTGGGCAGATACTTCAGCCGGTGTGACTTCAATGTGCACAGGAGCAGCAACACTTGAAGTGAATGTCTTCGTCAGGTTGACGAATCGGACCTTGGCGCCCTTCCAGTCAGCCTTGTAGGCTTCAAAATCTTCGTTGAGCTTCTTGATGTCAGCTTGCAGTGCAATGAGCTGCTCAGGCGAAAGACTAAGGACATTGTCCTTTAAGTAGTACTGCTTCTTGTACTGCGCTTTCTTGATTGACCTGACTTGGTCAAACTTCCATTTTTCTTCAGTGATGAACGCGGTCAAAACATGACTTTGTCCAGGAGTGAGGCCAAACTCTGGCATTGGAGCATTTGGATCCTTGTGCCATAGGTCGATGAAATTGAGCATTCTCTTTGGTTCGATTAGAAGGGGCACATCACTCCCTTTGGCTCTAGCGGCCCGCTGCTGTCTCTCCATGATGATATCAGCTAATTCATCATCATCAACTTCGTCATCAGAAGGTGTTTGAAAGACCGCCTGCTTCTTGTGAGGACTTGGTCTAGCGCCTCGTCCAGCAGTGGCCTTGGTCTTCAGCAGAGTGGGACCGGTTGATGAAGGGTGAGCTGAAGAACTTGCTGAAGCTCCTGAGGCAATAGATATGCCTGTGGTCCATTGGCATGTGGCGAGATGCACGAGTGCTGAGGACTTTGCCGGAGGAGCTGAGGGTTTTGAAGCCCGAGGAATTGGTGCAGCTTGAGGAACTGGGGCAGCTTGAGGAATTTACCTCGGTGACACTAAGGAAATTGGCCATGAGGGCATTGCAGAAGAACTTGGCCATGAGGGCATTGCAGAAGAACTTGGTGGTTTCTTTGCTGGCTTCTTAGGCATGGCCTTCTTACTTGAAGAAGCTTCAATAGTGGCAGTGGCAACAGCAGAATCTTCATTGAATTTCTTCACTGCTTCTTTGGCCTGCTTGGCCAACTTTGCTTGCCGCCTGGCCCATTCATCAGCATAATCCTCACCACATCTAAGGCTTGTTGGATCAGCTAGCTAGCCAGGTGCAAGACGAGGTCTTGAGCACGGAGGATTGAGAGCGAATTTTTTCATGTATTTGGGAGTAACATATCTGTACTCCCTCCACTCTCTAGCCCATCTCCTTTCGATCCTCTGAATGCGCACTTTGCGATCATTCTTCATTTCCTTGCCATATTTTGCCTCATCAGGCATGCAGTACCCTGCATAGGTGTCCGCAGGGATCTCAAATACAGTGTTTACTTCAAGCCTCTTTCCTCCTTTCTGAGGACGTTTACCGTCAGCCATTTTCTTCAGCTGAGGAATTTGCACAATTGAGTTCTCTGAACAAGTATGCAACTTTTCTTCGAGGAATGCTCCAAATGAGTTAAGTTGATGAGAACCTAGTGATTCAGCAGCTGACATGAGTACCTGTGAACAGAGTATAGGTGCGAAGAATTTGGAGAGGTCATATGCGTTCTCAGAAGGTTTTTGTAAAATTTGATGAAGTTTGAGGAAATTGACCCGATGTGTCTTGAAGAATTTCACTAAGTGTTATTTGTCTTTGCTTCCAGAGTTGTGAGGATCGTGAGATTCACACAATTGAGGAATCATGAAGAAAAACGTCACTTAGAGAAACAGATCAAGAACTGGAGATTTGTGCTAGGTGTTTAGAGTGTGGAGATTGAAGAATAAACACCTTTTGAGGATTTGATGAAAATCATCAGTAGAATAAATGCGGTAAAAGTAACTTCTAATTACCCTTAACGAAGAACATGGCGAACTAGAAGTGTAGATTTGGAAGTTCGTCGGCTCGGATCTTCCACACCCTAACTTGGCGGAGGAAGACGTCTACGGCGACGGTGGAAGGAAGCTTTCCGCGGTCGGCGAGTACGACGGCGATGAGGTCGAGGTAGTGAAGCTCTTCCTCACCGGCGACGATGGAGTTAGCGGCGGCGCTAGGGTTTGAGAATCTTGAGCGAGAGAGTGAGTTCGAGCAGGGTAAAAATGAAATGAGGAGGGGGAGGGGTATTTATAGCAGAGATGAATAACTGTTCACCCGAAGAATTTGGACGAACGTGCCCCTGACCCTTCTCATTCGCGTGACATGTGTCACCCATGTACTGTGAAGTGGAGATCATGGGTGAGTAGATAAGTATACCGTGGAATGTGTAACGGTTTGAGCGGCAAAAGCCGAAAATTTCAGATAAGAATATTATAAAGTGTCGTTCGCAATTTCTTCAGCTGACAAGGACACAGTGAAGAATTTGAACGAGTTTCAAATAGAACGCATGAGGGAGTCCCGGATTAGGGGGTGTCCAGATAGCCGGACTACCATCATCGGCCGAACTATCATCGGCCGGACTATCATCATCATCGACCGGACTCCAAGACTATGAAGATACAAGATTGAAGACTTCGTCCCGTGTCCGGATGGGACTTTTCTTGGCGTGGAAGGCAAGCTTGGCGATACGGATATGTAGATCTCCTACTATTGTAACCGACTCTATGTAACCCTAGCCCTCTCCGGTGTCTATATAAACCGGATGGCTCTAGTCCGTAGGACACAACAACAACAACCATTACAATCATACCATAGGCTAGCTTCTAGTGTTTAGCCTCCTCGATCTCGTGGTAGATCCACTCTTGTAAACATCCACAATATCAATATCAATCAAGCAGGACGTAGGGTTTTACCTCCATTAAGAGGGCCCGAAACTGGGTAAAACATCGTGTCCCTTGTCACCTGTTACCATCCGCCTAGACGCACAGTTCGGGACCCCCTACCCGAGATCCACCGGTTTTGACACCGACATTGGTGCTTTCATTGAGAGTTCCTCTGTGTCGTCACCGATAGGCTTGATGGCCTCTTCAATCGACAACAACGCGGTCCTGGGTGAGACTTTTCTCCCCGGACAGATCTTCGTATTCGGCGGCTTCGCACTGCGGGCCAACTCACTTGGCCATCTGGAGCAGATCGAAAGCTACGCCCCTGGCCGTCAGGTCAGGTTTGGAAGCCTAAACTTCACGGCCGATATCCGCGGGGACTTGATCTTTGATGGATCTGAGCCACAGCCGAGCGTGCCGCGCTGTCACGATGGGCACGACCTAACTCTGCCGCCGGACAGCACCTCGGAGGCCGCACACGAATCCGCTCCGACCCATAGTCCGGAGCCGACTGCTCAGATCGACGACGGATGGCTGGACACCGCCTCGGGAGCTGCAACTTCTACGGCGATGGAGCCGAACACTTACCTTGTCCCGCATAAAGCTCATGACTCCGAGGTGCCGGACTCTCTGCCGGACTCCGAACCTCCTGCGCCCCCGCTAGTCGAATCTGACTGGGCGCCGATCATGGAATTCACCGCTGCGGACATCTTTCAGCACTCACCCTTCGGCGATATCTTAAATTCGCTGAAGCATCTCTCGCTATCCGGAGAGCCCTGGCCGAACTACGGCCAGGATGGTTGGGACGCGGACGACGAAGAAATTCAGAGCCCACCCACCACCCACTTCGTAGCCACCGTCGACGATCTAACCGACGTACTCGACTACGACTCCGAAGACATCGACGGTATGGACGATGATGCCGGAGACTATCAAGAACCAGTGCCTACAGGACACTGGAAGACCACCTCGTCATACAACATATATATGGTGGACACCCCAAAAGATGGGGACAACGAAGAAGGAACGGAGGCCGATTCCTTAAAGAAACAGCCCAAGCGCCGACATCAGCGGCGCCGCTCTAAATCCCGCCACAGCAAGAATAGAGATTCCAGCACAGGAGATAATAACACTCCAGAGAGTGCCGAAGACAACCCCCTCCAGCACGATCCAGCACAGGAGGAGGCAGAAGCAAGCCCTCACGAGAGGGCGGCAGACGAAGAGGTCGAGGATGATAATTACTTACCTCCCTCCGGAGACGAGGCAAGCCTCGACGACGACGAATTCGTCGTGCCTGAGGATCCCGTCGAACAAGAGCGTTTCAGACGCAGGCTAATGGCCATGGTAAACAGCCTAAAGAAAAAGCAGCAACAGCTTCAAGCTGATCAAGACCTACTGGCCGACAGATGGACCGAGGTCTCGCGGCCGAAGAGTATGAACTCGAACGCCCCTCCAAAAGTTACCCAAAACGCAAGTTGCTCCCCCGACTAGAGGAGGAAGCGTACAAACCTGCATCACCAGCGCACAATACGGCAGACCAACCACCTCGTGGCCGCGACAGAGAGGCGTGCAAGCCCTCCACCAAAACCGTACGCCGGCACCGCTCAAAAAGCATGAAGCCCCGGGGGAACGCGCCGGACTTGCGGGATATATTGGAGGACAGGGCAAGACAATCCAGATCTATCTATGGATCACGTGGGCGCCCCAAGACCCACGACGAATACCGTCGCGCCGGATGCAACTACTCCGGCCGGGCCGAACACAGCAGACAACGCTCTCTCGAGCTACGTCCCGATATTGCTCAATACAGAGGCGCCGCGCACCCACTATGCTTCACTGACGAAGTAATGGATCATCAAATCCCTAAAGGGTTTAAACCCGTTAATATCGAATCCTACGATGGCACAACAGACCCCGCGGTTTGGATTGAGGATTATCTCCTCCATATACATATGGCCCGCGGCGACGATCTTCACGCCATCAAATATCTCCCGCTCAAGCTTAAAGGACCAGCTCGGCATTGGCTTAACAGCCTGCCCACAGAGTCAATTGGGTGCTGGGAAGACCTGGAAGCCGCATTCCTCGACAACTTCCAGGGCACGTATGTGCGACCACCGGACGCAGATGACCTAAGCCACATAATCCAGCAACCAGACGAATCGGCCAGGCAATTCTGGACACGGTTCTTAACAAAGAAAAATCAAATCGTCGACTGTCCAGATGTAGAGGCCCACGCTGCCTTCAAACATAACATCCGCGACGAGTGGCTGGCCCGGCACCTAGGACAGGAAAAGCCGAAATCCATGGCAGCCCTCACATCACTCATGACCCGCTTCTGTGCGGGAGAGGATAGCTGGCTAGCTCGCGGCAACAACCTCAGCAAAAACGCTGGCAGTCCGGATACCAAGGACCGCAATGGCAGGTCGTGTCGAAACAAAAACAAACGCTGCATTAACGGCGACAGCAACGAGGATACGGCAGTCAATGCTGGATTCCGAGGCTCCAAGCCCGGTCAACGGAAGAAGCCATTCAAAAGAACCACTCCGGGCCCGCCCAATTTGGACTGAATACTCAACCGCTCTAGCTAACCACACCAACAGAGATTGTTGGGTATTCAAGCAGGCAGGCAAATTAATCGCCGAAAACAATGACAAGGGGCTACACAGCGATGACGAGGAAGAGACCCGACCGCCGAACAACAGAGGACAAAAGGGATTCCCCCCTCAAGTTCGGACGGTAAACATGATATACGCAACGCATATACCCAAGAGGGAGCGGAAGCGTGCACTAAGGGACGTATACGCGATGGAGCCAGTCGCCCCAAAATTCAACCCATGGTCATCTTGCCCGATCACTTTCGATCGAAGAGACCATCCGACCAGTATCCGCCATGGCGGATTCGCCGCATTGGTTTTAGACCCAATCGTCGATGGATTTCACCTCACGAGAGTCCTCATGGATGGCGGCAGTAGCCTGAACCTGCTTTATCAGGATACGGTGCAAAAGATGGGCATAGACCCTTCAAGGATTAAACCTACAAAGACAACCTTCAAAGGCGTCATACCAGGTGTCGAGGCCAGTTGCACAGGCTTAGTTACACTGGAAGTGGTCTTCGGATCCCCGGATAATTTCCGAAGCGAGGAGTTAATCTTCGACATAGTCCCATTCCGCAGTGGCTATCACGCTCTGCTCGAACGAACCGCGTTCGCAAAATTCAACGCGGTGCCGCATTATGCATACCTTAAGCTCAAGATGCCAGGCCCTCGTGGAGTCATCATGGTCAATGGAAACACAGAACGCTCCCTCCGAACAGAGGAACATACAGCGGCTCTCGCGGAAGAAGTACAGAGCAACCTTTTAAGGCAATTTTCGAGTCCGGCCGTTAAACGACCGGACACGGCCAAACGCGCCCGGAGCAACATCAACCAAGACCACCTGGCACGTTCCGAGCACGCGTAGCAATGCGGCCTCAACCCCAGCCCTCGCACAATTGTAAGACAAACTCTTCGCGTACATAATTACGCCCTGGAGATACCATGGGCATAGGGGGAGAGGCACAACCACAACAGACCCAGAGTGCGGTTCGACCACACCAGGGGCTCCCAAGTGTGTCGCTCTTTTTATCTTTTATTTCTCTCTTTTTTACAGAACTCTGTCCGGCGGCGAACCTACCGAATTCATGATGCAACAGCCAGGGAGGGACAAAGGCTGCGACGAACACTCAGGTGGTCTCCGTTACGAGCATTAAATTTGTTAAATACACCATTCCGCGGCCTACCCCTGGAGGGAGACGCCTTTAATTCGTCCAATCCCTTGCTTTCCGCACTATTTGTATCATTCCGCACTCATAGCAAATCTTCTCGAATAAAATGCAGCACTTTTTGCCCATAATTGCATTACCTTATATATATATATGTTCATTACGACATGTTGCATCCGTACATTTTGGTACAGCCAAATACAACAGGGGCTTATGTTCCCCGCATTATGGTGTGATAAAGTCCGCACACTTTCACAAGTGCGGCACCACGAACTTATAGCATTATATGAATCAGCTCTGAATCATGTCTTGGGTCAATAGTTGGGTTTGCCCGGCTCCCATGTTTGGCACCTTACGTTCCGTTCTATCGACTAAGGTAGCACTGGGAGAACCACTGCGATTGCGCCCCGGTTGAGCCAGGTTAACGCCTCAGTGGAGAAAGCTAAAACTGACTGTCATGATAAGGCGAGAGACTGGTCGCTGTTCGAGAGGTCTTTTCGGGTCCTTAAAGACCTACGCCGCTTCGAGCGAAGTACCGGATAATGTCCGACGAAGGCGTGGATAGCGCCCCGAATTCGGTCTTCCGAATACTAGGGGCTTCGCCGAAATTTAAAATTATAGAATTCTATGGCTAAGTGAGAGTGTTCAAGCACTATAAGTCCGGTTGCCTTGTTCGTTGTGTTGAGCGCCTCCCTAGATGGACCCAAAAATGGGAACAAGAGTGCTCAAGTTTATCCCGAACACCCCAGCACTCGTGGCATGGGGGCTGAAGCCGACGACTTGCCATCTCTCAGATTTCATAAACGACCGCACAGAAGGTAATATTTTAAATTAACAAGCGTTGCTTAGCGCATATGAACAAAGTTTTCAGCGCACAGGATAACACATTGCGAATTTACTCAATAATTACATCCCTGGGGCACTCATCCGCAATCTTGCGGGCACCCTTCAGGACAGTCATATAGTACATCTCGGGCGTACGATATTCCTTGCCCGCTGGTGGCCCGTCAGTGATTAGCTTCTCCGCATCCAGCTTGCCCCAGTGCACCTTTGCGCGGGCAAGGGCCCGACGAGCACCTTCAATACAGGCGGAGCGCTTGATAACCTCCACCCAGGGGCACGCATCCACCAATCGTCGCACGAGGCCGAAGTAGCTCCCAGGCATGGCCTCTCCAGGCCACAGCCGGACTATGAGGCCCTTCTGGCCTGCTCGGCCACCTTGTGGAGCTCGACCAGCTGCTTCAGCTGGTCGCTAGGGGGCACCGGATGGCCGGCCTCAGCATACTGAGACCAGAAGACCTTCTCCGTTGAGCTCCCCTCCTCGGCCCGGTAGAATGCGGCGGCATCAGACACGCTGCGAGGCAGATCTACAAACGCCCCTGGAGAGCTCCGAATTCGGGTAAGTAACACGTAATTTACATTCACATGCTTGCTTTGCATGAAAAATGCCTTACCCGCCGCTATCTTCCTCACCAACTCAATCTCCTGAAGGGACTTATGGGCATCGGCCTTGGCAGTTTTGGCACTTTCGAGAGCCGAGGCAAGCTCGGACTCTCGAGTCTTTGAGTCACGCTCCAAACTCTCATGCTTTTCCATGAGAGCTTGGAGCTCTTGCCGAACCACCGCCACCCGCGCCTCCTGCTTTTCTCGCTCTGCCCGTTCCACGGCCGCATTGTGTTCGGCCGCGGACACGGCCTCCTTCAGGGTCGCCACCTCGTTCGTGGCCCCTGCAGTACCCATGTTATCCTTGTTATTTTTTGTTGCAACCTAAATCTTTTCTGTAAGGTACAAGTTCAAAGTGGTGTTGCTCACCTTCTTTGTCCTGGAGCTGCTTTTTGGCGCAGCCGAGCTCTTGCTCGGACCGCTCGAGCTCCTGCTTCAAAGCACCGACCTCCGCAGTCAGTGCGGCAGAGGTCAGCAGCGCAGCCTGCAACCCATATTGACATAATTTTTTAGCAACCCTGCGTATATCTTCTTTTTTTCAGATCCTCAGTCCGGCTTTTCTTTCCGAACACCGAACCGAGCATCAGGGGCTACTGTCTATGCGGTATTACATTGCATATTTTTAACTTCTTACCTCAAAGCCTGATAGAAGGCTATTGCAGGCTTCGGTCAGCCCGCTCTTGGCAAGCTGTACCTTCTAAATCACCGCACTCATAATAGTGCGGTGTTCTTCCTCGATGGAAGCGCTCTGCAGCGCCTCCAACAAATTGTCCGGTGCCTCCGGTTGGACGGAAGCTGTCGGCGTCACGGTCTTGCCCTTCGTGCGAAGGGGCCGCCGGCCGGACTCCGGGACCACTGCGGGTTCTGATGTGGAGTCCGGCGCAAAGTCCGGGAGGCCGCCTTGTGGCGCCTCCGGAGCCTCCCCCTGATGGGTCCCTTCTTGGGATCCCACCTCGGCGTCCTCGGTGTCGCGAGGGGTGGAGGCGGTCGGGATGGAGTCTACATCCGACGGAGCCAACGACCCGCTCGATGAAGCGGGGAGATCATCATTGGCCGGACTACAGGCAGCATGCGGCATCAGAATGACACTATGTGACGCAGAAAAAGAAATTATAAATCATTCAGGAATCCGGATACTTACGATCTTGCCGGAGGCCTGGCCCTTGAAGGCCATTCTTCCTCGCCAACATTGATGTTGGCGGAGCTGTCCGGGGGAATAGTCCTTCCCCTCTTGGACCCTTCGGCCTCCCCTGTTGGGGAAGCCTTCCTCTTCCTCTCTCCCTCCTCTGGGAGAGAGTCCTCTTTCTCCTCCTTGTTTTCGGGGGAGGAGTCCGCCCCGGAGTCGTCGGACACCTGAAAACGGGAACTCTTTCGAGCACCCATGGCCTCCTTCTTGGCCTTCTTCTCCGGCACCACGTGCGGTGCCGGAACCAGCAGCCTCGCTAGATGGGCGTCTACTGGGTTTTCTGGCATAGGAGCCGGGCAGATAATCTGCTCCGCCTTCCTCATCCAGTCCTGTCAAAGGAAAAGGGGAAATTAAAACCCGCATAGAGTCAAACTATGAAAAGCAAGTGTCCCGTAAAGGGGTAGAAACACTTACCTCGTCGGCTTGACGCTGCGAGCGAAATCCGCGATCTTCTGTCATGGATGCGGGGGCTTCGGCGCCCTTAAACAGCACCCTCCAGGCGCCTTCATACGTCGTGTCGAAGAGCCCGCTCAGCGCCTGGTGCTGTTTCGGATTGAACTCCCACAGATTGAATGCCCGCTCCTGGCATGGGAGAATCCGACGGACGAGCATGACTTGGACCACGTTAACCAGCCTGAGCTTCTTCACCAGCTTCTGGATACAGGCTTGGAGTCCCGTTAGCTCCTCCGAACTACCCCATAGCAAGCCCTTCTCTTTCCAGGAGGTGAGCTGCGTGGGGATACCAGATCTGAACTCGGGGGCCGCCGCCCACGTAGGGTCGCGCGGCTCGGTGATATAGAACCACCCCGATTGCCACCCCTTGACGGATTCCACGAAGGCCCCTTCGAACCAAAGGACGTTGGGCATCTTGCCCAACATGGCGCCTCCGCACTCCGCTTGAGTGCCCTTCACTACCTTCGGCTTGACATTGAAGGTCTTGAGCCACAAGCCGAAGTGGGGCTGGATGCAGAGGAAGGCCTCGCACACGACGATAAACACCGAGATGTTGAGGATGAAGTTCGGCGCCAGATCATGGAAATCCAGGCCGTAGTAGAACATGAGCCCCCGGACAAAGGGGTGAAGTGGAAAGCCCAGTCCGCGGAGGAAGTGGGGAAGAAAAACGACCCTCTCATGGGGCCTGGGGGTGGGGATGAGCTGCCCCTCGCCGGGCAGCCGGTGCGCAATGTCGCCGGACAGGTAGCCGGCGCTGCGCAGTTTTTTGATGTGCTCCTCCGTAATGGAGGAGGTCATCCACTTGCCTCCCGCTCCAGACATGACTGGGGAAGGTTGAGACGAGATGTGCGGGCTTGGGCGCTGGAGCTCGAGTGCGCGGAGATGGATAAGCAAAGGAGGAAGAAGGCGTAGGTGAAAAGGTGAATCCTTATCCCTTATATGGGCGGGCGAAGTCTACGCGTCCCCCACCGGCCTGGTAAAACTCGCTTATCCCCCAAGCGTCACCATCAATGGCGCGGTTGGGTTACCCACGTCCGTATTGATGAGAATCCTGGATTAAGGGGGAACACGATCTCTGCTTCGACAAGACGTGCCAAGGAAACCGCTTCGCTAAATGCGCTGAGGTGGTAGAGTAAAAAACGATTCAAGTAATGGCTTGGTAGTGGCGTGATATCATGCCGCAAAAAACGTCAGCAGATTGAACTTGTGTACATATTATTCTCTTTACGGTGGAATGTGGAATTTATTTTGCAGAGCCGGACACTATCCTGGTGTTCACAATCTTCTATCATTCAGAGGAGGAACCCGCCTTGCAATGCCAAGCAATATATGCGCCGGACTTATCGTCATTGAAGCCTGGTTCAGGGGCTACTGAGGGAGTCCCGGATTAGGGGGTGTCCGGATAGCCGGACTACCATCATCGGCCGAACTATCATCGGCCGGACTATCATCATCATCGACCGGACTCCAAGACTATGAAGATACAAGATTGAAGACTTCGTCCCGTGTCCGGATGGGACTTTCCTTGGCGTGGAAGGCAAGCTTGGCGATACGGATACGTAGATCTCCTACTATTGTAACCGACTCTATGTAACCCTAGCCCTCTCTGATGTCTATATAAACCGGATGGCTCTAGTCCGTAGGACACAACAACAACAACCATTACAATCATACCATAGGCTAGCTTCTAGGGTTTGGCCTCCTCGATCTCGTGGTAGATCCACTCTTGTAAGCATCCACAATATCAATATCAATCAAGTAGGACGTAGGGTTTTACCTCCATTAAGAGGGCCCGAACCTAGGTAAAACATCGTGTCCCTTGTCTCCTGTTACCATCCGCCTAGACGCACAGTTCGGGACCCCCTACCCGAGATCCGCCGGTTTTGACACCGACACCGCACATGAAGAATTTGTGAACGGATTGGGTTGATTTTAGCATAGAGGGGGAAGGGTCCGATCACATTCACTTAGCAGAAAAGTCAACTTGAAGAATTTGCAATAAGTGAATGCTGTAGAGGA
>NC_041387.1:613144678-613174711 GCF_002162155.2 Triticum dicoccoides | reverse complement strand
ATGAAGAACAATGACAGAAAGAGTGAAGACAATGCAAAGTTGAAGAATTTGAAAAACTGACGAAGAAAAACTCAAATTGAAGAATTTCAACTTTGGTTGGTGGCGTATCCCACCGTATAAGAAAGCTGATTTCAGACACCGCGTACAATTCTCGTAGGGTTCTGAGAATCAATTTCTTCATTAATTTCTTCACACTTAGAGGGTTAGTCTTCATTGATTGAAGAAAAACGTTACTTCGTCTGTTGTACATCTAAGTCATCAAGTCAGCATAAGTGTTAGGATGTGTGTCCTTTTCAAAGAACATTCGAAGATTCTAGGATATTTAGCTCACACACAACTTGCTAAATCTCTTCTCATCCAAGGGCTTAGTGAAGATATCGGCTAACTGGTCTTCAGTGCTTGCGTCGATGGAGATGTCGCCCTTCAACACATGATCACGAAGAAAATGATGACGAATCTGGATGTGTTTTGTCTTCGAGTGCTGAACTGGGTTATGAGAGATCTTGATAGCGCTCTCATTGTCGCAGCAGAGAGGCACATTCTTCACGTTGATGCCATAGTCCTGTAGTGTTTGTTTCAACCATAGTAGTTGAGCACAACAAGATCCAGCAGCAATGTACTCAGCTTCTGCAGTGGAGAGTGATACACAGTTCTGCTTCTTCAAGGACCAACATAATAAGGATCATCCGAGGAAATGACATGTGCCTGACGTTGACTTGCGGTCCACCCGATAGCCAGCATAGTCAGAGTCTAAATATCCAATGAGATCAAAGGAAGAGCCCTTGGGATACCATAATCCAAGTGTTGGTGTGTGAGCTAGATATCGAAGAATATGCTTCATAGCCTTATGGTGTGATTAATTCAGTGTAGCTTGAAATCGGGCACACATGCAAACATTAAGCATAATATCCGGTCTAGATGAACATAAGTACAATAAAGAGCCAATCATGGAATTGTATACCTTTTGATCGAAGTCTTTACCATTTTCATCAGTGCATAGATGGCCATTTGTGGGCATAGGAATTTTGACGCCTTTGCAGTCTTGCATGCCGAATTTCCTCAACACATCCTTGAGGTATTTCTCCTGAGATATGAAAATGCCATTGTATTGTTGACGAATCTGAAGACCTAAGAAGAATTTCAATTCTCCCATCATAGACATTTGATATTCTTCACTCATCATATAAGCAAATTCATCACTGTAACGTTGGTTAGTACAGCCAAAGATAATATCATTAACATATATTTGGCACACGAATAATTCGTCATCATATGATTTGTGAAAAGAGTTAGGTCAAGTGAACCGGGTTTGAAGCCTTTCTTCATGAGGAGTTCCTTCAGTGTGTCATACCACGCCCGAGGTGCTTGCTTGAGGCCATAGAGGGCCTTGTTGAGTCTGTAGACGTGATCTGGAAATTTTGGATCCTCAAAACCCGGTGGTTGAGCAACATATACTTCTTCCTCAAGCTTACCATTGAGGAATGCACTTTTCACATCCATTTGTTGTAAGATAATATTATGATGGTTAGCATAAGCAATCAATATGCGAATAGCCTCAAGTCTAGCAATAGGTGCAAAAGTTTCATCTAAATCAATTCCTCCAACCTGTGTGTAGCCTTGAGCTACAAGACGAGCCTTGTTCCTCACCACGAGGCCATTTTCATCTGGTTTGTTGTGGTAGATCCATTTGGTACCGATGATGTTGTGCTTGCATGGGTCTGGTCGCTTGACAAGCTCCCACACATTGTTGAGCTCGAATTGATGCAATTCATCTTGCATGGCTTGAATCCACTCAGATTCCATGAATGCTTCATCTACTTTAATGGGCTCTGTGATAGAGAAAAATGCAAAATGCCACAAAAGTTAGATAAATGTGAAGCCTTTGAGCGCGTGAGGGACTTGGTGCACGAATGTCATCGATGATCTTCTCGACTTGCACTTTGCAATGCGAGGATGTGTGGGTTGACGACTTTTCTTGGGTCCAGCAGTTTCTTCAGGACCAGTTTCTTCAGCAGCACCAGCATGATTTTCTTCACGGTCAGGAATGACTTCTTCAGCAATTTCTTCGGTAGGGATGACATCCTCAGTAGCTTTGAACTTGATGGATTCTTCAGGTGACATTTCATCTAGCACAGGAGGTAGGTGCTCTCTTTGCGAGTCATTAGTTTCATCGAACCGCACATCTACAGTTTCAACAACCTTGTGGTGAACGGTGTTGAAGACTCTGTAGGTGTTCGTTTCCTTTCCGTAACCAAGCATAAAGCCCTCATGTGCTTTCGGTGCAAATTTAGAGTGATGGTGAAGATCTCTAATCCAGCATTTAGCACTGAAGACTTTGAAATAACTTACATTGGGTTTCTTGTCAGTGAGGAGTTCATATGAGGTCTTTTTGAAGAATTTGTGAAGATATACCTTGTTGATGATGTGGCACGCAGTATCAATTGCTTCAGGCCAGAAGCGCTCAGATGTCTTGTATTCATCAAGCATAGTGCGAGCCATCTCAACAAGAGTCATGTTCTTGCACTCCATGACGCCATTCTGCTGAGGAGTATAAGGAGCAGATAATTCATGAGTAATACCAAGCATATCAAGATATTCATCGAGGCCAGTGTTCTTGAACTCGGTTCCGTTATCACTCCTGATATGCTTGATCTTCACACCGAAGTTTGTGGAAGCCCTTGAGGAAAATCGTCTGAAGACTTCCTGCACTTCATTTTTGTAAGTGATGATATGCACCCATGTTTAACGAGAATAGTCATCAACTATGACAAAGCCATATAATGATGCAGAACTTGTGAACGTGGCATAATGAGTAGGGCCAAATAGATCCATATGAAGTAATTCAAAGGGACGAGAAGTAGTCATGATAGTCTTCGCGGGATGCTTGGCTCTGGTGATCTTTCCAGCCTCACAAGCCCCACAAAGATGATCTTTAAGGAATTTGACACCCTCGATGCCAATGACGTGCTTCTTCTTCGCGAGTGTATGCAAGTTCCTCACCCAGCATGACCAAGTCGTTGATGCCATAACCAGCATTCTGAAGCTTTTGTGAGTAGACATGTGGCAGGTTGTGGTCCTGCAGAGAAATCAACAATATACAAGTCTCCTTTCCTAAAGCCTTCGAAGACTTTGGAGTAGTCAGATTCCATTAGCACAAGGTAGCGAAATTTGCCGAAGACAACAACCATATCAAGATCACAAAGCATTGAGACTGACATAAGATTGAATCCTAAGGACTCAACAAGCATGACTTTGTCCATGTGTTTATCCTTTGAGATTGCAACCTTACCTAGACCCAATACCTTGCTTTTGCCTTTGTCAGCGTAGGTGATATGCTTCAGATGAGATGGTGACAAATCAGTGTCCATCAGCAAGCTTCTGTCACCAGTCATGTGATTTGTACATCCACTGTTGAGGACCCACTCAGTAGCTTTGCGTTGTTCATCCTACAGATGAATTAGTGCAACTTACGAACCCATATACTTCATCAGTGAAGAATATGATATCAATTTCATCAACAGTAACAAATATAGCAATATGAGGACGTGAGAAATGAATGATTCATTTCTTCATTGTTTATCTTGCGTCCTTTCAAGCACATTTAGGTCTCCAGCAAATTCTTCAGATGATCAAGTTCGTCTGGAGACCTGACCCTGCATAAGAGATTAGTTCTTTTTCTTCACCACCCACATCTGGAGGGGTGGCAAAGAGTTCATCATTCTACGAGCTCCATAAGAAAATGATGGCATAGAAGCCAATGCACTTCGTTTCATAGAAGAGTGGTTTGGGTAAGCATATGAATAAGCATAGAAATTCTTCGAGGACTTATGAACATAATGGTTTGAAGAATAATGCACATATTCATGGCCCTTAGACTTTCCCTACGAAACAGAAGTGTTAGCACGATGATGTTCATATGAGGATTTTGATCCATGTGAGGAACTTGATCCACGTGAAGAATTTGGTCCATATGAGGACTTGGATCCATATGAAGAGTTTGGTCCATATGAAGAATTTGATATGGGGTTCCTATTCTTCATGGGTGGTGTCATGATGCCATTCACCTGAAGATTTTCAAGGCAACTTTTAGGAACCCAGATTTTCTTCATAGGGGGACCGTTCCTGCAGTTAGTTCTAACATATCGAGCAAATACTTCACCGTTCTGATTCTTGAACAGTTTATAGTTAGAGTCAAATGACTCATCAGAGGAATATGAAGAATCAGAGGTAAAGCCAGATAAATTGCACGGATTTACAGGAGGTCCTTTTGCAGCAACCCATAAGGTTTTGGGGTACTGCTCAGGTTTCCAGTAGGTTCCATCAGCATTGAGTTTCCTCTCAAAGGCAATACCCTCTTTCCTAGGGTTCCTGTTCAAGATCTGCTTTTTGAGCACATCACAAAGAGTCTCATGCCCTTTGAGGCTTTTGTAAATACCTGTCACATACAATTCCTTCAGCCCTGAATTATCGTCAGTGATACATGTGGTATCCTCAGATGAGGAATTTGTGACCATAGAGATAGTTGAAGAATTTGCAGCAATAGAAGCATTTGAACATTCAGGTGATGAATTAGCAGATTCACACTCAATGCATTTAAGACATGGTGGAACAAATTCTTCCCGAGCGGAACTGATCTGTTGAGCAAGCAATGAATTATTTTCCTTCTGAAGATCTTCATAACTCACTTTTAACGTCTCAAGATCTTGCTTTCTCTGAAGAAATTCATAAGAAAGTGTCTCATGATCAGTTAAGAGAGTGTTATGATGGTTTTGAAGGTTGTCAAATCGAGCTTGAAGTCTCTGAAGATTATCTGTCAGAGTCTTAGTTTGATTCAATTCCTCATCCAACAGGTCATCGCTTCTGTCTAGTTGATTTTGAATCTTTTCTAAAGCCTTCTGTTGTTTAACAACAATTTTAGCAATTTTCGAATAGCTGGGGCCAAATTTGTCACCTGATTCATCATCACTAGATTCGGAAAGGTAGCATTCAGTTACCTTGGCACCCTTTGCCATAAGGCACGGTGAAGAGGATGATGATTCAGGTGCAAAAGTCATCTCCTTGAGAGAATCCTTGAAATCCTCAAACCAAGGATCATGACGAGTACGATGACCTTCGTAGACCTCAGAGAGTCGGTCCCAGATTAGCTTCCCATGATTGAGATGCATGACGTTCCTGAACTGATTTTGGGACAAACAAGAGCAAATGACATGCTTTGCTGTGAGGTTGAGTACAGTGTACTTACGAATGTCACCAGCCTCCACCATCTTGCATAGATCGGTAAGACCAATCTCAGTGACGGTCCACAGTTCGCTGTTCATCGCCATGAGTCTCTTCCTCATCATGGCCTTCCACCGGGGATACTCATGACCGTCAAAGATGGGGCAGGACACACTCCTCATTCCTGCAGTCGATATAACTAAAACTCCAAGCGGTTAAACCAAAATCACATAGAACAAGGGAGTACCTTGCTCTGATACCAATTGAAAGTGCGTTACGTCGACTAGAGGGGGGTGAATATGCGATTTTTAAGAAATCTTCACTGAGGAATTTCAAGGTGAGGAAATTCCTAAGCGAAGAACTACTTGCAGCGGAATAAGTACTCAGGTATAAGCAAAACAGAGTAACAACATAGTCATCATGATGAAATGAAAGACAAGCACTGAGTACAGAAAGCGTAAACACAGGATAAGCAGGATGAAGACAAACAGACAGAAGAATTAGGATTGAGGAAATAGAGAAAGTCTTCAGTCAATGTCTTCAAGCAGTAATGATCAGGTACATCAACACATAACTGAGGAAATGAAAGGGTTGAGGAAATAGAACCAGTTGGCTTGGTGAAGACAATGATTTGTTCGACCAGTTCCAACTGCTGTGACAGTTGTACGTCTGGTTGGAGCGGCTGAGTATTTAAACTCGAGGACACACAGTCCTGGACACATAGTCCTCACAGTATTCTCCTTGAGCTAAGATCACACAAATCTCGCCCAACAGTAGTGGTAAGTCTTCACAGGTGACTTCCAAACCTTCACAGACTAGGTCACTCGGCAATCCACAATTCCTCTTGGATGCTCAGACCATGACGCCTAACCGCCTGGAGGATACACAGTCCTCAAAGGTAACAAACATCGGTTCCACACAGGAACAATCTCTTCAGTGATGCTCAATCACTCTGGGGTTTGTAGGTTTGGTTTTGGGATTTGGGTTTTCCTCACTTGATGATTTTCGCTCAAAGTCCTCGGAGGATGGGATGCTCTCAAATAAAAAGTGTCAGTTTCTCTCGGAGCAGCCAACCAACTAGTGGTTGTAGGGGGCGGCTATTTATAGCCTAGGGAGTAGCCCGACATGATAAGACATAAATGCCCTTCAATGGTATGACCGTTAGGTGATAGATGTTGGGGAACGTTGCAGAAAATAAAAAAATTCTATGCTTCACCAAGATCAATCTATGGAGTCATCTAGCAACGAGAGAGAGGATAGCATCTGCATACCCTTGTAGATGGCACACGGAAGCGTTCAAGAGAACGGGGTTGAGGGAGTCGTACTCGTCGTGATCCAAATCACCGATGATCCTAGTGCTGAACGGACAGCACCTCCGCGTTCAACACATGTACGGTTGGGAAGACGTCTCCTCCTTCTTGATCCAGCAAGGGGGAAGGAGAGGTTGATGGAGATCCAGCAGCACGACGGTGTGGTGGTGGAAGCAGCAGCGATCTCGGCAGGGCTTCGCCAAGCTCAGCGAGAGGGAGAGGTGGTATGTGGGGAGAGGGAGGCGCCAGGGACTAGGGTGCGGCTGCCCTCCCTCCCCCCTCTTTATATAGGGGGCCTAGGAGGTGCGCCGGCCCCTAGAGATCCCATCTCAAGGGGGGCCTAGGGGGGGGACTTGCCCCCCAAGTCAAGTGGGGCGCCCCCCCACCCCTAGGGTTTCCAACCCTAGGCGCAGGGGAGGCCCAAGGGGGGCGCACCAGCCCACTAGGGGCTGGTTCCCCTCCCACTTCAGCCCATGGGGCCCTTCGGGATAGGTGGCCCCACCCGGTGGACCCCCGGGACCCTTCCGGTGGTCCCGGTACAATACCGGTGACCCCCGAAGCTTTCCCGATGGCCGAAACTGGACTTCCTATATATAATTCTTCACCTCCAGACCATTCCGGAACTCCTCGTGACGTCTGGGATCTCATCCGCGACTCCAAACAACTTTCGGGTTATCGCATGCTAATATCTCTACAACCCTAGCGTCACCGAACCTTAAGTGTGTAGACCCTACGGGTTCGGGAGACATGCAGACATGACCGAGACGACTCTCCGGTCAATAACCAATAGCAGGATCTAGATACCCATGTTGGTTCCCACATGCTCCTCGATGATATCATCGGATGAACCACGATGTCGAGGATTCAAGTAATCCCGCATACAATTCCCTTTGTCAGTCGGTACGTTACTTGCCCGGGATTCGATCGTCGGTATCCCAATACCTCGTTCAATCTCGTTACCGGCAAGTCACTTTACTCGTACCGTAATGCATGATCCCGTGACCAAACACTTGGTCACATTGAGCTCATTATGATGATGCATTACCGAGTGGGCCCAGAGATACTTCTCCGTCATACGGAGTGACAAATCCCAGTCTTGATCCGTGTCAACCCAACAAATACTTTCGGGGATACCCGTAGTATACCTTTATAGTCACCCAGTTATGTTGTGACGTTTGGTACACCCAAAGCACTCCTACGGCATCTGGGAGTTACACGATCTCATGGTCTAAGGAAATGATACTTGACATTGGAAAAGCTCTAGCAAACAAACTACATGATCTTGTGCTATGCTTAGGATTGGGTCTTGTCCATCACATCATTCTCCTAATGATGTGATCCCGTTATCAACGACATCCAATGTCCATAGTCAGGAAACCATGACTATCTGTTGATCAATGAGCTAGTCAACTAGAGGCTCACTAGGGACATGTTGTGGTCTATGTATTCACACATGTATTACGATTTCCGGATAACACAATTATAGCATGAATAACAGACAATTATCATGAACAAGGAAATATAATAATAATCATTTTATTATTGCCTCTAGGGCATATTTCCAACAGTCTCCCACTTGCACTAGAGTCAATAATCTAGTTACATTGTGATGAATCGAACACCCATAGAGTTCTGGTGTTGATCATATTTTGCTCGCGGAAGAGGTTTAGTCAACGGATCTGCAATATTCAGATCCGTATGCACTTTGCAAATATCTTTGTCTCCATCTTGAACATTTTCACGAATGGAGTTGAAGCGACGCTTGATGTGCCTAGTCTTCTTGTGAAACTTGGGCTCCTTGGCAAGGGCAATAGCTCCAGTGTTGTCACAGAAGAGAGTGATCGGCCCCGATGCATTGGGTATGACTCCTAGGTCGGTGATGAACTCCTTCATCCAGATTGCTTCATGCGCTGCCTCCGAGGCTGCCATGTACTCCACTTCACATGTAGATCCCGCCACGACGCTTTGCTTGCAACTGCACCAGCTTACTGCCCCTCCATTCAAAATATACATGTATCCGGTTTGTGACTTAGAGTCATCCAGATCTGTGTCGAAGCTAGCATCGATGTAACCCTTTACGACTAGCTCTTCGTCACCTCCATATACGAGAAACATATCCTTAGTCCTTTTCAGGTACTTCAGGATGTTCTTGACCGCTGTCCAGTGTTCCATGCCGGGATTACTTTGGTACCTTCCTACCAAACTTACGGCAAGGTTTACATCAGGTCTGGTACACAGCATGGCATACACAATCGACCCTATAGCTGAGGCATAGGGGATGATACTCATCTTTTCTCTATCTTCTGCCGTGGTTGGGCATTGAGCTGAGCTCAATTTTACACCTTGCAACACAGGCAAGAACCCCTTCTTGGACTGATCCATATTGAACTTATTCAATATCTTATCAAGGTATGTGCTTTGTGAAAGACCTATGAGGCGTCTTGATCTATCCCTATAGATCTTGATGCCTAGTATGTAAGCAGCTTCTCCAAGGTCCTTCATTGAAAAACACTTATTCAAGTAGGCTTTAATGCTGTCCAAAAGTTCTATATCATTTCCCATCAAAAGTATGTCATCTACATATAATATGAGAAATGCTACAGAGCTCCCACTCACTTTCTTGTAAACGCAGGCTTCTCCATAAGTCTCCATAAACCCAAACGCTTTGATCATCTCATCAAAGCGAATGTTCCAAGTCCGAGACGCTTGCACCAGCCCATAAATGGATTGCTGGAGTTTGCATACCTTGTTAGCATTCTCAGGATCGACAAAACCTTCCGGCTGCATCATATACAGTTCTTCCTTAAGATAGCCATTAAGGAATGCCGTTTTGACGTCCATTTGCCATATCTCATAATCATAGTATGCGGCAATTGCTAACATGATTCGGACGGACTTCAGCTTCGCTACGGGAGAGAAAGTCTCATCGTAGTCAACCCCTTGAACTTGTCGATAACCCTTAGCGACAAGTCGAGCTTTATAGATGGTAACATTACCATTCGCGTCCGTCTTCTTCTTAAAGATCCATTTGTTTTCTATGCTCGCCGATCATTGGGCAAGTCTGTCAAAGTCCATACTTCGTTTTCATACATGGATCCTATCTCGGATTGCATGGCTTCAAGCCATTTGTTGGAATCTAGGCCCGCCATCGCTTCTTCATAGTTCGAAGGTTCACCGTTGTCTAACAACATGATTTCCAGGACAGGGTTGCCATACCACTATGGTGTGGAACGTGTCCTCGTGGACCTACAAAGTTCAGTAGTAACTTGATCCGAAGTACCTTGATCATCATCATTAGTTTCCTCTCTAGTCGGTGCAGGCACCACAGGAACATCTTCCTGAGCTGCGCTACTTTCCAGTTCAAGAGGTAGTACTTCATCAAGTTCCACTTTCCTCCCACTTACTTCTTTCGAGAGAAACTCTTTCTCGAGAAAGGACCCATTCTTGGCAACAAAGATCTTGCCTTCGGATCTGAGGTAGAAGGTATACCCAATGGTTTCCTTAGGGTATCCTATGAAGACACATTTTTCCGACTTGGGTTCGAGCTTTTCAGGTTGAAGTTTATTGACATAAGCATCGCATCCCCAAACTTTTAGAAACGATAGCTTAGGTTTCTTCCCAAACCATAATTCATACGGCGTCGTCTCAACGGATTTAGACGGTGCCCTATTTAAAGTGAATGTAGCTGTCTCTAGAGCGTATCCCCAAAATGATAGCGGTAAATCGGTAAGAGACATCATAGATCACACCATATCCAATAAAGTGTGATTTTACGACATTCGGACACACCGTTACGCTGAGGTGTTCCAGGCGGTGTGCGTTGTGAAACGATTCCACATTTCCTTAAGTGCGTACCAAATTTGTGACTTAAATATTCTCCTCCATGATCTGATCGTAAGAATTTTATCTTTCGGTCACGTTGATTCTCTACCTCATTCTGAAATTTCTTGAACTTTTCAAAGGTCTCAGACTTGTGTTTCATCAAGTAGACATACTCATATCTACTCAAGTCGTCAGTGAGAGTGAGAACATAACGATATCCTCCGCGAGCCTCAACGCCCATTGGACCGCACACATCAGTATGTATGATTTCCAATAAGTTGGTTGCTCGCTCCATTGTTCTGGAGAACGGAGTCTTGGTCATTTTGCCCATGAGGCATGGTTCGCATGTGTCAAATGATTCATAATCGAGAGACTCTAAAAGTCCATCAGCATGGAGCTTCTTCATGCGCTTGACACCAATGTGACCAAGGCGGCAGTGCCACAAGTATGTGGGACTATCGTTATCAACTTTACATCTTTTGGTATTCACACTATGAATATGTGTAACATCACATTCGAGATTCATTAAGAATAAACCATTGACCATCGGGGCATGACCATAAAACATATCTCTCATATAAATAGAACAACCATTATTCTCGGATTTAAATGAGTAGCCATCTCGTATTAAACGAGATCCAGATACAATGTTCATGCTCAAAGCTGGCACTAAATAACAATTATTGAGGTTTAAAACTAATCCCATAGGTAAATGTAGAGGTAGCGTGCCGACGGCGATCACATCGACCTTGGAAGCATTCCCGACGTGCATCGTCACCTCGTCCTTCGCCAGTCTCTGCTTATTCCGCAGCTCCTGCTTTGAGTTACAAATATGAGCAACCGCACTGGTATCAAATACCCAGGAGCTACTACGAGTACTGGTAAGGTACACATCAATTACATGTATATCACATATACCTTTAGTGTTGCCGGCCTTCTTGTCCGCTAAGTATTTGGGGCAGTTCCGCTTCCAGTGTCTGCTTCCCTTGCAATAAAAGCACTCAGTCTCAGGTTTGGGTCCATTCTTTGGCTTCTTCCTGGCAACTGGCTTACCGGGCGCGGCAACTCCCTTGTTGTCCTTCTTGAAGTTCTTCTTACCCTTGCCTTTCTTGAACTTAGTGGTTTTATTGACCAACAACACTTGATGTTCCTTTTTGATTTCCACCTCCACTGATTTCAGCATTGAAAATACTTCAGGAATAGTTTTCACCATCCCCTGCATATTGAAGTTCATCACAAAGCTCTTGTAGCTAGGTGGGAGCGACTGAAGGATTCTATCAATGACCGCCTCGTGCGGGAGGTTAATGTCCAGCTGGGACAGGCGGTTGTGCAACCCAGACATTTTGAGTATGTGCTCACTGACAAAACTATTTTCCTCCATCTTACAACTATATAACTTGTCGGAGACTTCATATCTCTCGACCCAGGCATGAGCTTGGAAAACCATTTTCAGCTCTTCGAACATCTCATATGCTCCGTG
This sequence comes from Triticum dicoccoides, assembly GCF_002162155.2. NCBI lineage: Eukaryota > Viridiplantae > Streptophyta > Magnoliopsida > Poales > Poaceae > Triticum > Triticum dicoccoides. The sequence goes on along the minus strand of NC_041387.1, from coordinate 613,162,882 downwards.
TTGCTCAAAACGCTTTTGGAGCCCCGGTTCTAAGCTGTAAAGCATGCCGCACTGAACGAGGGAGTAATCATCAGCACGTGACTGCCAAGCGTTCATAACGTCTTGGTTCTCTGGGATGGGTGCGTCACCTAGCGGTCCTTTTAGGACATATGCTTTCTTGGCAGCTATGAGGATGATCCTCAGGTTCCGGACCCGTATAGTTGCTGCCATCATCTTTCAGCTTGGTTTTCTCTAGGAACGCGTTGAAGTTGAGGTTGACATGAGCGTTGGCCATTTGATCTACAAGACATTTTGCAAAGGTTTTTAGACTAAGTTCATGATAATTAAGTTCATCTAATCAAATTATTTAATGAACTCCCAGTCAGATTAGACATCCCTCTAGTCATCTAAGTGATACATGATCCGACTCAACTAGACCGTGTCCGGTCATCACGTGAGACGGACTAGTCATCATTGGTGAACATCTCCATGTTGATCGTATCTTCCATACGACTCATGTTCGACCTTTCGGTCTCTTGTGTTCCGAGGCCATGTTTGTACATGCTAGGCTCGTCAAGTCAACCTAAGTGTTTTGCATGTGTAAATCTGCCTTACACCAGTTGTATGTGAATGTTAGGATCTATCACACCCGATCATCACGTGGTGCTTTGAAACAACGAACTTTCGCAACGGCGCACAGTTAGGGGGAACACTTTCTTGAAATTATTATGAGGTATCATCTTATTTACTACCGTCGTTCTAAGCAAATAAGATGCAAAAACATGATAAACATCACATGCAATCAAATAGTGACATGATATGGCCAATATCATATTGCTCCTTTGATCTCCATCTTCGGGGCGCCATGATCATCTTCGTCACCGGCAAGACACCATGATCTCCATCATTGTGTCTCCATGAAGTTGTTCGCCAACTATTACTTCTACTACTATGGCTAACGGTTTAGCAACAAAGTAAAGTAATTACATGGCGTTTATTCATTGACACGCAGGTCAGACAATAATTAAGACAACTCCTATGGCTCCTGCCGGTTATCATACTCATCGACATGCAAGTCGTGATTCTTATTAAAAGAACATGATCTCATACATCAGATATATATCATTCATCACAAACTTTTGGCCATATCACATCACAAAGGCAAATGCTGCAAAAACAAGTTAGACGTCCTCTAATTGTTGTTGCATGTTTTTACGTGGCTGCAATAGGGTTCTAGCAAGAACGTTTCTTACCTACGTAAAAGCCACAACGTGATATGCCAATTTCTATTTACCCTTCATAAGGACCCTTTTCATCGAATCCGATCCGACTAAAGTGGGAGAGACAGACATCTGTTAGCCACCTTATGCAACTAGTGCATGTCAGTCGGTGGAACCTGTCTCACGTAAGCGTACGTGTAAGGTCAGTCCGGGCCGCTTCATCCCACGATGCCGCGGAAACAAGATAAGACTAGTAGTGGCAAGAAAATTGACAAAATCTACGCTCACAACAAATTTGTGTTCTACTCGTGCAAAGAAAACTACGCATAGACCTAGCTCATGATGCCACTGTTGAGGAACGTTGTAGAAAATAAAAAATTTCTATGCTTCACCAAGATCAATCTATGGAGTCATCTAGCAACGAGAGAGAGGATAGCATCTACATACCCTTGTAGATGGCACACGGAAGCGTTCAAGAGAACGGGGTTGAGGGAGTCGTACTCGTCATGATCCAAATCACCGATGATCCTAGTGCTGAACGGACAACACCTCCGCGTTCAACACACGTACGGTTGGGAAGACGTCTCCTCCTTCTTGATCCAGCAAGGGGGAAGGAGAGGTTGATGGAGATCCAGCAGCACGACGGCGTGGTGGTGGAAGCAGCAGCGATCTCGGTAGGGCTTCCCCAAGCTCAGCGAGAGGGAGAGGTGGTATGTGGGGAGAGGGAGGCGCCAGGGACTAGGGTGCGGCTGCCCTCCCTCCCCCCTCTTTATATAGGGGGCCTAGGAGGTGCGCCGGCCCCTAGAGATCCCATCTCAAGGGGGGGCCTAGGGGGGACTTGCCCCCCAAGTCAAGTGGGGCGCCCCCCCACCCCTAGGGTTTCCAACCCTAGGCGCAGGGGAGGCCCACCTGCCCCCCAGGGGCTGGTTCCCCTCCCACTTCAGCCCATGGGGCCCTCCGGGATAGGTGGCCCCACCCGGTGGACCCCCGGGACCCTTCCGGTGGTCCCGGTACAATACCGGTGACCCCCGAAACTTTCCCGATGGCCGAAACTGGACTTCCTATATATAATTCTTCACCTTCAAACCATTCCGGAACTCCTCATGACGTTCGGGATCTCATCCGGGACTCCGAACAACTTTCGGGTTATCGCATACTAATATCTCTACAACCCTAGCGTCACCGAACCTTAAGTGTGTAGACCCTACGGGTTCGGGAGACATGCAGACATGACCGAGACGACTCTCCGGTCAATAACCAACAGCAGGATCTGGATACCCATGTTGGTTCCCACATGCTCCTCGATGATCTCATCGGATGAACCACGATGTCGAGGATTCATGTAATCACACATACAATTCCCTTTGTTAGTCGGTACGTTACTTGCCCGGGATTCGATCGCGGTATCCCAATACCTCGTTCAATCTCGTTACCGGCAAGTCACTTTACTCGTACCGTAATGCATGATCCCGTGACCAAACACTTGGTCACATTGAGCTCATTATGATGATGCATTACCGAGTGGGCCCAGAGATACCTCTCCATCATACAGAGTGACAAATCCCAGTCTCGATCCGTGTCAACCCAACAGATACTTTCGGGGATACCCGTAGTATACCTTTATAGTCACCCAGTTACGTTGTGACGTTTGGTACACCCAAAGCACTCCTACGGCATCCGGGAGTTACACGATCTCATGGTCTAAGGAAATGATACTTGACATTGGAAAGGCTCTAGCAAACGAACTACACGATCTTGTGCTATGCTTAGGATTGGGTCTTGTCCATCACATCATTCTCCTAATGATGTGATCCCGTTATCAACGACATCCAATGTCCATAGTCAGGAAACCATGACTATCTGTTGATCAACGAGCTAGTCAACTAGAGGCTCACTAGGGACATGTTGTGGTCTATGTATTCACACGTGTATTACGATTTCCGGATAACACAATTATAGCATGAATAACAGACAATTATCATGAACAAGGAAATATAATAATAATCATTTTATTATTGCCTCTAGGGCATATTTCCAACAATAGATATTTTGGAACGGCTAGCACGCGGCTCAGCAACTGTCGGATATTTTGAGGTTCGAATTCCTCAGGGCTATCATGTTCCTCACTGTGTAGGCAATTCGCACTGGCGAATTCCTAACTCCTCAGTTAGAACAAATTCCTCAGAGACCAGAAGATCTTCGTCTCTGTCACTGAAGAAATTGACTGAACTGATATGAGATTTCCAATGGCTTCACTTGAAGGATTGGGTAGGTGTAGGATTTTGAGATGAGCATCACTTGGAAATCTGTTTCCTTAGTATTACCTCGACCCCCTTTAACAGTACGGTGTTTCCTATGACTCAAGAAGAAGAAAATGAAACTACGAAAACAAAAGTCTTCACGCTTTAGATTCCTCGCATGAATATCGAAGTCTTCAAGGTCACACCAATTTCTTCACTTTCAAAGTCTTCAGGAGAACCAAAGTCTTCACTCGAAGACATTCATTTTTAGGGGTCAACTTTCACTGTAAATATCAAACTCCTCATTGACTTATAGAGCCTGTGTACACTCACAAACATATTAGTCCCTTAACCTATAAGTCTACAATACACCAAAATCACTAAGGGGCACTAGATGCACTTACACATCTTGTATGCTTTGGTTGATTAATGACAAAATGGTTAAAGGGAGAAATGTGTTTGTGATTATACACAGGTTAGTCCCTGGGAATTTGGTTTAACTAGTGGTGTATGACCCCTATAAATGTTAAGGAAACATTGAAGTGTTTAGTGCACCCGTTGAAGAACTAGCTAAAGAACTGAAGCATAAATATTTAGCTCTTTACTAGTCTTTTTGTTCTTCCTTGAGCCAATAGAGCAAAACGTACTGCTAAGGGCTCCAAGTGTTACTACAACAAGTCTTCAGTTGTGGTCAATCGAACCTACTTCGTTAGAGTTGAAGACTTGAAAATCTCCTTCCAGGCAAAGTCTTCGAGATTGCGTGTTGAGGGTGATTCTTTTGTATATTGATTTCTTCGTCGAGGAGTTAGGTAACATGCTGTAAGATTAGCATATGTTGAAGAATTTGATAGTTCAAAAATTCCCGACCGTTGTGACAACTGGCAACAACACGTTGGTGGGTGTGTCCCGTCCAATGGTCATGTCGGCCCCTCATGTTGCGACCCCCGCTGTCAATACCCCCTACCTCCATAAGTTGGTGGTTGGTCTGTGGGAATCGAGACAAGTATTGTATGATCAACCCCTCCTCTTGAAGAATTTGAGTGAATCTTAAGTGAGAAAATACAACAAAGCCTAAACATATAAGAGTTTGAGCATCACTGAATAAACTAATCACAGTTCATCGAAGGCTTGTTGCTCTTGAATAATGTGCATCTTCTAGATTGTTAGATTTCTGTGAAGGTTTGGAGATCACCTGAAGATATACCACGAGCAATTTATTCCCACCGTCCCCTCTCTCTTTGGCTTGGGCATTCCTTGGGTCGAACTTTAAAAAGCCTCACCCGAGCCCCAAAATAGATAATAACATTTTATTATTGAAAAATATTATTGTAATTATATTAGGATATATAAAATGCAACATCATCGATGTATTACATTCAAATCCTATTGTTAGTATCTGATCGATCATACTATCACGAAGATATGTGGATGAAAAGAAAAAATATTATATGTAGGAGGGAAGGAAATTCTCCTAAAAATCTATTGTACAAGCGATCCCCACCTATGAGATGTCCATCTTTAAAATTCCTAATTTTTTGCATCGTTTCAATTTTTTTTTGCAAGAAATCACTAATGAGATGTCACATCTTTGGTGAGGAGACAAGGACAATCAAAAGAGACATTAGATGGCTTGGTGAAAAATGGGTGTACCTAAAAATCAAGGATGGTGGTTTTTCGTGTTATTCATTGTTTCAACCTGGCAGCATTGAGAAAACAAGCTTGGCGTCTTCTTGAAAATCCAGAGTCCTTATGTGCCATCGTGTTGAGAGCTAAGTATTTACTTGATGGTAATTTGCTGAATGCAAAGTTAAAGAGGGTTTCTCTTTTACGTGGCAAAGTATTATTAAGGGTGGGTGGGGGGCTTTATAATTATCTAAATCATGGTTATATATGGCGGGTTGCAAGTGGTCAAACCATTGATATTTGGGAAGATGCCTCATTTGATCATGACCTGCTTAGGGGCATGACTGGTGCTGTTTTGAGGGATAATAAAAGCAAATTCATTGTAGGAGGAAAGTGACGTTATCAATTCAGATAATTTAGAGGGCATTGAAACTATGAACAATGGAGGACTGTCAGCGAGTATGATGACGGTTGTGTTTGACGATTGTTATTTTTTGGCTTGTGGTTTTTTCATTACTAGTTTGAGCATTGTAATAGAGAAGTGAATAAGATTGTACATGAACTTGCTAAGTTATCTAGATTTTGTTCGACTTTCAACCGATTTGAGAATCCTTTGAATGATATTGTATCCTCTGTACTCCCTCCGTTCCTAAATTTAAGTCTTTGGAGGGATTTTATTATGGACTACATACGGAGCAAAATGAGTGAACCTACACTCTAAAATGCATCTATATACATCCGTATGTACTCCATAATAGAATCTTTACAAAGACTTATACTATTTAGGACGGAGGGAGTACTTGTTATTTCAAATGAATAAAGCTCTGTGTTAAAAAAAGGTAATTTGGGCTTTGGTCGGTCTTTCAGGCCGAAATCCGAAACCACTGTCGGGCTTTGGGCTTGGGCCGTCAGACCGGGCTGCCCATGCCGATGCCTACTCTCTCGCTCCTCCCATCTCTCTCTCTCACGATCCCCCCAGCGCCGCCGGAGTGCCGCACGTCCTCCACCATTCCCGCTCATCTTCTCCGCGCACGGCCTCCGAGCTCGCTGCTCCGCCTCGCCGCCCTCCACTGCACCACCCCCACGAGCGGAGCGGCTTCCTCCCCCCGACCTCACTGCCTCCCGTCGTCGGGTCCGCCGCGCTGGGGCTGGGCCGTGCACCGTGACGCCCGTGCGCGCCGGCGCGGCCTCGCCGGCGACGTCTCCGTGTGCGGCGCCCTATCCCTCCTCTGCCTCCTGCAAGCACACGCCTCAGCACTCCCGGCATCGAGCCTCTGAATCACGTCCCCATGTCGCCTCTCCGGCAGGCGGGCCGCCGCGCCGCTCCCCTCGTCCCGCCGCCGGCAGCCCCGTCCGTGTCTCGCTCCCAGAACCAGAAATGCCATCCTCCGTGGGACGAACCATTCTTCGCTCCCAGCCGCTACCGCCGCCTGCCGCTCTTCTGGGCTGGCGTCAGGGCTCGGATGATTTCCACTTCTCCCGGTAAGGATCCATGATTTGCTTGATGCGTGCTAGACTGGTAATCAAATCCATCAACATATTTCTAGTTTCATTGCGCGAGGTTGACCCTAGTTGACCCTATACTAGTAGTAGTGCAAGCTGTTACTCAACAGAAATAGTTGGCTGAACCCCTGTTTTCGAAAACCAGATCAAATTCAGGCCAGTGAGCCGATAGTAGACTCTGGTTTACCTCCACTCGAAAATATATCGGCACACCAATTCAACACTCCACGCTTGCTGAAATTGATTATGGAACACTCCATTTTGAATTATACGCGCAATTGTGTCCTGTAAGGCAGGTAGTTCCTTGTGTCAGTGTGTAACCACTAACCAATGTTTTGGTGACTTCAGAGCATCATGATTTTACGTGGAAGACTAGTATGGCTTCGAGATTCATGCAAACCGATATCGTAAATGCTCTTCGTAAAGGTGATCGGCAGCGAGCATCCATTATGCTCTCGAATCTTCAACAAACCAAAGAAGCGTTAACTTCAGAAGATTTTTCTTATATACTGGAGTACTGTGCAGAAGCACCTGATCCTTTGGTAAATCTACTGCAGATGCATATTTTACCTAGAGCACGAAGTTTGATAATTGATAGTCATTTTGATTAGTACCCATTTTGGATCTTTTCCAATATGCATAGTTTGTTATGGAGACATTGGAGCTCATGAACGTGAAGGCCATAGATATTAGTAAAAGCCATTACAGATCTGTCACTCGAGCACTCATCCAAGGAGGGTATTCGAAGGAGGTATGCGATATTTCTTATATACCGAATGAAGTTTTTGCCTTTGTAACTTGTTTGGGAATCCAATCATATAAATACACTTTCAAAACTGCTTCAAATAGAGCGTCTGTAGTAGTAATATACACTTGAACTATCCAATTCACTGTTTCTTCTGTGTAAGCTGTCCAACTTTCCATTTCTTAGTGCTCCCAGCTAGTCAAAATGCAATACCGGTGTATTCATCCTTTTGTACAAAATGAAACTTCAATACTAGGCAAGGCCTTTTTTATGGGTACTTGATGAATGGTTATATTATTTTATGCCTTACCCAAAATGGCAAAATGATGCACCGGTTATTTCTTTCAGGTGAAGTCTGTGCATGGGCATTCCCACAAATATTTTCATGTTCGCTCATGACAGGCTCTGCAACCATTGTTTGTAGAGAAAAAACTTCACTTAGACCTTGAACTTTGGCGGTCATTTGCTTTCCACCCTGAAACTTCAAAACCATCTAGAAGTAAACCTTAGCGCTCACCGAGTCACTCTCTGAAATCATTGTTTTCATATCACTAGGCGGTGGTCTTAACCGATCCGACAGTGCATCCATGTCATCTAAAAGTGCTCCAAAATGCCGTAAGCGAGTCAGGTGGATGGTATAACTTAGAAGTTAAGGGCCCACTTTTAGACGGTTTTGAAGGTTTAAAACGACAAGCAGGGCCAACGTGGACTTTTTCATTATTTCTATATATTACCTCCGTCCCAAAAAGCTTGTCTTACATTTATCCGTATCTAGAACGTGTCTAGATACATCCGTATCCAGACAAATCTAAGACAAGCTTTTTGGGACGGAGGGAGTAGTATAGTTGTAGGAGAGGGAATCAGACAGTAAGTTGTACCTTCTGCAAGTAATCTGTTATTGTGTTTAATCTTTTATATGAAACCCTTCTGATGAAAAATATGTTGTTTTGTTAATCTTTGGTTTCTTTTTAACATGCTCTCTGCAGTTCTTCTTGTACTTCTGCTCTTATGTTATATGTTTACCTGCTTATTGAATAATGCCTTATAGCAATATCAGTTTTTGCAGGAGATCATGTTAGCTCCTTGCAGTCTTCAAGTTGTTGACAAATGTCTTTCTGATGTAGGCACTTAAATTGCTCACTCTTCTAGGGGAAAAAGAATGTTCATACGCTGCCTTGCCGATTTTCAATATCTTTTTGAGTGCCTGTAGCACAAATCTGAATGATGCTGAGAGCTGTCTAGAGATAATGGAAAATCATCTTCTTGGGAAGTCTGAAATAACATTCTGTGAGCTTCTGAAGGTTTGTATGAACAATTGTTCAATATCGCCTATTTATAATCTTCAGAAGTTCAGTTTCATATCTGGAGAAGAAGTACTATTGTACCAGAACTTACCTGTTGCGGCTGCAACTATGGGCAGACATAATCATCCATGACATTGTGGACTATTTGGTCCTTATTTTCTAACATCTGCTTGCCTACATTTGTAATTTGTATTCCCTTCTGGTCCATCACTTAATTTCTGACCTTTTTGTTGGCAGCTCTTGCATGTTGATTTTAGTTTCTTTTACTTCTGTTATGAAACAGTCACATGCTTTTTCCTTTCCTGTATTTCATGTTTAGGGCGTCTCTTGAGACATTCCTTTTCATGTAATGTTATATGTCACATTTTCACACGTTTCTTGGGATACGTCAGCTTGCTTACTTGATTGATATATCTTTTCAGGTTGCAGTTTTGCAGAAAAATTTGTCTGCAGTTCATGATTTATGGAATGACTGCACTAGGTATTTCAGTCCAAACATTGTGACTCAGAGGAAATTTGTGAAGGCTTTCTCTACACTAGGTGACCTTCAGTCTGCATATCATATCTTGCAGCGTATGGTAGTCCTTGCTGGAGAACGCACTGACCATCTGAGGGTGTCTTCTAAAAGGAGATGCCAATCAACAAGATTAGATATTCCTGTGCCTGCTTTGCGTGAAGTGGAAGATCTCAAACTTAAGTCAGACTATGATTTGACATCATCATCTCAAGGGAAGATGGGAACTGGAGAACGCTTGATTGATGCTCAGCCGGAGCTGTTACGGCTGGAAACTCAATCATCAAAACATGAGCAATTGAAGGGTTATGTGTCATTTATTTCTGATGGTCTGTTCTGCATTCCAACTACATAAGCCATGTAGTATACTTGTAAACTTAGTTTAATGATAGTTATAGAACTTATTTACTTCCAGTCTTGTTCCAGGTGACAATCTTGGTGACAATTCTGAACCAGACAGTGGGAGGATGCCAAAGACATTGAGTTCTGCACCCACTGCAGTGAAGAAAGTTTTGCGATGGGCTTTCAATGATATCATACATGCATGCGTGTACTTTGACAACTGCCAGTTGTCTGAGCAATTATTTCTAGAGGTAACTAGTATGTGGTCTTTTGTTGGCTTAATCTATACCATGGCTTGCCATCTTTCTGTTTGCTAAAGTCTTTACCTAAGCACTTCTCTTAATACATCAAGCTTCTGGATGGTTGAAAATCACTGTGGTAACTTTCCAGTGGCTTATGTGATTTATTTCATTTTCATATGTTGTACCTGTTTCATCTAGGTCATATCAATCTTGGTTGAACATCACTGTGGTAACTTTCCAGTGGCTTATATGATTGATTTCATCTGTTGTACCTGTTTCATCTAGGTCATATCAGTTGGACTGATACTTTCTGTAATCTTTTTGCTTTCAGTTTACTTTCTTCTTAAGATAGTCACAAAAACAGCGGAAATACAAAGCTAATCCCGAACTCGCATGCACCCGGTGTGAACATTAAATTCAAAAAGAATACCAACCAAATTAAAAAAAATCTGTTATAAATAATACATGAGAAACTCTTCTAGGTGCCTGCAAATTTTTGCGCTGAGATGACATCCGAGGCAGTCGGTAACAAAAAAAGCCGGAGCTCGATTTTTGTTGCAGCTTTGGACATTTTGGAGCTCCATTTTTTTTGTAACGAGCTCCTCGGATGTCATCTCAGCATAAAAATTTGCAAGCACCTACATGAGTTTCTCATCTTTGATGTATTAAATTTTCAGACCTTTTTGAATTTGCTTCATTTTTTTTAACTTCTCTGATCACCTGGGTGTGGAATGTAGATACACCCAAGCATCAAAACGCCGCTCTTCAAAAATAGAGCATGAACTCGGTTGAAGATTAAACTCATAGACATGTGGAGTTGCATACCAGCAACTATTCTAGTATTTGAATTATTTACTAATTTTCTGCTTCTATTAGTGGAAAAGGTGGTGGGAAGTGCGGAAATTTCATGTTTCATGCCAGTGAAGTTTGATGTTTATGCTCAATGTTATTCTTTCTTCTCAGATGCACAAGATTGGACTGCGACCATCAAGATTTACATATGATGGTTTTATTAAGTGTGTGTTAGCCGGGAAAGGAGTTGCACATGCCATCAAAGTGGTATGCTATCGAAAGTTTATGACATATCCAGTTACATGAAAGGATATCTTGTTAAATATGATTGTGCACACTAATTATTTCGTGAAACCCTGAATATAGTTATGCTCTACTGTCTGAATTTTTTAGAAGCTATTGTAATCATAATGTTAATCACTGTTTACTTACTCTGCATAGAAACTGCTATGTAAACCTGAACTGTACCTGTTCTATTGCGACTGCTAATCACTACTTAGTTACTCTCCATTAAAGCTACTAATGCTACTATATTTATATTCTCGTGCATTCCAGGTTGAAGTGATGGATAGAAGAGGTATCAGGCCTTACGACAGTACACTCGTTGCGCTCTCCGTTGACCATAGCAAAAGCTTACAGTTGGATCTGGCTGAGCACTTCTTGGGAATAATTTCAGATATACAACCGGAGTATATACATGCTTTTAATGCTTTGCTTTCTGGTTGTGACATTATGGTAATGTATTGCCTTTGGAAAGAGATTGTCTATCATGCCATATTTGTGTCCCTACCTCCTGTCATCTTAATTTCAGCTTGGTCATTCACGCTAAGAGTACATGCTGATGTTTGGTTTATCATAATCTTCGTCTTTTTCTCTCTCAAATAGTTGGTGCTCTTTGTCATACCAACGACAGTAATTTTTCTTTAGTTGTCAGTACACCTGAGTTTGATGATTGTATAGAAATTAGAACTAACAAAAATAATTTTTTCTTTAGTTGTCAGTGCACCTGAATTTGCTGATTGTATAGAAATTAGAACTAAATCCCCTCTTATTATTTTTATAGAATGAACCAGAAAGAGCTCTCCGCATACTAGCAAAAATGAGGCGCTTGGATTTGAAGCCACATATATGGACCTATGAAATTATGTTTTCTCTGTTTGGCAATGTCAATGTTCCTTATGAAGAAGGAAATATGCTATCACATGCTGATGTTTCCAAAAGGATAAGCATAATTGAGATGGATATGCTAAACCATGAGATTCGACATAGTTTTGTGTCCATGAAGAACTTGGTATGTTTACTAAACTACTAAAAAATATATATAGACCTTCATCTTTTTTTCGTCCACAGTTCAGCGTGAAGAGGTGTATCACTTGTAATATTGTTGCAAGACAAACATGCTCGTTTTTTTGTAGAACTCCTAGTAATTGACTTCTGTGGGTGGTAATGAATTTTTTAATATGCTGGCTACAGGACCTCTGCTATGGTCATTGGGAAACAGGGAGTTCACATTTTCTTGTTTCCTTTATCTTTTCATATGAAAAATTGTTTATCAAGAGAGTTGGCACCTGACACCAGTAGGGTTTAAGGATGTAGGTGTGTAACCATTCTGTTTAGAAACAACAATGTTTTATGGCTTTGTCACATTGCTCTCATCATGCTCTAGACTGGTCGAAATTTGTTGTTCCTTGTTGCTTGTTGACGATGGCTGTACATGAAAGGAGTTGCTTCATTAAGTCTGTACCATGGCTTGTACGATATGTTCAAACTAGCACACGTCAGCATTTGTTATCCTGTCGTACAAGCATTCCCAGTGTCTAATCTGAGTTACAGTGCCTAATCCGTTAGATTTGTAATGCTTAAAAACAGGAAGCCAAGTTTTAATCTATCTGAATAGGATGTCTTGGTCATTTGCATGTGATGTGAGGTTGGACTTCACTTGCTAATATGGGTGCGCTAGCCTAGTTTAGGAGACTAGGGAGCACTTCGCAATGAATGGGATTCACAACATTGCTTTTGTGTTAATGATCTAATGAGAATATGCACCATGGGTTTGTATAATAATATGCTCAAACTAGCATATCATTTGGTCAGTCACACCCCAAGACCTCACTGGCTTGAAATATCACCATGATAATTGACAAACTCGTTTAGATTGCTAAGATCACTTGTCACGTCTCAGTATGATCTTCGATACTTCTTACAATAATAGCATGCATCGAAAGTCTTGGTATTTTAATTTACATCTTCATATTATTTCAGATACGAGCCTTTGGAGCCGAGGGAATGATAGAGGAAATGCTGAGGTACTTGAATATTGCTGAGAATGTTTTATGGAACATGGATCCTTATCAGAAGAGTGATCTCTACGGCATTGTGCTGCATGCTTTGGTTAAAGCAAAGGAAGTAAGGATCTACGTCCTTTTACCATTTATTTTGTTATATGAAATGATGAACTGGGTTCAGTTTTTCTTGCAAGCAATTTTTTATGCTTTGTCTGTGTATAATGAAAGTTGTTGAATCGATAAACCTCTTTCTGGTTTGCAGACACCTAAGGCAATAAGAACCTTCAAGATCATGAGATCATGTGGTCTCCCAACCAATACTGCCATTTATAACATCATGATAGAGTGCTGCAAATTGTTGCCTTGTTTCAATTCAGCTGGCGCTTTGTTGTCCTTGATGTTCCGAGATGGCTGCTGTCCTACGGTTTTGACTTTCACATCTCTCCTGAAGGTAAGGCTAGTTAATTGCAGTGCCGTTACTACTCACCGTGTAATGCACTGCTAATTCCTTCCTTTAGTTAATTTGAATTTCTGGGCCCCATTTGCTTGAGTCTGATGTCATGTGTTTCCATGGAAGGTTGTATTAGCAAAAGAGGATTTTGAGGGGGCACTGGATCTGCTGGACTTGTGCATAACTGAAGGAATTCAACCCGACATTGAGATTTTCAACACAATACTCTCAGAAGCGAATGCAAAAGTATGTCTATGATATAATTTTTCAACTCGTCATCCCGAAATGATGTCGAAGTGAAACTCATATTTGGTCATTCTTGACAGGGTAATATTCATGTTGTTGAATACATTGTTGAGTGTATTCACAGAGCAAAGGTTCGACCCGATGAATCAACGCTTTGGTACACATTTTGTGCCTACGTGGATCAAGAACTGTACAACACCGCCCTCGAGGCATTGCAAGTCCTCAGTATGAGAATGATATCCTTGGACGCGAGCATTCTCAAGGAGAAAGGAGCAGCTTTAGAGGATCTAATCTTCAGCGAAGATCCAGATGCTGAACTGAGGATCATTAGGACATTCGAAGCAAGCGAAGAATGTAGCGCCGCGGCCTTATTGAACCTGAGGTGGTGCGTGATGATGGGTTCCACCATATCCTGGTCTCCTGAGGACAATCTCTGGGCGAGGAGGCTGGCATCCTCTTACGATGCTAACAAGAGACCCGTGTCATGAAATTTGTGCCGGTAAGTATGAGTCTTGTTTAAACTGATCAAGGAGATTGGTCTACCGGTCTGTTGCGTGGTTTTGGCATGCTCTTGAGGCCGGCCAATTGCTGGTGATGCAATTCGTGACATCATTCACGGGCTAGCACCTCCCGCGCATCCTTCGCCGGGTTTTGACAAGCTCTTGAAGCCAATAGCAGCTGTCAAGGATCACTAATTTTGCATGAGAGTTGATGGTGACGAAGATTGAACCACATGGCTCACCTCCACTCAATTCATTATTAATTTTCTCCTCAGAACTGTCTTGCTTCAAATGATAAGAATATTTTTTTTCCCGCTATGCATATGTATGTATGTATTAATGTATGAATGTATGTATACAGGGACTTGTGGGATTGTAAGGCATCACAGAATGACATGGTAGCGAAGGGCATTGTAAACTTGGAAGCTCTAAAGTTCTTCTCTCTTGTTTGAGTCGAAAAAAAGTGTTTTTTTTAAGGATGTCCATGCATTAAGTTTGTACAAGTACTAGGTAAGAACACTGTCTTGCTAACTTTTTTCTCTGCTTGCTCTCAGTGAATAAACTAAACGTGATGATGCGTGCCGCAATCGATCATTTGCGCTTCTGTTTTGTTTTCTTCCCATTTTGTAAATCCATGCTGCTGCTATTCAGAGTGAACAAATTATTCATTTGCGAACATATATTGTGCGCCGGCCTTGTCTATGGGTTTGCGACGACGTCCGGAAACCACCGAAGTTCGTTCGTTCTTCTTTTTTGTTGTTGGTTTTCAGATAGCTAACCGATCATGCCAAGCGGTACTCAAGTCCTTTTCTTGTGAAAAAAGGAATACATATTGATTTTTTTTAACGGAACATATTTTAGAATTTTTGAGTATGCCAGGAACTCCCTTAGTAAAGAAATAAGAACATCTAGACAACTAAAGTAGCGGCCTAAACGCTATTATATTTGTTTACAGAGAGAGTACAAATGTATGTGTGTGGGGGTACCCAAGGGTTTAACGATCTCCACCCACACTGCACATCCGAAGGAGAAGAGAAATGGCATCATTGGCCCGCACCGCTGCTTCCGCCGCGAGATCGGCCCTCCTCTCGCCGGCCCCAGCCTCGGCTCGGCCCTGCCGTCTCGCTCTCCCTCACCAGCCGCCCGTGTCCTCCGCAGGTACGTCCAGTAGATGGATGGATCGTGTGTGTGTGTGTATGTTTGCGTTTACATCATGCTTAATTTAGTTCCTGCAGGTCGGTGGCGGCAGTGCTGGAGACGCTGCTGCCCCTACACACGGCGGTTGCCTCAGCGCCTGAAGTCCTGCATCGTCGTCGACTCTGCCTGCTGGAGCCCGCTCTCCCTAGGCAGATGTCGTGGGGGAACCACGGCCACCTATGGGGCTACGGGCCCCTTTCTGGTTCGGCGGGGGATGGCGCATTGCACAAAGAGCGGAGAAGCGTGAAACAACACGACAAAGATCACATGGGTAGTTTTTACCCAGGTTCGGGTCGCCGCGAGACATAAAACCCTACTCCTGCTTTGGTGGATTGATGGTGGATGGTGGTGGAAAAGAGCAACGCTCTTGCCCGGCAGGGTTGCCTTAGGACGAGAACGACTACGCGCGTGTGAGTGTACAAGGGTCCGAATCCTTTCTATGGTTGCCATGGGCCTCCTTTTATAGATCAAGGGGTCACCACAGTGACAAATCAGTCATTATGCACTGATTAGATAGCAAACAGTGCTATCATACCTAACTCTGCAGGCTGACAGAGCGCATTAAATGCGCCGCTCAATGTCACATCATAGCTTGCCCGGCAGGCCCTGTTGGGCCGTTTCGCCAGCTTGACGCCTGCTCGCTCGACACGTCGCGGGACGGGTGTCGCTTGTAGGTATTTTTTGTAGAAGGTGGCCGCCATGTGGCATATAGTAGCCACTTAGTCACCTTGGAGCATGACACCGCACTGATCGACGGCGTACGTCGTGATGAGGTGGTGCAGTGAAGTGGCTTGCCTTCGCTAGTCCCGGCAGGCCTGCCGGGACGACCCGGGGGCTCGCTTCCAGGGATAACCTCGTCTCTGCCAAACTCGCCTGCCTGGCAGGGGAGGTTTCTCCCTTAGTATTATCTTGCCCTTTTGGCTAGTTTTAGCCATCTTGATCTTACTTGAATCCTTTGAGGGAGTCGATCCATCTGAAGGAAATATGCCCTAGAGGCAATAATAAAGTTATTATTTTATATTACCTTATTTCATGATAAATGTTTAGTATTCATGCTAGAATTGTATTAACCGGAAATTTGATACATGTGTGGATACATAGACAAAATACCGTGTCCCTAGTAAGCCTCTACTAGACTAGCTCGTTAATCAAAGATGGTTAAGTTTACTAACCATAGACATGTGTTGTAATTTGATAAACGGTATCACATAATTAGGAGAATAATGTGATCGACAAGATCCATTCGTTAGGTTAGCATTATGATCATTCAGTTTTATTGCTACTGCCTTCTTCATGTCAAATACATATTCCTCCGACTATGAGATTATGAAACTCCCGGATACCGAAGGAATGCCTTGTGTGCTATCAAACGTCACAACATAACTGGGTGATTATAAAGATGATCTACAGGTATCTCCAAAGGTGCTTGTTGGGTTGGCATAGACCGAGATTATGATTTTTCACTGAGAGTATCGGAGAGGTATCTCTGGGCTCTCTTGGTAATGCACATCATAAGAAGCCTTGCAAGTAAAGTGACTAATGAGTTAGTTGCAGGATGATGCATTACGAAACGAGTAAAGAGACTTGTCGGTAACGAGATTGAACTAGGTATGAAGATACCGACGATCGAATCTCGGGCAAGTAACATACCGATGACAAAGGGAATAACGTATGTTGTCATAACGGTTCGACTGATAAAGATCTTCGTAGAATATGTGGGAGCCAATATGAGCATCCAGGTTCCGCTATTGGTTATCGACCGGAGAGGTGTCTCGGTCATGTCTACATAGTTCTCGAACCCGTAGGGTCCGCACGCTTAACATTCGATGATGATTTTGTATTATTTGAGTTATGTGATTTGGTGACCGAATGTTCTTCGGAGTCCCTGATGAGATCACGGACATGACGAGGAGTCTCGAAATGGTGGAGAGGTAAAGATTGATATATAGGATGATAGTATTCGGACACCAGAACTGTTCCGGGGGTATCGGGTACGTATCGGGTCACCGAAAAGGGGTTCCGGGCACCCCCGGCAAAGATATGGGCCTAATGGGACAAGAGGGGAAACGAAGGCTGAACCTGGAGGGGAAGGAAAGAGGGGAAGAGAGAAAGGAAGGGGAGGGATTCAGCCTCCCCCTTCCTTCCCTTCTCCCTCCTCCTTCCTTCCGCCTCCGGTAATTATGGTAAAGGGGGGCGAATAGGACTAGGGCCCCAAGTAGGATTCCTCCTACTTGGGTGCCCCCTTGGCTGCTACCTCTCCCTCCCACCTATATATATTAAGGGAAGGTGCCTAGAACACACACCAACGATTGTTAGCCGTGTACGGCGCCCCCCTCCACAGTTTACGCCTTCGGTCATATTCATGTAGTGCTTAGGCAAAGCCTTGCGCGGATAACTTCACCATCACCGTCACCACGTTGTCGTGCTGACGGAACTTGTGACGCCCGGATAATCATGCTACAATAACCTCTGCTAATGAAGCCACGTCACCTCCGTTACTGTCGCTAATCTCGCGTTAGTTCAAAACGATTCAAATTCAAATTTGAGTTCCAGGCAAACATCAAAAGTTTTCAAACCATAGAACTAAAATGTTCGGATTTTGCCAAATAATGCATAGGTAATTACGATAGAGAACCCACACTTTTATAAAAATATTTAAATACTACAAGATGAATAAAACATCGACAAAACTATTATTTAAATGCTTTTAAATATTAAACCGTTGTAAAACTGTGCCTTTTGGGTGCCAAAGATATAGTGGCATTAGAATAAGTAGTGATACTATTTTAGGAACTAAGATCATAATTATAAAAGCTAAAATAGAGAGAAACTAAAAATAAAACAGAAAAGGAAAAAAGTAAGAATAACAAAATGCCAAAAAAAGAGATAAAGGGAGAACCCCCCCCCCTCTGGGCCACGACCCAGATGGCCTCGGGGCCAACTAGGCCAAGGCCCAGCCGGCCGGCCCAACCGGCCCCTCACTCCCGATAACCCCCTCCCCCCACCGATGGGAAACCCTAT